>NC_058381.1:10940000-11276250 GCF_018350175.1 Felis catus
GGCTCATTCCAAGAAGGGGCATTCCAAGGGGAAGGAGCCAGAAGCTCTTAGTTCTCTTGAGGTCTTGACTCAGAAGTCCCAGGGCATTACTTCTAGTGCATTCCATTGGTCTGGGCTAGCCCAGATTCAAGGGGAGAGGACACAGGCTTTCCTCCTTGATGTGGGAATGACACATGTGTACGGGGCCGAAAAACTGGTGGTGTCGTCTTGGGAGATAATCAGCTGCAGTGGGAAAGCATTTCCTTCTTAATTCTCTTTCAGTCTGTTATGTGCAGGTGAGATTTCTGCACGGTGTTAGGGAGATTTTAACGTTTTTTTTTTTTTTTTTTTTTTTTTTTTTTTTTTTTTTGAGACAGGAAGAGACAGAGCATGAACGGGGGGAGGGTCAGAGAGAGGGAGACACAGAATCTGAAACAGGCTCCAGGCTCCGAGCTGTCAGCACAGAGCCCGACGCGGGGCTCGAACTCACGGACCGCGAGATCATGACCTGAGCCGAAGTCGGCCGCTCAGCCGACTGAGCCACCCAGGCGCCCCAAGGGAGATTTTAAATGTTCTTAAAGGTTTTCCGATTATGGGTTGTGACCCCTTAGTTATAAAATCAGAGTAGTGAATACAAACCAATAGTGTTTAAATTCTTTAAATTTTTTTTTTTTTTTTTTTTTAAGAGGAGGGAGAGGGAGGGCACAAGCAGAGGAGGGGCAGCGAAGGAGACAGGATCTGAAGCAGGCCCCGTGCTGACAGAGGGAGACAGGATCCCATGCAGGGCTCCAACCCACGAACTGTGAGATCATGACATGAACCACAGCCAGACGCTTAACCAACTGAGCCACCCAGGTGCCCCTAGTGTTTACATGTTTAATCTTTTTAATTTGCAACTTCGAGCACGCACAGTAGAAAGCATGAAACCCCCATCATTCAGCTTCAATCCCCACCAACAGTTAAAAAAAATTTTTTTAACGTTTATTTATTTTTGAGAGACAGAGTGTGAGTGGGGAAGGGGCAGAGAGTGAAAAAAGGACACAATCTGAAGAGGCTCCAGGCTCTGAGCTGTCAGCACAGAGCCCGACGCGGGACTCGAACCCACAGACCATGAGATCAAGACCTGAGCCGAAGTCAGACGCTTAACCGACTGAGCCACCCAGGTGCCCCGCCACCAATCGTTTTTATACTCATTTATCTACCTGCCTTTGAGCATTAAAAAAAAATTAAACAAGACAGATTGCACCAAACAGAATATAAAATATCAGAAAAATAAGGGTATTACTTTGTGAAATTTTTGTTTCATCTTTATACTTGTCTCCTGGGTTGGAAGGTAAAATGTGTTCGAAAATCCCTTCTCTGATACTTGACTAATCTTCCCTTTGAGCAAAGAACGAGCCACACTCGGCTTTTGTGAGAAACAGTATCAAGCAGCGGGTAATAACATTGTCTCGTTTTCATCATAGTTTCATTGTTATTATGTATAAAGTGGTTAATAACATTGTCGTTTTTTATCATAGTTTCATTGTTATTATGTATAAAGTGACCCTCGTGTTCCACTTAAGAGTAGCAATAGGCAAGTTCTCCCTTTAAAGACATTTACTGACGTTTTAAAAGACGTCCTTGTAGGGGCTCTGGGTGAAGCGTCCGACTTCAGCTCAGGTCACGATCTCACACTTCGTGGGTTCGAGCCCCGCGTCAGGCTCGTCAGGCTCGGGGCTGACCGCTCACAGCCTGGAGCCTGCTTCGGATTCGAATTCGAATTCGAATTCGGATTCGGTGTCTCCCTCTCTCTCTCTGCCCCTCCCCCGCTTGCCCTGCACTCTGTCTCTCTCGTCTTCAAAAACAAATAGACATTAAGAAAAATCAAATTAAAAAAAAATAAAAGATGTCCTTGTAGAATAAGATTAAGTTCAATTACAGTAATAGTTCAGGGGGGCGAGAGGAAGAGAGAGGAAGGTTGAGGAAGGTTGCAGGCCTCCCCTGGCTCAGGCCCCTGTCTGGGAGCCCCCGGGTCTGGTGGTCGTCAGGAAAGCAGGGTTCTGGAGACGGGGTTCCAGGCCTGGCTCCGCGTGCAGCCTGGGCCTAGGCACATCCCTCTGCCTCCGTCTCTGCATCTGCGGGAAGCGGAAAGTGGGTAGGGTCAGTCCTTCCCTTGGGTTCTGTGTCTGTGTGGCCTGGGCCCTGAGGAGTCCCTTCTTTCCAGCTCAGCCCCCACCCCCCTCCGCTCACTGAGCCCTGGCTTCTCAGACAGGAAGACCACCTGTAGTTCCGAGAGATGCCGCAAGGGGGCAGAGGCGGCCCTCGACTGAGGGGCCGGCTGCCTGCAGGCGCGGGGCTCGGGTTAGGGTTAGGATGTGGCTAAACCGTGGGGCCCTGGAAAGAACCTATTTCCCTGCGCCCCTGTGACCGAGGTGCAAACCGGTGTCCCTCCAATTCTTGGGCTATCTATCCCCTCCCCCCCCCCCCCCAGTAAAATGGGTTACTGTAAGGATTAAATAATGGGAATATAACGTACCTAGGACATGAACCTGACTTTCACATGGGAACTGTGGACCTCCCCACAAGGGCTGTGGGCCACTTAATAAGCTGGAAGAATTTAAGGCATTTTTATTTCCCTGTGCATGATGGGGGAAGCTTGTGAACACAGAAATGGCGTGATTAAAAATTGTGAGGTTTGGCGGGGGGTGCCTGGGTGGCTCAGTCAGTTAAGCTCCCCACTCTTGATTTGGGCTCAGGTCATGATCTCACGGTTAGTGAGTTCGAGCCCTGCACCAGGCTCTGCGCTGACAGTGTGGAACCTACTTGAGATTCTCTCCCCCCCCCCCCCCCGCCCCTCCCCAACTTGTGCTGCCTCTGTAAATAAATAAGTAAATAAATAAACTTTACATTTTTTTAAGAATAAAAATTGCAGAAAAAATGCACTTTTTTAAAAATGTTTTTTAACGTTTATTTATTTTTGAGACAGAGAGAGACAGAGCATGAATGGGGGAGGGTCAGAGAGAGAGGGAGACACAGAATCCGAAACAGGCTCCAGGCTCTGAGCTGTCAGCACAGAGCCCGACAGGGGGCTCGAACTCACGGACCGTGAGATTGTAACCTGAGCTGAAGCCAGTGCTCAACCAACTGAGCCACCCAGGAGCCCAAAAAAATGCACTTTAAAAAAGCTATCTAGGGGCGCCTGGGTGGCGCAGTCGGTTAAGCGTCCGACTTCAGCCAGGTCACGATCTCGCGGTCCGTGAGTTTGAGCCCCGCATCGGGCTCTGGGCTGATGGCTCAGAGCCTGGAGCCTGTTTCCGATTCTGTGTCTCCCTCTCTCTCTGCCCCTCACTGTTCATGCTCTGTCTCTCTCTGTCCCAAAAATAAATAAACGTTGAAAAAAAAAAAGCTATCTATTATCCTATCATCTTGGTATAAAAGCTTTGCTGTCTTTTTTTCACTGCAAACATAAATATATGATCCCTTGCCTATACACTCAGGTATGCAAGAAATGTCCCCTTCGTTCATGAATTTTTTTTTTTTTTTATCTTTAAATTGTGATAGTTGTTGTTGTTTTCCCCAAGGGAGCAACTTCTTTATGTATTTATATTAACTAGGCCCCATGCCCAAGATAGGGCTCAAACTCACGACCTTGAGATCAAGAGGCACATGCTGGTGGGGGGGGGGGGGGTGTGTGTGCCTGTGTGTCTCAGTTGGTTAAGTGTCTGACTCTTGATTTTGGCTCAGGTCATGATCCCAGGGTCGTCAGCCTGTTGTCAGCTCTGTCCTGGTCGTGGAGCCTGCTTAAGATGCTCTTCCTCCCTCTCCCTCTGCCCCTCCCGACCCCCAGATTAAAGAGTTGCATAATTTACTGACTGAGCCAGCCAGGCGCCGCATAAAGGGTGATAGTTTGTTTTATTTGTTTTTTTGTTTGTTTGTTTGTTGTTTGTTTGTTTTTCAGTATTTATTTAGTTGAGAGAGAGAGAGAGAGAGAGAGAGAGCATGAGCTGGGGAGGGGCAGAGAGAATGGGAGACAGAAGTTTTAAAGTTGGATACTTAACCAACTGAGCTACTCAGGCGCCCCCTCTGGTTGGTTTTATTAAAAGAATATATGCTTGGAAGGCCTGGGTGGCTCAGTCGGTTAAACGCCAGAGTCTTGATTTCAGCTCAGGTCACGATCTCATGGTTTGTGAGTTCGAGCCCCGTGTCAGGCTCCACACTGATGGCAGAAACTGCTTGAGATTCTCCGTCTCTCTGCCCCTCCCCTGCTTGTTCTCTCTCTCTCTCTCTCTCTCTCAAATAAATAAATAAATAAATAAATAAATAAATAAAATGTATGCTCAACAGAAATGAATCCAAGCAGTTTTGAAAGTATGAAGAAAATAGGCAATAAATCATCATCATAAGTGGGATTTTCTATTTCATGAATATAATTTCAGAATTCTCTCTGCACAACCTCCTCATGTCTCTACAGGATGATAGGATAGATGGAAAGCTATGATTATGAGATCATAATCCATGCTATTTTTTTCTGTGGACAGCCAGGGACTTGCTTGCCTGTGTGTGTGTGTGTGTGTGTGTGTGTGTGTGTGTGCTTAAAATTAATTGGTACATGTTGCAGGGGCAGTTTTAGTGTTACAAAAAAATTGAGCAGAAAGTGAAAGAATTCTTACATACCACCTCGCACACACACCTGCACACTCCTATTTTTCTATTGTTTTTAATGTTTATTTATTTATTTTGAGATAGAAAGCACAAGCAGGGGAAGGGCAGAGAGAGAGGGGGGGGGAGAGAATCCCAAGCAGTCTCCTGATGTAAGCACAGAGCCCCAGGCAGGACTCAATCTCACAAACATAAATCTCAGATCTCATTACCTGAGCCAAAATCAAGAGTTGAACACTTAACCAACTGAGCCACACCCAGGTGCCCCTCTGTTCTCAATTCTTCGAGAAACCTCCAGACTGTCTTCCAAGTGCCTGCACCCGTTTGCATTCACACCAACAGTGCATGAGGGTTCCACTGTCTCCACATCCTCACCAACATTTGTTGTTTCTTGTGTTTTTGATTTTGGCCATTCGGACAGGTGTGGAGTGTTATCTTATTGTGGTTTCGATTGCAATTCCCTGATGATGAGTGATATTGAGCATATTTTCATGGGTCAGTTGGCCATTTCTGTGTCTTTGGAGAAATAGTCTGTTCACGTCTTCTGCCCGTTTTTAATTGAATTATTTGTGTTTTTGGTGTTGAGTTGTATAAGTTCTTTATGTATTTGGGATACTAATCCTTTATCAGATATGTCACTGGCAAATATCTTCTCCCATTCAGTAGATTGCCTTTTAGTTTTGTTGATTATTTCCTTTGTTGGGCAGAAGTTTTTTTATTTTGATGTAGTTCATGTTTCCTTTTTTCCCCCTTCCCACAGGAGACATATCTAGAAAAACATTGCTATGGCTGATGACAGAGAGATTACTGGCTGTGCTCTCTTCTAGGATTTTTATGGGTTCAGGTCTCACATTCAGGTCTTTAATCCATTTTGAGTTTATTTTTTATGTATGGTGTAAGAAAGTGGCCCAGTTTCATTCTTTTGCATGTCGCTGGCCAGTTTTCCCAGCACCATTATCGCAGAGACTTTTTCCCATTGCATATTTTTGCCTCCTTTATTAAAGATTAACTGACCACATAATTGTGGGTTTATTTCTGGGCTTTCTACTCTGTCCCATTGATCTTTGTTCTATTTTAGTACTGCACTGTTTTTTTGTTTTTTAATGTTTATTTTTATTTTTAAAAATTATTTAATGTTTATTGTATTATTACTATTATTATTATTAAATGTTTATGTATTTTTGAGAGAGAGAGCAAGAGAGCACGAATGGGGAAGGGGCAGAGAGAGATGGAGACACAGAATCTGAAGCAGGCTTCAGGCTCTGAGCTGTCAGCACAGAGCCCGACGTGGGGCTCGAACCCACGAACTATGAGATCATGACCTGAGCTGAAGTTGGATGCTTAACCCACTGAACCACCTAGGTGCCGCTTTCTTTAAATGTTTGGTAGAATTCACCTGTGAAGCCCTCTGGTCCTGTACTTCTGTTTGTTGGGAGTTTTTTGATTACAGATCCAATTTCATTGCTGGTAGTCAATCTGTTCAAATTTTTCATTTCTTCCTTGTTCAGTTCTGGGAGATTATATGTTTCTAGAAATTTATCCATTTCTTCTAGGTTGTCTAGTTTATTTTTCATAATATTCTTTTACAATCCTTTATATTTCTGTAGTGTTGGCTGTTATTTCTCCTCTTTCATTTCTGATTTGGGTCCTCTCTCTCTCTCTCTCTCTCTCTCTCTCTCTCTGATAAGTCTGGCTAAATGTTTATTAACTTTGTTGATCTTTTCAAAGACCTAGTTTCATTTATCTGTTCTTTTTTAAAGTTTATTCATTTTGAGAGAGAGAGAGAGAAAGAGAGTGTGTGTGTGTGAGTTGGGGAGGGACTGAGAGAGAGGGAGAGACAGTCCCAAGCAGGCTCAGTGATGTCAGCACAGAGCCCAACTGTGGGGCTCAATCCCACAAACTGCGAGATCATGACCTGAGCTAAAATCAAGAGTTGGACGCTTAACCAACCAGCCACCCAGGTGCCCCTCATTGATCTGTACCATTGGCTTTTTTTGTTGTTTGTTTTGTCTTTAGTTTCTATTTTGTTTATTTCTGCTCTAATCTTTATTGTTTCCTTCCTTCTACTAGTTTTGGGTTTTGCTTATTCTTGTTTTTCTAGCTTCTTTTTCTTACTCAATTACAATGGCTAGTCCCTCCAGTACAATGTTGAACAGAAGTAGTGAGTGTGAACACTTTTGTTACTGATTTAGGGGGAAAGCAGTCAGTCTTTCACCATTAAATACGATGTTAGCTGTGGGTTTTTCATAGATACCTTTTATCATGTTGAGGAAACTCTCTTGTATTCCTAGTTTGTTAAGTGTTCTTATCAAAAGGAGTGTTGGATTTTGTCAATTTTTTTTTCTGAGTCTATTGAAATGACCTGTGATTTTGTTTTTTGTTCTATTTGTATGGTATACTACATTAATTGATTCTGGGTGTTGAGCCAGCCTTGCATTCCTGTGCTAATCCCACTTGGTCATGGCATATCACTCTTGTAGTGTATTTTTGGATTTGGTGTGCTAGTATTTTGTTCAGGATTTGCATCCATATTCATAAGAGATATTGGTCTGTAGTTTTCTTTGGTGGCTTTGGTTTTGGTATCAGGTTAGTACTGACCTCATAGGAGTGTTGTGTTGCTTCCTCTTCTATTTTTTGGAAGAGTTTGTGAAGAATTGGTATCAATTCTTCCTTAAATATTTGGTAGAGTTCAGCGATGAAGCCATCTAAGCCTGGACATTTCTTTGTGGATAGTTTTTTTTCTTTATTTACTACTACTCGAAACACTTTATTTATTATGGATCTCTCAGATTGTCTATTTTCCATTGATTCAGTTGGGTAGTTCATGCCTTTCCAGGAATTGTTCCATTTCATCTAAATTATCTAACTTGTTGGTGGACAATTGTTCATATATTCCTTCATATTCCTTTTTATTTCTGTATGGTAAGTAGTAATAAGCACACACACTCCCCCCCCCCCCCCCGCCCTTCATTTCTGATTCTGGTAATTTGAGTCTTTTCTTTTTTTCTTGCTTTGACCTAGCTAAATGTTTGTCAATTGTGTTGATATTTTTAAATAACTAGCTTTTTGTTTCAATTATTTTCTTTATTTTTTCTGTTCCCTACTTCTTTAATTTCTTTTCCAATCTTTATTATTTGCTTGCTTCTACTGATGTTTTAAGTTTAGTTTGCTCTTCTTTTTCCAGTGTCTTTTATTATTTATTTTATTCTATTTTTATTCATTTATTTTTTGTGTGGGTGAGAGAGAGACAGAGTGCAATCAGGGGAGGGGCAGAGAGAGAGAGAGAGAGAGAGAGAGACAGAATTTGAAGCAGGCTCCAGGCTCTGAGCTGTCAGCACAGAGCCTGATATGGGGCTCGAACCCACAAACCCCAAGGTTATGACCTGAGCCAAAAATCAGACACTCAACAAACTGAGTCACCCAGGTACCCCTCCCGTGTCTTTTTGTTTTTTATTTATTTTATTTTTTTACTTCGAGAGAGTGTGCTCATGTGAATGGGGGAGGGGCATAGACAGAGGGAGAGAGAATCCCAACCAGGCTCCATGCTGTCAGCCCAGAGCCCAAAGCAAGGCTTGATCTTATGAACCATGAGATCATGACCTGAGCCAAAATTAAGAGTCAGATGCTTAACCGAATGAGGCACCCAGGTGCCCTGACCTCTTTTTCCAGTGTCTTAGGTGGAAGGCTAGGTTATTGATTTGAGAGCTTTCTTTCTCTTTTTTAAAAATTTTGTTATTTTTTAATGTTTTTTAAAAACTTGCTTATTTATTTTTGAGAGAGAGACAGAACATGAGCAGGGGAGGGGCAGAGAGAGAGGGAGACACAGAATCCAAAGCAGGCTCCCGGCTCTGAGCTGTCAGCACAGAGCCCGATGTGGGACTCAAACCCATGAACCTTGCAATCATGACCTGAGCCAAAGTCGAATGCTAAACCAACTGAGCCACCCAAGCGCCCCTCTTTCTGTTTCTTTTTTTAAAGTTCACCCATTTATTTTTGAGAGAGAGAGTGCAAGCAGAGGACGGGCAGAGAGAGGGGGAGGGGGAGAGAGAATCCCAAGCCGGCTCAGCACTTGTCAGTGTGGAACCTAATGCAGGGCTCAAACCCATGAACCATGAGATCATGACCTGAACAGAAATTAAGAGTTGGACGCCTAACCAACTGAGCTACCCAGGTGCTCCATATCTTTCTTTCCTACTATAAGCATTTGTAGCTCTAAGTTTTCCTTTAAGCACTATTTTTAGTGTAAATTTTGGTATCACATTTCTTCATTTCGTTCACCTCAAAGTATTTTATGATTTCTCTCTTGACTTCTTCTATGACCCATTGATTCTTTAGGATGTGTTGTTAACTTTCCTCATATTTGTGACTTTTCTAATATTTTCTGCTATTGAGTTCTTATTTAATTCCACTTTGTGGGGCACCTGGGTGGCTCAGTCAGTTGAACGTCCGACTTTGGCTCAGGTCATGATCTCCCGGTTCGTGAGTTCGACTCCCACGTTGGGTTCTGTGCTGACAGCTCAGAGCCTGGAGCCTACTTCAGGTTCTGTGTCTCTCTCTCTGCCCCTCCCCTGCTTGCACTCTGTCTCTTTCTCTCTCAAAAAGAAATAAGCATTAAAAACATTTTCTTAAAAAATTTTTATTTACATTTATTTATTTTTGAGAAACAGAGAGAGACAGAGCATGAATGAGGGAGGGTCAGAGAGAGGGAGACACAGAATCCGAAACAGGCTCCAGGTTCCGAGCTGTCAGCACAGAGCCCGATGCGGGGCTCGAACCCACGAACTGTGATTCGTCCTGTTTGTGTCCTGTCATGATTGACCTGAGCCGAAGTCGGACGCTCAACCCACTGAGCCACCCAGGCGCCCCTAAAAACATTTTCTAAAATTCCACTTTATATTGTTTTTATCCTTTTAAGATTGTTATGGTTTATTTTATGGCCTAGCATGTGGTTTATCCTGGAGAAATTTCTATGTGCACTTAAGTAGAATGTGTATTCTGCTGATGTTGGTGGAGGGTTCCACAGATGTCTGTTAAATTTTGTTAGTTTATAGTTTTATTCAAGTCTTCTATTTCTTAGTTGACTTGTGGTCTAATTGTTTCATTCTTTTTGAAAATGGGTTATTGAAGTCTCCAAATATTTTTTTCATTTTCTATATTCCCCTTCATTTTGGTCAGTTTTCTTTCGTGTGTTTTGGTGATGTGCTACTTGGTAACTATTGTTTCAAATTGTTATACATTCCTAATGGATAAATCCTTTTATCATTATGAAAATGTCCCTCTTTGGAGAGCCTGGCTGGCTTAGTCAATAGAGTATGCGAGTCTTGATCTTGGGGTCATGAGTTCAAGCCCCACTTTGGGCATAGAGCTTCTTTTTTTAAAAACGTCCCTCTTGGAGTGCCTGGGTGGCTCAGTCGGTTAAGTGGCCGACTTTGGCTCAGGTCATGATCTCGCGGTCTGTGAGTTCAAGCCCCGCATTGGGCTCTGTGCTGACAGCTCAGAGCCTGGAGCCTGTTTCAGATTCTGTGTCTCCCTCTCTCTGACCCTCCTCCGTTCATACTCTGTCTCTCCCTGTCTCAAAAATAAATAAAACGTTAAAAAATATTTTAAAAATAAAATAAAATAAATAAAAACGTCCCTCTTTGTCTAGTAATATTTTTTGCTTTAAAGTCTATTTTGTCTGATATTACTATAGCCACTCTAGCTTTCTAGTAGTTGTTTGCATGATATATCTTTATTTTTTATTTTTACTTTTAATGTATTTGTATGTTTTTTTAAGGTTTTATTTTTAACTAATCTCTGTGCCCAACGTGGGGCTTAAACTCATGACCCCAAGATCAAGAGTCGCATGCTCTACTGACTAAGTCAGACAGGTACCTAGTCTTTGTATCTTTGAATTGAAACTGTGTCTCCCATAGACAGCATACAGTTTTGGGGTTTTTTTTGAAGATTTTTTTTTAATGTTTATCTTTATTTTTCAGACAGAGAGAGACAGAGTATGAGCGGGGAAGAGGCAGAGAGAGGGAAACACAGAATCAGAAGCAGGCTCCAGGCTCCCAGCTGTCAGCACAGAACCCGACGCGGGGCTCGAACTCACAAACCGCGAGATCATGACCTGAGCTGAAGTTGGACGCTCAACCAACTGAGTCACCCAGGCACCCCATAGACAGCATGCAGTTTGATCTTGTTTCTTAATCTCGTATGACAATCTCTGCCTTATTTAATCCATTTATATTTAATGTTATTACTGACATAGTTGGATTTATGTCTGCCATGTAACTTGCTGCTTTCTATATTTCATGCCTTTTTTGTTCCTGTATTCCTCCTTTATGGCTTTCTTTTGCATTAAGAGAATATTTTCTAATGTGGAATTTTAATTCCTTTAATTATTCCCCCCCCCTTTTTTTTTAGTATTTTAGCAGTTACTCTAGGATTTACCACATACAACTTAACTTATCTGAATAAGCTTCTGATTTATATTAGCTTAATTCCAGTAATATATATAGAAATGATACTCCTATATGGCTCTATTCTCCCCCCTTCTTGTGGTATTACCGTGTATGTTGTTATATTACATCCATTACTGTTACAAACCCAATAATACATTGTTATAATTATCACCTTACCATCTATAGTTATTTCCTTAGCCCAACACAATTTTGCTCCTACCAACTTCCTTTGTGCTGTCATTGACAAATATATTGCACATATTACATTTTTACATGTTACAGCCCCAACTATACATTGTATACACATTACTTTTTAAAATTGCTGTATAAATCAGTTAGAAGTAGGAGAAATCCACTTCTATTTTCTTTTCTAATTACATAGTTGCCTTTTTGTTTGTTTTGTGGACTCAGATTATCATTTGGAGTCACTTGCTTTCAGCCTGAAGAGCTTCCTTTAATATCTTTCTTTCTTTCTTTCTTTCTTTCTTTTTTTTAGTACAATTTATTGTCAAGTTAGCTAACATACAGTGTACCCAGCATGCTCTTGGCTTCAGGAGTAGATTCCCATGATTCATCGCTTGCATACAACACCCAGTGCTCATTCCAACAAGTGCCCTCCTCAGTGCCCATCACCTATTTTCTCCCCCCCCATCCCCCCATTCCCCTATCAACCCTCAGTTTGTTCTCTGTATTTAAGAGTCTCTCATGTTTTTCCTCCCTCTCTGTTTGAAACTAATTTACCCCCCCTCTCTTCCCCCATGGGCATCTGTTAATTTTCTCAAATTCCACATATGAGTGAAAATATGTGATATCTGTCTTTCTCTGACTGACTTATTTCACTTAGCAAAATAGCCTTCGGTTCCATCCATGTTGTTGCAAATGGCAGGATTTCATTCTTTCTCACTGCCAACTAGTATTGCATTGTCTATACAAACCACACAAACACGAGTGGGGAAGGAGCAGAGAGAGAGGGAGACACAGAATCTGAAGCAGGCTTCAGGCTCTGAGCTGTCAGCACAGAGTCCGACATGGGGCTCTAACTCACGAACCACGAGATCATGACTTGAGCCGAAGTCGGCGCTTAACCGACTGAACCACCCAGGCGCCCCTAAACCATATCTTCTATACCCATTCGTCAGTTGGAGGACATTTGGGCTCTTTCTGTAATTGGCTATTGTTGATAGTGCTGCTATAAACATTGGGGTACATGTGTCCCTATGAATCAGCACATGTCCCTATGAAACAGGAACCTCCACACTGTTTTCCAGAGTGGCTGTACCATTTTGCATTCCCACCAACAGTGCAAGAGGGTTCCCGTTCCTCCACATCCTCGCCAACATCTGTTGCTTCCTGAGTTGTTGATTTTAGCCACTCTGACAGCCACTCATTGTGGTTTTGATTTGTATTTCCCTGATGATGAACAGTGCTTAGCATCTTTTTATGTGTCTGTTGGCCATTTGGATGTCTTCTTTGGAAAAGTGTCTATTCATGTCTTCTGCCCATATCTTCACTGGCTTATTTGTTTTTTGGGTGCTGAGTTTGGTAAGTTCTTTATAGATTTTGGATACTAACCTGTTATCTGATAGGTCATTTGCAAATATCTTCTCCCATTCCATCAGTTGCCTTTTAGTTTTGCTGATTGTTTCCTTTGCTGTGCAGAAGCTTTTTATCTTGATGAGGTCCCAGGAGTTCATTTTTGCTTTTGCTTCCCTTGCCTCTGGAGACATGTCAAGTAAGAAGAAGTTGCTGTGGCCAGGGTCAAAGAGGTTGTTGCCTGCTTTCTCCTCTAGGGTTTCGATGGTTTCCTGTCTCACATTTGGGTCTCTCATCCATCTTGAGTTTATTTTTGTGGATGCTGTAAGAAAGTGGTCCGGTTTTACTTTTAGGCTTGTTGCTGTCCAGTTCTCCCAGCACCGTTTGTTAAAGACACTGTCTTTTTTCCATTGGATACTCTTTCCTGCTTTCGCCATACATCTGTGGGTCCAGTTCTGGGTTATCTATTCTATATCATTGGCCTATGTGTCTGTTTTTGAGCCAATACCATACTGTGTTGATAATTACAGCTTTGTAGTACCGGCTAAAGTCCAGGATTGTGATGTCTATCACTTTAGGGGTTTTTTTTTTTGTTTTTTTTTTCAACATTACTTTGGCTATTTGGGGTCTTTTGTGGTTCCACACAAATTTTAGGACTGTTAGTTCTAGCTCTGAGAAGAATGCTGGTGCAATTTTGATTGGGATTGCATCGAATGGGTATATGGCTTTGGGTAGCACCAACATTTTACCAATATTTGTTCTTCCCGTCCATGAGCATGGAACGTTTTTCCAATTCTTTGTGTCTTATTCCATTTACGAAAACTTTTCGTAAGTTTTCTATAGTTTTCAGCCTACAAATCTTTTACATCTTTGGTTAGGTTTATTCATAGGTAGTTTATGATTCTTGGTGCATTTGTACTGGGGATCAATTCCTGGATTTCTCTTTCTGTTGTTTCATTATTGGTTTATAGAAATGCAACCGATTTCTGTACACTGGTTTTATACCCTGCGACTTTGCTGAATTCATGTATCAGCTCTAGTGGCTTCTGGGTGGAGTCTTTCAGATTTTCCATGTAGAGCATCATGTGCAAAAAGTGAAAGTTTGACTACTTCTTTGCCAATTTAGATGCCTTCTATGTCATTTTGTTGTCTGCTTGCGGAAGCTAGGACTTCTGACACTATGTTAAACAACAGTGGTGAGAGTGGACATCCCTCTCGTGTTCCTGATCTCAGGGGGCAGCTCTCAGTTTCTTCCACGTTGGGGATGATGTTAGCTGTGGGCCTCTCATACATGGCTTTTATGATGCTAAGGTATGTCTTCCATCCCGACTTTCTTAAGGGTTTTTGTTAAGAAATGATGCTGTATTTTGTCCAATGCTTTTTCTGCGTCCATTGACAGGATCATATGGTTCTTGCCCTTTTTTCTATTAAGTGATGTATCACACTGATTGATTTGTGAATATTGAACCAGCCCTGCAGCCCAGGAATGAATCCCACTTGATCATGGTGAATAATTCTTTTAATATACTGTTAAATCCGATTTGCTAGTATCTTGCTGAGAAGTTTTGCATATGTGTTCATCAGGGATATGGGCCTGTAAGTCTCCTTCTTAGTGGGGTCTCTGTCTGATTTGGGAATCAAGGTAATGCTGGTTTTATAGATTGAGTCTGGAAGCTTTCCTTCCATTTCTACTTTTTGGAACAGGTTGAGAAGAATAGGCATTAACTCTGCTTTAAATGTCTGGCATAGGGGCGCCTGGGTGGCTCAGTCGGTTAAGCGTCCGACTTCAGCTCAGGTCACGATCTCGCGGTCAGTGAGTTCCAGCCCCGCGTCGGGCTCTGGGCTGACGGCTCGGAGCCTGGAGCCTGCTTCGGATTCTGTGTCTCCCCCCTTCTCTGCCCCTTCCCCACTCATACTTGGTGTCTCTCTCTCTCCAAAAGAAAATTAAAAAAAATTTTTTAGAGGGTAGATGTTCATCATGTATTTATATAGAAGAGAAGCAAATCTTAAAATTGTACATTTTCTGTCATCCCATTTTTGTTAAAGATTTTGGGTACAGGCAGGAAAAATAATCTGGGCAGGACAAACTGAGATGTTAACGTAATCTCTGGGTTTATGGGAGGTTTGTTCTCTCTTCTGCTTATTTGTATTTTAAGAGGTTTTTGCAATGAACACAAAGTACTTATAAAATAAAAAAGGGGTCGAGGCGTCTGGGTGGCGCAGTCGGTTAAGCGTCCGACTTCAGCCAGGTCACGATCTCGCGGTCCGTGAGTTCAAGCCCTGCGTCGGGCTCTGGGCTGATGGCTCGGAGCCTGGAGCCTGTTTCCGATTCTGTGTCTCCCTCTCTCTCTGCCCCTCACCGTTCATGCTCTGTCTCTCTCTGTCCCAAAAATAAATAAACGTTGAAAAAAAATTAAAAAAAAAAAAGAGAAATAATAGGGGCAGGGAAAAAGAAAAGAAAAAAAAAACTGACTAGGCAGAGAGTCAGAGAAACTATACGGCTTAATCCAGAGAGAGAGGAGGAAATAAAGAAGAAGGAGATACCGAAAAGGTGTCAAAAAATAGATTAAAAATATCTGCTTAAACAAACCAACAACCAGGATAGAGAAGGGAAGAAATAAGAGAAAGAAAAGAAATATAGAAAAAAAAAAAAAAGGAAAAAATATGTATAATAAGAACTGACCAAGAATCAAATCAGGAAATGCAAAGTTACTGGACAATATCTGACGGTGCCTTGGAACAGGTGGCTGTGCTGGTCTGGAAGCTGGTGGAGGGGCCATCTGGTCTGGTCAGTGTCAATTTCACTCCGCTAGATAGGAAGTTACCGGGCACGGAGGGGCGGGGTTTGGTGTAAGTGGGTCCCGCCTCTACCGTGAGCCCACCGTCCAGTTCCTTGGAGCCCCACCATGTTGGTGATGAAAAGAAAAATGGTGACACCCCAGTTTCTCCTCCCCCCAAGCGGGTGTCCCAGACCACTCTGCTCAGGCCGTTTGTCCACTCCACAGTCTCCTGAGCTCCCGGGCGCTCGCTCTCCACCACGTTGACCTCTGATGTCTTAAAGGATCCAGCTCTGTGCCCCAGTTCCCGAGCAGTGCCACTGTGCCCAGCTGACAAAGGGCCTCTGGCTGGCAGGTGCCTGCGGCGTCTTTTGTCCTTGGAGCGGCTGTATACCTTCTTCCCACAGCACTCAAGGGAGGGGACTGCTCTCTCCCACTGCACCTCTGAGCTCCCTACCGAGCCTGGGGCTGGCTCCCTTCCCCACCAGGAGCGTGCACAGGGTGGCAGGCCCCAGTCCGGAGGAAGTCCTGCAATCCTGGATCGTCACTCCCAAGGCTGTTTGCAAGTTAGAAACGGGATCTCCTTCCGTTTTTTCCATTTCCCTGTCTGGGGTCCACAGAGGTTTTTCTCGTGGCCAAATACAATCCCACAATTCCACAGCCTCTCTTTCTCTTCCTTTTGTCTCTCCACAGAACCCCTCCCTCCCTATGCCCCCCATTTTATCTCTCCCAATTTGCAATCACGCACCTATGGCCTGCCAAGCTGTCCCCGGGGGCCCCTGGAGATGCCTCTGTCACTCTGTAGCCCGGATTCCTGGAATGCCAAATCTTCTGGCCTCAATACTGCTGTGTTTGAGAGATGAGGGAACTTGGGGCCCCCCTACGTCTCCGCCACGTTGACCTCTCTTCCTTTAGTATTTCTTCTAGGGTGGGTCTGCCAACACGTTCTCTCACCTCTGTTTCCTGGGAAGATCTTTATTTCACCCTCATTTTTGAAAAGATAGCTTTGATAGAGACAGGATTCTTGGTCGACAGCTGTTTCTTTGCCCGCTTCGAGGATGTTATCTCACTGCCTTTTGTACTCTGGTTTCTGGGTTTAGCGGAGAAGTTAGGTGCTAATATGTGTTCGGTTCTCTTGTAAGAACTTGGATTTTTCTTGTTGCGTTCAAGATTTTCTCCCTGGCCTCTGACTTTTAGCATTTGTGCCATATAATGTCTATTTGTGGTTTTATTTGTATGTATTTTGCTTGGAGTTTGTTGAGCTTCCTGGATGTATAGGTTACTGTTTTTCAATATATTTGGGAAGATTTCTGCCCTTGTTTCTTTGAATGCGAATTTTTTTGGCAAGGGTGCGGAGAAAGGAGAACCCTCTTGAACTGTTGGTGGGAATGCAAACTCGTGCAGTCACTTTGGAAAAAAAAAACAGTATGGAGGTTCTTCAAAAAGTTAAAAAGAGGACTACCCTAAAATCCAGCAAATTGCACTACTGGGTATTTACCCAAAGGATACAAAAATACAAATTCTAAGGAGTACATGTACCCCCAATGTTTATGGCAGCCTATCAACAATAGCCAAAGTATGGAAAGAGCCCAAATGTCCATCGAGTGATAAATGGATAAAGAAGATGTTATGTGTGTGTATATAACACACACACACACACACACACACACGCACACGCACGCACTGGAATATTACCCAGCCATCAAAAAGAATGAAATCTTGCCATTTGCAACGTTGTGGATGGAACTAGAATGTATTATGCTAAGTGAAATAAGTCAGAGAAAGACAAACATCGTATGATTTCACTCATGTGTGGAACTTAAGAAACAAAGCAGATGAACATAGGGGAGGGAGGAAAAAGAGAGGGAAATAAACCATAAGAGACTCTTAACAATAGAGAACAAACTGAGGGTTGATGGAGGGAGGTGGATGGGGGAAGGGGCTCGATGGGGGGGGGGGTCCTAAGGGAGGCACTTGTTGGGATGAGCACTGGGTGTTGTGCTAAGTGATGAATCACACTGCATTCTACTCCTGAAAGCCGTATCACACTGTATGTTAACTAACTAGAATTTAAATAAAAATTTGAGAAGAAAAAAAAAAGGACCTTCTAGTGAATTTTTCGTTTTAGTTATTGTACTTTCCACCTCTGTAACTTCCCTTTGGTTCTTTTCACAATTTCAGTCTCTATGATTATTTTATTTGATGAGACGTGACATCATGCCTTCCTTTCACTTCCTTGATCATGGTTTCCTTTAGTTCCGTAAACATGTTTAAAAGGACTACTTTAAAATCTTTTTCTGGTCAATCTAACATCTGGTCTCTCTCACAGGCAGTTTGTGTTGCCTGTTTTTTTTTTTTTTTTTCTTTTTTTCCTGTGTATGGTCATGCTTTCTTGGTTTTTTGTTTTTTGTTTTTGTTTTGTTTCATTATTGTTGTTATTTTCTTACTTGCTCAGTGACAACCAGATAATTTTGGTGAAGTCTCTTTCCTCCTCACAGGGTTAAGGCTCTGATATTCTTTTCAGGGAGGCACAGGGAATTCAGGGAATGCTCCTAGCCACCCTAGGATGACAGTGGTTTGGGCAGGTCTCACATTCCTGACCACACCCAGCTGTTAAACTGCCCTAATTTCCAACTGATTTTTCTATTGTTTTCAACAATGCCCTGGGGCATACATTGTTCTATGAAAGAATCCTAGAACAGTAAGAATCCCATCAACTCTGTCTCCTTTGGAGGAATACTGTATAGTTCATAATTAAAAATTTTTTTTTAAATATTTATTTTTGAGAGAGAGAGAACGTGTGAGCAAGGGAGGGAGGGCAGAGAGAGAGAGAAGGAGACAGAATCCAAAACAGGCTCTAGGCTCTGAGCTGCCCCAATGCGGGGCTCAAACTCACACACTGTGAGATCATGACCTAAGCCGAAATCGGACGCTTAACCGACTGAGCCACCCGGGCGCCCCAGAACCTCCACTATCCTTGAGAACACCTTTAGGTCTGAACTTCTTCGCTCTCTGCTATAAATGAGGTCAGTTCCTTCGGGAAGAGAGTAGGAGCTGTTTTATGGCCAGTTTCTAGCCCCAGGCAAACCTCTGAGCCAGGGTTCTGGAGGCGGGGGTGGGGACCAGGCAAGTTTCTCTCTGAATAACACTCCTGCTTTAGGAGCTGAGCCCTGGTGAGGAGCTAGGGAGGGATCAGCCCGAGGTCCTTTCCGCTTGCCCCTCCCGGTGTGCCATCACCACCTCGTGAGCCCAGGCCAGAGTAAGAGGGCCCCGGGGTTCCCAGTACACTGTGCTCAAAGCACTGGCTCTGTTCCGGGCACGGAGGCTGGGCAGAAGGGGGCGGCCACCTCTCAACTGTGGTCATGCACTTAGGTGGCTGGAGCAACTCGAGAAATGCTGACGTCCCGCGCCTCCCAGGAAGAAGGCCCTCTTAGTAGGAGCTAGGGCGAGAGGGGCCCTGTGTTACTGGTCTGGGGGAAGAGGGGAAGTGGGAAGGGTGTAGGGGACACTTTTAGGCAACAGGCTTGGGCGCAATGGAAAGCTGGCACCCACAGTGACCCCGGAGGGACCGCTATGGCTGTTTGCCGTGACCCTCTCCTAGGTGGGAGGCCCCTTTGGGAATTGGTGACCGGCCTTTTCCACCATGGGACAATCCCTTTCTATTCCTTCGGACTCCCCCGTTGGGCTGTGTTCTTAAAAACTGGAAGGAATTTGACCTCAAGGCCTGAGGAGAAAATGTCTCCTCTCTTTACGTAATGTTTCCTGGCGTCGGGGAAAACTGGCCCAGATCAAGAGGTAAGGCCCCTCACAGAGCTCTTTCTTAGAATACCGTTTTCCGGCTTGACCTCTTTTGCCAGAACTCCTCCAGATGGTCAGAAGTCTCAGATGTGCAAGACCTGTCCCCAATCCCGGCCCCCAGAAAAACTGTAGAAGGTGCCTTTCTGGGTTTCATGGCCCTTCTAACCCCGTGGACATTCTAGATTACCCCTCTTTTATTCCACCTGGTCATTTTTCCCCTCCCCCTGAAGGTCCAGAGGCTCCCCTGGATCCTATTAGTGCCCTAGGGGTCCCTGCCATTGCCACTACCCTGCCACCACCCTACCAAGGCTTCCTCTCTTACATCCCAAACCCGTCTGGCACTAATTATGAGCCTCAGGACCTGACTTCTGTTTCTCCACAAAATGTCATGCCCATCCGTGAGGGAGTGAACAGGGATGCAGGGACCATTAGGGTCCACATTTCCTTTCCAGTGTCTGATTTGTCTCAGAAACAAAATTGGTTTGTTTGTTTTTTTAGCCAAGATTAAGGTCATGTATCACCCCAAAATCCCACAACCCATCTCAGGACCTTCGAGGTTCTTTATGGGAGATGTCTCCTCCAGACAAATCTTATATTAGGCCCTGAAAGCCACCGTCTCACACATTATATTATACCCTGAGGGCAAACTATCTCCACCCAAACCAGTACAGTCCAAAACCTGGTCCCTCTTTCTCAGGAAACAACATCCAAAACTTACATCTGGGGATTGGGTATACCTCAAGGCTCTTTCGCAGAACAAAAAGCCATGTGAACCTGTCTGAACTGGGTCCTATCAAGTTCTCCCCACCACTCCAACAGTGGTAACCCTTCACGGCTCCCCCAGAAGCCATCTTTCCAGAATCAAGACTCCTCCTGCCCCACATGAGGAGACCTCCCGCCAAGTCCAGCTGTGAGCCATTGGAGATCTAAGCACTGTTCCAATGAGACTCAGGGGGTACACACCATGAGGCCTAGAGACCCATGAATCTGGCCCATACCCGGTCCCCATTCTCTCCCATTCAAACATTCGATTACATTATCTTAGAAAAACTTCCTACTTTCCTCCCCAAACGCTCAGGACCTCTCCTTCCCAATTGCAAGACTTCATTCTCGACCTTTTCTTTCAGGGTGACCCCTCTGAATTTCCTCGGTCAGACATCATAACTTTCCTGGAGCTGTTCCCCACCTTGACGTCCTGCTCTCACAATATAATCATCACCCCTTTTGGGGTTAACCTTTTTCTTTGTCATCGTAACCTTTTGGTGCGTATCCAGTCTCTCCTTCGCTGTCCGGCCCGCTGCTCTCTTGCGGTGTATTCAATAAACCACCATTTCCTTTGTTCTACTTTGGGTGAATTCTTTTTGTTTTTTTATTTTTTTTTTTTACTGTCTATTTATTATTGAGTGACAGAGACAGAGCATGAGCAGGGAAGGGGCAGAGAGAGGAGGAGACACAGAACCTGAAGCAGGCTCCAGGCTCCGAGCTGTCAGCACAGAGCCCGACGCGGGGCTCGAACTCACGCACCGGGAGATTGTGACGTGAGCTGAAGTCGGCCGCTTAACCTACTGAGCCACCCAGGCACCTCTACCTTGGGTGAATTCTTTCACCACTCTTGCAGCCTGCTTCCACCGGCTTGTCACCACAGGGAGGGGTCTTGTGTTGTTGGTCTGGGGGAAAGAGACCCCTGTGCTGTTGGTCTGGGGAGAGAGGGACCCTGTGTTGGTGGTGGGGGAAGGGGGTCCCGGTTCTCTTGGTCTGGGGGAGGGGGAGCCTGTGCTGTTGGCTGAAGTGGTCCAGAATCGAGTCTGCACCTCATTGAGCCGGAAGGAGGGTGGAGGGAGGGAGTGTTCTTGGTTCCAATACCACAGACCCTCACCTATCTTACCAAATCTTCCTGAATGTTCTTGCACGGCTTTTCATTTTCTGTTCACCTTTTGGACCATTTCCAGAAGCGTTCAGTATTTTTTCGGTTCTGTTTACTGGTTTTCACCGGCTTTATGGGAAGGCAGGTCTGTGGCACCCCCTTGTGCCGGATGTCTATGTCTGAAGGCAGAGATCTGTTTTGTTTTGACTTTTTTCTCCATCTCATGGGAGAAAATGCACAAAACCTTACATGGAGCTCGGCACAGAGTAGAGGCTCAAGGAACAGTTCTTAAGTGAACGAGCCCCAGAAAACAACGTGAGCCTTTCTCTCCACTGTCTTGTTGAACTTTTCCTGACAAGTAGTTACCCTCCCTGCCCAGGATGAAAACTCAGGGAGACCCTTCAGATGTCTCAGTCAATATCTGAAAATAAGAAGGTCCCCATCCTCCCTCTTTGGGGTGTTGATGGTATAGTCCAGTCTATAATTACAGGACTCCGACTTTCACTGAAACCGCACTTCCCCGACCCCCTGCCTCAGATCTAGACCTGGAACGGGGGGGGGGGGGGGGGGAGCGTGATCAATTTCTCTGTCTTCCTCTCTAGGTCGCAAGCTGCCATTTCTTTCTCTTTTTTTTTAACTATTTAAAAATTTTTTATTTCTTTTTGAAAGAGAGAGAGAGTGTAAGCAGGGAGGGGCCAAGAGAGAGGGAGGCACAGAATCCGAAGCAGGCTCCAGGCTCCAGCTGTCAGCACAGAGCCCGACGTGGGGCTCGAACTCAAGAACCACGAGATCATGACCTGAGCCCATGACCTGAGCCAAAGTCGGATGCTTAATTGACTGAACCACCCAGGTGCCCCTCAAGCTGCCATTTCTGTCTCTCGTCCCTGCTGGATCAGCCCCAAGGGTGATGGGTGTATTTGTCTCCTACGGCTTCTGTACCAAGTTATCACAAGCTCTAGTGGCTTTAACGACACACGGTTATTCTGTATAGTTTTGGAGGCCAGAAGTCCAAAACCAGTCTCGCTGGGCTAACGTCAAGGCAAGGGTAGGCTGGCTCCTAGAGCCTCCAGGGGAGAATCCACACATGGCCGCTCTCAGCTTCCAGAGCTGTGGTCCCAGCGTCCCTTGGCTAATGACCCCTCCATCCGTCTCCAAAGCCAGGAGCCTCGGTAGCATCAGACTTTCGTCACATTCCTGCTTCTTCTCCGTCAGCCCTCCCTCCGCCTCCCTCTCATAGGACTCTTGAGGTTACCCTGAGAGTCCCCCCCACCCCCCACCCCCCGATCATCCAGGATCCTCTCAAGATCCTTAGTCACATCTGTGAAGTCCCTTTGTCAGATAAGGGAACATTCGTAGGGTCCTGGGATTAGGACCCGGATGTCTTTGGGCCATTAATCAGCCTGCCACATGGGACCAGGGTCTAAGGACTGAGAGTCTTTCGTGGCTGGTTCTGCTGTGGCCTGTCAGTGACCAATGCTGACTTTTGCCTCCTGTGGGCAGCTTTTGAGGGACCTCCGTGGGAACCCCAGCTGCAGTCCCCCTGGTGTGCCTGATGCTCGTCCCAACCTGCAGATCTGATGTCCCTTCCTCCCAGGCCCTGCCATCCACCCTCAGCTGGGGTGCCCAAAGCCCCCAAGGGCCGTCTCAGTCAAGTCCCTTTCGGGGGGTCCTGTTTGGTCTCTGGGAATTTGGTGCATTTATGCTGCTAAGATTTGCCGCCCACCCCCGGCACGACGCCCTTGACTCGCCATGTGGCCCAGGCTCCGGGCTGAGGTCACGTGGCACAGGGGTTATGGCACGGGCCTGGTTCAGGTTTGCCTGGGCTTGAACCCCAGGCCTGCCACTTGCTAGCCATAGGCCCTTAGGAGAGCTACTAGCTTTTTTTGTGCGTGACCTGGCACAGAATAAGCCCTTTGAAAAGCATAAACTAAACCAGCCACCTGGCCCCCCCGAGCCCCAGGGGACACATGGTCTGCTTCATAAGGAGTCCCCTCCCACCTCTGCCTCTAGGCACCTCAGATTTGGGGTGGGGGTGGATCCCAACCCCGTGACTGCACCATTCTGAGGCTTTGAAGCCTCAGCTGAAACTGAGCCGGAAAGAGGAACCTTATGACATCCTGTCACACCAGGGTCTGGGGCCGGCGGAGGACAGGGAGGGGCCGTGGGGCGCTAGCCAAGGCCTGGCCGGCTAGGGCTCCGGGGTAGGCAACGGCTTCTGCCATGTTCCTCTTCTCGATCCACAACTTTCTTTTTTTTTTTTTTTAAACGAAACCTTTTATTTTGAGATGACTGTAGATTCACATATATCCTATCAACTTTCTACATAGTAAAATTTCAAACCTTCCGGAAAGCCGTAAGAAGGGCATAATGACACCCATATACCCTTCACCTGCGTTCACCAATTCGTATCTGGTTGAGTTCATGGTTTTTAATCTATTATCCGCAACTCTATAGACACTCATAGAAATGTAGAAATATGGACATGCTCGGTCCACTAGGCATTATATTTCTTTTTTAAAAAATTTTTATGTTTTGGGGCGCCTGGGTGGCTCAGTCGGTTGGGCGTCCGACTTCAGTTCAGGTCACGATCTCGCGGTCCGTGAGTTCGAGCCCCGCATCGGGCTCTGGGCTGATGACTCCGAGCCTGGAGCCTGTTTCCAATTCTGTGTCTCCCTCTCTCTCTGCACCTCCCCCGTTCATGCTTTGTGTCTCTCTGTCCCAAAAATAAATAAACGTTAAAATTTTTTTTTTTTTTAATTTTTATGTTTTATTCATTTTGAGAGGGGAGGGGGAAGGGGCAGAGAAGAGAGAGAGAGAGAGAGAATCTCTCTGCGCTGTCTGCAGGGAGCCTGACACCGGGCTCAAACTCACAAACCTCATGACCATGACCCGAGCCAAAATCAAGAGTCAGACGCTCGGGGCGCCTCGGTGGCGCAGTCGGTTAAGCATCCGACTTCAGCCAGGTCACGATCTCGCGATCCGTGAGTTCGAGCCCTGCGTCGGGCTCTGGGCTGATGGCTCAGAGCCTGGAGCCTGTTTCCGATTCTGTGTCTCCCTCTCTCTCTGCCCCTCCCCCGTTCATGCTCTGTCTCTCTCTGTCCCAAAAATAAATAAACGTTGAAAAAAAAAATATTAAAAAAAAAAAAAAAAGAGTCAGACGCTCAACTGACTGAGCCACCCAGGTGCCCCTAGGAATTATACTTCTAAAGACTCATATATAATGAACTTCTCTCTCTCTCTCTCTCTCTCTCTCTCTCTCTCTCTCTGTTTATATATATATATATACATGTATATATATGTGTATATACACACACATATATGTTTATATATACATACATATATGTGTATATACATATATGCACACATGTGTATATACACGTGTGTACATATGTGTATATGTGCACATATATGTATGCACACACATATATACTTATACATACACATATATGTGTGTGATACACATATATACACGTGTATATACACACATATATACATATATACACACATATATATACATATATACATATATATGTGTATATATACACGTGTATATGTATGTGTGTATATACATATATATGTGTATATATACACGTGTATATATATGTGTGTATATACATATATGTACATATATATGTTCACAGATGAATATATTTACATTGAATGAGTGTGTGTGTGGTTATACGCATTTTTCCCCCCTAGCTCTGCCTGTGCACTAGTTCTAGAAGCAATAACAACTCCAGAATAGTAAGCATAACGAACACCAGCTCAATCCTGGTTAAACACCACCCTCTGCCTCCCGAGGCAGCTGATTCCAGGGCTGGGGCAGGAGAAGTCTTAGACGAGCCTGAAACATACTGGTAGAAAGGAAGTGCTCAGAGAATGATGGGGACTTGTCATCATTCTGGGGAGTCCTGCGAGGCGAGAGGACAAGGAGGCAGCTGGAAAGGGGTCCCACTGGTCAAATCTGGGATACTCTGAGCATTTCAAATAATTCGTTGTAGTAACGGATTGTCGTCCATTGACTAGAACACCTACACGTGACGTAACTACATGGATATAAACAAAGGAGAAAAACTGTTTTACAGGAAAAAACAGTCTGGCTTCACACTGATCCGTCCAGCTCCCATCCCGCACCCCGGGGCCCTTCCTCACTTTCCTATTCTGGGTTTGTGTCTCCTGTCTTTCCTGGAGAGAACCTGGGTACTAAACAATACCATCGGATTTATCCATTTGTGCTCCTTCCCACAAGACTCACTCAGTTGTTCCAGAATTGCTGCACTGGTGCCACAGCCCATAACACACCTGCTAAGGGAAGGTCAAGACTTATTTGCAGTTCTCTTTGACCTTAGGGTCTCAATCGCACAGCCCGGCATTTGAACCGGAAGAGGCACCTTCCGGATTGGGCTTTGACGTACGTGTAGGAGTCTCCCGGGAAGACAAAGTGGAAGAGAGGACCCTGCAAAGGGACATGCATGTGCAAAAGGCCTGGGGAATGAAAGAGGGGTGCGTACCCCCCTACTAGGGCAGGGGCCCAGTGTTTGTTTACGGGGAAAGGAGATAACAAAGGGTGGGTCTGGAGAGGAGTGTGGTGGGGGGTGGGGGTCGTGGCTTGGAAGGGCCTTGAATGTCAGGCAAGGAGCTTGGGGTTGATGTGGCAGGCACTGGGGAGTCCTGAGGGGCACTGGGCTTTACAAAATGTGCAGGGCAGATCGGCAAGTTGGTGGGGGTGACTGCGACCGTGAGATGCGATGCCCGAGCTGCCGGGGCGGCTTTGGGGTCACTTCTCTGGAAACCTCTGTATCTCGTCTGTGACTTGGGCCAAAGAGAGGATCCACTCCCGGGGCTCCCCGGGGACTCCCCAAGAGCCCTACCTGGCCTTTGGGGTCTGAGGTAGAGGCTGGGCCGCTCACGCGCTCTCCGTGTTCTGTGACATGTCTGCTTCCTGTTTCTCCTCCCTCAGGGGAAGCCTCAAAAGAAAAACGCGCTCTCAAAACAAAGGAAGACGGGTCCTCGACTGCAGAGGAAGCAGGAAGCTCTGACCCTGCTCTGAGCCCAGCTGCCGGGGCCTGGGGACAGCGGGATGGAGTCCGTGGCCCTGTACAGCTTCCAGGCCACGGAGAGTGATGAGCTGGCCTTCAACAAGGGGGACACGCTCAAGGTAGGGTGGCTGGGGTGCGCCAAGTTGGTCACACATGGAATGGGGGGGGGTTAAGAATGAGGGCCCAGGACAGCCCCCCAAACAGAGTCCAGCTTCTAGAGGAGGACGGGCCCAGCTTCTCCAGTTATTGTGATTCTGGACAAGCCACTTGCTTCCTCTGAGCCTCAGTTGCCTCATCTAGGAAATGGGGGGATAATTAATTAGGACCCGTCTTTTGGGGGCGTTGTGAGGGTTCAAGGAGACGTTACCATAGTGCCTGGCAGGGGTTGGTTCCACACCCAGTTTTCCGGGCGAAGAATTTGAAAAGACAGTTGAAAGGAGGGAGGGAGGGAGGGAGGGAAGGACAGAAAAGCTCTTAGGAAAGAATCACGTGGACACACTAACCTCTTGGGGCTGAAAGAAATGTGCCCCAAGTATAAGAATGAGCTTCCCAGCAGTGTGGAGAAAAGGGAAAGGAGAATCCTACCACAGCTTGTGTCTCCTTGTCTGCTCCCCCTTTTCTTTTTTTAGTTTTTGTTGTTTATTTTTTATTTTAGAGAGAGAGCGAGAGAGCACGTGTGCGAGCAGGGGAGGGGGCAGAGGGAGAGAGAGAGAGAGAGAGAAAATCTTAAGGAGGCTCCATTCCACAACCCTGGGATCATGACTTGAGCCAAAATCAGGAGGCAGACAGACAACCGACTGAGCCAACCCAGGTTCCCCTTTTTGATGCACATTGCAGCCTTCTAGGGTGGTCCGGGCCGACGGGTTTGTGGGCGCTCTCTGGCAACGTCCCTGCTTATAAGTCTGCAGATGCAAGCAGAGGTCAGGGGCCAGATTCAGAAGCGGCCATGCCAAGATTTAGGCACTGGAGTGCCGCTGATGTATGTTAAGGAAGTCACTGCCCCCTCCCTGGGCCTCAGTCTCCACACTGGAGCAGCGGCCATTAGACGGGGTGTCTCTCCACCCTGCTGGGCCCCGCTCTTGGCCCCAAGCTTCAAGCACGAGAGGAGGGGACAGGAACGACCATTTGCTGACACCCCACCAGAGCCAGGTCCCGAGCTCAGCAATGCACACTAACGTCCCAGTTAAGCTGCCGAGGTGGGGAGAATCAGTGCCCCCTTTCACAGGTGACTAAACTGAGGCATAGGGAGGTGACACGACTTGCTCGGCATGGGGCCAAATGTGGGGTGCACCTACGTCCTCAGCCCCTGGAACCTTCATTCTGTCCCCGTGGGTCTGGGCTGGGGTTTGGGGAGCTCATGACGCTCCCCAAGAGGAACAGTGTCCCCTTAGGGGGCTCCCTTCCTCTCTATGCTGGGATGCCTGCTCTCAGGTCCACCTGAGGTGCCGGCTGGGGGCCCCGGGGACACGTGGCCATGTGGGGACGGGGGCAGGCTTAGCACCAGCACCACCTATAGCCAGGGTATGAGACCTTTGGTGAGAATCATGTCTAGTTGAGAGATCTTACCAATCTGAGAGCAGTTTGGGGTCTGTAGACCCAGACGTAGGGCTTGGAGGGGAGCAGGACAGAGAGGAAATAGGAATGAGGTGGGTGCTGGGCCCCAGCTGAGGCTCAGAGTGGCCAGCCAGCGGTGGATGGGGATCAGTGGGCGTCCCCCAAGCGACCGCGGTGGATGGGGATCAGTGGGCGTCCCCCAAGCGACCGCAGCAAAGGCTGTGAAATCTCCACTTTCCTCCCAGATTCCTGTGCCCGCGACCCCCACCCCCATGTTAGTCAAGTTTCCCCGCTAACTTCTGCTAAAGCGTCAGCCGACACCTGGTGTGTTTCTTTTACCAGAAGTGCTGGCTAAGGCAGGAGCGAGTGAGCTCATGAGGACAGGGACCACACCAGGGCACCAGGACGTGAAACAGTGCCTGGCATGCAGTAGCCTCTTAGTAAGACATGGGGAATGTTGCAGGGAAGAAGGAAGGAAGGATTAAGGCGTTAGCTGAAACTTGGGCATCCCTCATGTCCACAGAGACTGACGAGGGGACGTTTCAAGCTCAAAGAACGATGGAGGAATGCCAGGCAATGGGAAGAGTGGCCTTTTCTCCCCTTCCTTCCTTCCTTCCTTCCTTCCACAAACACTTGTCAAGCTATGGAGCACATACTCTGTGCCAGGCATTGTCCTAAGTGCTAAGGGTATAGCAATGGAACAAGGCAAAGTCCTTGCCCTCCTGGAGCTGACATTCCAGAGAGTGAGCGACACCAGGAGGTGATACATGGATTGAAGAAATCAACCCAGGGAGATGAAATGCAGAGGGCCAGTGGGTGGGAGGGGACAATGGGACAGCTTTAGGTGGGGTCGTCAGGACAGTCTCTCAAAAGAGGTAACATCTAGGGGTGCCTGGCTGGCTCAGTCAACAGAACATGAGATTCTTGATCTCAGGTCATGAGTTGGAGCCCCACATTGGGCATAGAACTTACAAAAAAAAAAAAAAAAAAGAGGTAACACCTTAGCTGAGACCTGAAGGATGAGTTGGAACCAGCCATGCAAAGAGCCGGGGGAAGAGAGCAGCAGGTGGGAGGGAACAGCTGGTGCAAAGGCCCTGAGGCAGGACCGTGTCAGTGTGTTTGAAGAGTTGAAAGAAAAGTCTGTGGCTGAAGTGCAATGAGGGAAGAGAATCACAGGGTAAGGGTGATGTTGGGAGGTAAGCAGGAATTAGGACCTGTGAAGGATTTGTATTTCATTCCAAATTTGAGGCATACTCACGGAAGAGTTTTCAGCAGGGACAAAGACTGGATCAAGTTTACGTTTTGAAAAGATAACAGAGGGGACAGGAATGGAAGCAGAAAGGGGCTCTTGCAGTCCACTAAGTAAGAAATGAAGGTGGCTTAACCTAAAAAAAAAAAAAAAAAGACAAGATATTATTGTCCTTAATATGTAAAGAGCTCTTATAAATCAACAAGAAAATCACAAACAGCATAATAGAAAAATGGGCAAAGGATATGAATGGGAAAATTGCCGAAGAAGCGACGTAAGCAAGTAAGTGCCCAGTTTCACCAATAACAAAAGACATGCGCCTTAAACCAAGTAACCGTTCCCCATTTGCCAGACCAGTGAACTTTTATTTTAAAAAGAATCTCCAAGTTTGTTGAGGATGCGAGAAAACATGCACTTTTACATGTGGGAGGTGGACAGGTAAAGTGACAATCATTTTGATGCGAACTTGGGAAACATATAAAAAGCCGTAACGATATCCATGTGTGTGAGCCAGAAATTCTGCCTCTGGGAACCCGAGATGTAATCAGAGATGTATGTGTGTTCTCTCATGAAGGGCTCAGGGAGCACTCAGTGTGTCCCTGGTCCCATTCTCCGCCCTGGAGACTCAGCAAGGAGAAAACGGGCACAGTCGCTGCTCACACAGCTGGTATTCTGGTGGCAGACGTGGGCCACAAACCAGATAAATAAGGAAAACACAGAGTTTGTCAGATGGAGAAGGTGTAGAGGGAAAAATAGAGCAGGTGAGAGGTGGGGCACGTTGGCAAAAGCGTCTGCAGTGTGAAATTAACCTGCGTTACCGGCTTAGTGCCAAATATTACACGGTCCTGAAAATGCTCTTTGGGGAGGGTGTTTCATGCCATAAAAAAGCTCCTGAGGGGCGCCTGGGTGGCGCAGTCGGTTAAGCGTCCGACTTCAGCCAGGTCACGATCTCGCGGTCCGTGAGTTCGAGCCCCGCGTCAGGCTCTGGGCTGATGGCTCGGAGCCTGGAGCCTGTTTCCGATTCTGTGTCTCCCTCTCTCTCTGCCCCTCCCCCGTTCATGCTCTGTCTCTCTCTGTCCCAAAAATAAATAAAAACATTGAAAAAAAAAATTTTAAAAAAAAGCTCCTGATTCAGCATCCAGTGGCAAAACGCAGAACGCAACCCTATCCACACAGACAGAGGGTCACCTCTACACAGATAATCAGTGGATGTTCATTTTGTGGAAGGGAAAATGGACAGTTTTCTGAGCACTGGATTTGTGCCTAGAAAAAAAAAAAAAAAAAGACTGGAAAGAAATGACCTGATAAGCTAGCAGTTGTCGGTTCGGGGTGGTGGGCCAGGAGCTAGTCACATTTTTCTCTACTTTTTCTGCACATCTCACATGTTCTGCAACGAGCAAGCATTCCTTTGAGGGCCAGCTGAGGCGGTGGGATAGCACGTTCACAGTCGTGCAGGTGCAAGGTCACATCCTGCCTTTATTTCGGATTTGGATGGATTTTTTTTTTTTGTATTAGCTTTATTTTGTTGGTTTTTTATTTTTGCATTAGCTTTTAAACAGACTTTATTTTTCAGAAGGTTTTTTGTTTTTGTTTTTGTTTTTTTACTTAACGTTAATTTATTTTTGAGAGACAGAGCGCTAGCCAGGGAAGGGCAGAGAGAGAGGGAGACATGGAATCTGAAACAGGCTCCAGGCTCCACACCATTAGCACGGAGCCCGGTGCGGGGCTCAAACCCACAAACCATGAGATCATGACCTGAGCTGAAATCAACAGTCAGACTCCTAACAGACTGAGCCACCCAGGCACCCCCAGAATTTTTTTCTTTTTAAAGAAATTTCTTAACATTTATTCATTTTTGAGAGACAGAGGGAGCCAGAGACAGAGCCAGTGAGGGAGCAGAGAGACAGGGAGACACAATGTGAAACAGGCTCCAGGCTCTGAGCTGTCTGCACAGAGCCCCACACAGCACTCGAACTCACAAACTGTGAGATCATGACTTGAGCCAAAGTCGGACGCTTAACCGACTGAGCCACCCAGGCGCTCCTTAGAAGTTTTCTTTTCTTTTCTTTTTTTTTAATGTTTATTTATTTTTGAGAGAGAGAGGCGGGGGCCGGGAGGGGCAGAGAGAGGATCTGAAGCCGGCTTTGCGCTGACAGCACAGAACCGGATGCGGGGCTCGAACTCACGAACCGGGAGATCATGCCCTGAGCTGAAGTTGGTGCTTAACCCGCTGAGCCACCCAGGACCCCCCCAGAACAGCTTCAGATTTAAAGATTCAGCTTTTCAGATTCAAAAATCAAGGAGACAGTACAGTGGCATCTGGACCCATCCCTCCCTATCCGTAACATCTTACATTATTAGCACCATGCCATTTTTCCCCCACAACTGTGACAAAGTGTATTAGGGGACACCAGAAAGGACAAAGTGGAGGGGACAGGGTGGGCAGGGGGCAGATTAGACACCATCTCTAAATATATAATAACCACAGCTGGTTTGTAATGGTTCGCTGTCCATTTCAAATTTCAGACTGACTGTCCTCTATGTCCAAGTGATTGTGAGTTATTGCAATGGGATCGTCTGTTCTCCTCTATGCATTTTGTCTTCTACAACATATCTGTGGCCTTGGATGAGCACTTAATTGTGTGGCTGCATTCGTGTGTCTACCTTGTCTTTCTCTGCATCCCTGGTAGAGACACGACTGATGTCCCCATGGGAGCTGCGTCACGTCCTGGGTCTCATAAAGGCTGGAGGTGGATGGAGGTTGCTTCTGACTTGCATAGATGCTCAGATCATCTTTCCAGATGGTGGAGGTGGAGGGTGAGGTCCTAGAGGCCACCAGGGTGGAGAAGGTGGGGGTGGCCCAAAGCCCACGGATGGTGATAAAGGGCAGCCCGCGGGGTATGACACGGAGGGCACTTCTGGGAAAGGAGGAAATGCTCTGGCAGCCACCTTGACCTTAGGTGCCTGAGTGGCTCCGTCAGTTAAGCGTCTGACTCTCGGTTTGGGCTCAGGTCATGCTCTCACAGTTCAGGAGTTCAAGCCCCCCGTGAGGCTCTGCGACAACAAATCTTGAAGTTGCAGAAACCTACAACCACCGTGCAATTTTTACCTTAATGGGCTGATGTGGCTACGTTATTAACTAACGAACATACTCAGAGTTTCTGCCTGGCTTTTATTTTTTTAACATGCTGTCTGAAAACATTCTTTACCCCGATTCCCGCGTTTCTTGGGGCCCCCTTAAGTTTTGCTCCCGAGGTGCCTCACCCCCCTCACTCTTGCGGAGCCCCCCCTCTGTGCAACTGTAAAATCGTGAGCACGATGTCACCCTGTGTGCCCCCTTCTCCCGGGGCGCAGCTCCTGGAGCCATCCCGCTCATCCCTCCAACCGGTGCTTCCTGAGCGCCCCTGAGGGCCGGGCCCTGTCCCAGAAGTGCCCGCAGGCAGATCCCAGCCTCTGGGAGCCCGAGGTGAGAACACCTGAGCTCTGGTCTTGGAAGAGACCTGGGTGGCACATAGACCCACACTGGGCACACGGCCCCAGACATCACTTCCTGGAACAAAGCATCCTCCCCGGTAGTCTGGGCACATCCGGGTGCACAGGACCCACTGTTCCCAGCTGAAGGAGGGGGGCCGGGTGGTGGCTTCACCCCCATCTCTCCACGGATGACCCGGACCCCGAGACCCAGACTCGGGAGCCCACAGCCTCCTCGGCATCTCCAGAGACAAGGTCGATGGCACCTCGGACCCAATGCCGACAACCCTGAGACCTCCAACCTGCTCCCCGACAGCCATTCCCATGGCAGCCTGCCAGCGCTCAGCCCAACCCCCCGAGTCGTCCTGGCTGCTCCCCAACTGTCTCGTACCCGGCCGGTCGTTGAGTCCTGTCAGCGACTCTGCCGAAACCTATCCGGAACCTGACCGCCTCTCCACACCCCCTCCCCGACTGTCCTCCTCCTCCAGGCCTCCCCGGACCCCGGGCAGGTGCACAAGCTCCTCACTGCCCCACCTGCCTCTGCTCCTAGCCTCCCCAGTCTCCACACGGTGGCCGTAACTCAGAGCCTGAGCCTCCCCTGCTGCCCCTCCCTGGCTTCTCTTGGCTTTTATTTTTATTTTTTTTTTTAAGTTTAAATTTATTTATTTTGAGAGAAAGAGTGAGAGCACGAGCAGGAGAGGGGCAGAGAGAGAGAGAGAGAGAGAGAGAGAATCCCAAGCAGGCTCCGCACTGTCAGCACAGAGCCCGACGTGGGGCTCGATCCCACAGACGGTGAGGTCATGACCTGAGCCGAAATCAAGAGTTGGATGCTTAACGGACTGAGCCACCTGGGCGCCCCTTCTCTTGGCTTTTAAAGGAAAATCTAACAGCTGCCCGTGGCGTACAAGCCCTACGTGCTCTTGCCTGGCTGGCCTTCCCCACTTCTCCTCGCAGTTCTGCCCTCCTGAGTCAACTCCAGACCCTCTGGACTCCTCTCGGTTCCGAGAGCAGGGCTTGCTACCACCTCAGGGCCCCCTGCACTGGCTGTTCCCTCTGACTTGGACACCGTTCCCCGCATTTTCTCACCTCCGGTTCCTTCCTGTCACCGGGGTCTCAGTTCGCATACCACCTCTTCAGGGAGGGTTTTCTGGACCACCCCATCTGTCCCCTGTTGACAATCTGCCTGCCCTCAACCAGACATCCTCGATCTATTTCGGAGCACCTGCCACTAGTTTAAGGTACCTGTTCAGTTGTTTCCTTCCTTCTTTATTGTCTGCCTCTGCCCACAATGTAAGCTTGTTCCCTGCTGTCTCTCTAGGACTTTGCATGGTATCTGGCATACAGCAGGTGCTCAGGAAATAACTGATGAGTGAATTCCCTGGCTGGGGACCTTGGGGTAGGACAGTGTCCTGGGTGGAGGGCACCCATGGGGGTAAAGGCCGGGGGCAAGCCAAGGTGTGAATTTCACCAGGGAGGAGCTGATCTGTCTCCTTGGTGTCAGTTTTCATGGCCCGGAGGGTCTGTAGCTTTTGAACAATTTTAACGGTAAGAATTCAGCCAATCTGGGGCACCTGGGTGGCTCGGTCGCTTAAGGGTCCAATTCTTGATTTCGGCTCGGGTCATGATCCCGTGGTTCGTGAGTCTGAGCCCCGCATCAGGCTCTGTGCTGTCCCTGGCTTGGGATTCTCTCTCTCCCTCTCTCTCTCTCTGCCCCTCCCTCGCACGCACTCTCTCTCTCTCTCTCTCAAAATAAATAAATTAACTTAAAAAAAAAGAATTCAGCTAATGTAGCTAATGAGAACATCACAGATGAGAAAACTGATGCCAAGACTAGAGAGAGAGTCGGAAGCAGGCGGAGTAGCCCAGCCCCAGGCTCCAGGGCATCTTCCTTGAATCTGTGGCCGTGGAAGACAGCCCATGGGCTTTAATTCTCCCATTAAGTTGGGGCATTATTTTTGTTTTGTTTTCAGCAAAAGTTTTCCTGAGTCAGCCACCTGCTTTCCGTCTGTCCCCGGGGCTGCTGACCTTGCCCAGGCTACAGACTCAGGAAGGAAGGAGTCAACGGGGCCTGGCAGACAGACAAGGGGGTGCCTGCCTGCACAGCCTGGGCCCAAGGCAGCAAATCCCAGCTCTTCCTGGCAAAATGGAACTAAGTTGATGCCCTTGCGTCTGCCTGCCCCCCGGCCCTTTGCACCTGCAATGCCCCCATAGTAGCATGCTCTTCTATATCTGATTTTTTTTTTCCTGTCAACAAATACCCACTAGGATTGAGCTGATGTGCGCATCTGCTCCAGGACTGACAGGAGAGATGCCCCCTTGGCCCTGGGTCCAGACACAAGTGGGAGGTAGAGTGGAGGTAAAAACCAGTGGGCCAGGGTCCCCCCAGACCAGCTGAGCCAGGAACCCCAGGCCCCAGAGTCCTGGCTTGCTGTATGGGCCCTGCCTCCCTGCTGCTGGGTGGCCTTGCTCGCCTCCCACCTCTGGGCCTCGGTGTCCCCATCTGTGAAATAGCCTTTGGTGATGAGCTGTCCCACGGAAGGCTTGCCCCGGGGAAAGGCGGAAGGGGCCCCAAGATTCATTCTGTACATACTGTTCCTCCCTGCGGCCGCTTGGTTGCTCATCCACTGCAACTACCAGCCCGACTAGGGCTGTTTCAGTTCCTCTCGACCCACCTGTGGGGCTGCAGAGGTCTCACGCCATGGACGAGGAGCCCATGTGACCTGGGCAGGCCAGGCCTCGGCCACATCTTAGCCCAAAGACCTCCTTTATTTTGCTCTCTGGTGCCTGAATCCCCACCACCCTGCATTGTCACCCCTGAACTCAGATTATAAGGGTTATTTAAGTGTAAGTGACCCCAGGTGACCACCAGTAGGCGCTGAGCTCAGGCTGGGGCTCCCCGACCTTCCAGGGTCCCTCCGACCTTCACCCCATGGCTCGGTGCACGGCATGCAAATGCTGCAGAAACCCCACGTTCAGGGGCACAGCTCAGGAACTGAGGCACCCCAGATCTGCCCCCCCCAGATCTGCCTGGGAGTCCAGCTCCGGGCCCCCTAAAGTTCAACGCACTGACCAAAACCTCACTGGGTCCCCAGCTGCCCAACCTGGGGAGTCTGTGACCCTCTTGGGGACAGGCTGTCCCGGGCCCTGAAATCAGACACGGCCCTCGTGAACTGGGGCAGGTCCCCAACCCTCCCCTGTGAAGTGGGTCCTGGGCTGGCATGGGTGATGCCCACCTGGGGTCCTGGAGCGGCAAGACCTCAGCTGGTGGCAGCCGTGCCTCTTCGGTAAGCAAGTGACCGTTGTCCCTCCTGCCCGCAGATCCTGAACATGGAAGATGATCAGAACTGGTACAAGGCTGAGCTGCGAGGTGCTGAGGGCTTTATTCCCAAGAACTACATCCGCGTCAAGCCCCACCCGTGAGTGGCTGCCCCCCCCCCCCCCCCCCCCCCCCCCCCCCCCCCCCCGCCCCTGCCCCGGCCCTACCCTCAAGGCGGCTCCAGCCCCTGCAGTCAAGTGTCCTCACCCGGCCTGGCCCAGGCCGAGCCGAGCTGCCCGAAGGGCACCCCTTAAGCACGCCCCTGGCTTCTAGTCATCAGTGTCTATGCTGAGCAGGGGCAGAGGACAGAGATGTGAGGACCAAAGTGGTGGCAGGGTCAGGGCCAGCCCAGGCCACGCCCCTGAGGGCCTGGAACACCAGAGAACGCCCAGGAGAGTGCTGAAGGGGACAGGGCCCCGGGCTCTCAGCCAGCTGGGCCACTGGCTGCGGTGGGGTCTCTGGCAGGTCCTGCTGTCTCTATGCCTCAGTTTCCTTACCTGTAATACAAGAAGGGCCGAGGCTTCAATCTGCAGAGGGTTCTAGAGCTCTCTTTAAGAGTGGGTGTCATGTGTGGGGCCAGGCATCCTGGGACCTGGGACCTGCTGGCCCAGGGAAGCTCCCGGCACGCCCTCAGCAGGTGGCCTCCTCCCACGCCGCTGCCCTGAGAAGGGCCGGGGCCGACCCCGGCCCCAGAACAGGCCCAAGTGGCCGAGAACCTATGAAAAACCGACTGGATATGCCTGAGATGAGGGTGGAGGTAGGCCCCTCACTCAGTCACTCATCAAACACTAGCCGCAGCCCCAGGGGGCCTAGCTGGGTGATCCAGAAACCCATGATGAGACGCTGGGGTCGGAGCAGCCCCATCCTGTGGGAGCGACAGGTCATAAAGAAAGCACGAGATGGGAAGGCCGTCAGCATTGAGGTAACTGGGGAAGGCTCCTCAGAAGAGGTGACAATGAATGGGGTTTTGAAGGGTGTGTAGGAGTTAGCTAAGCAGCGAAGAGGAAGGCATTCCTGGAAGAGGGGACAGAGAGGACAATGAGGAAGAGCCCGTGGCAGGAGGGCCTCAGATGCCAGGCTCACGGTGGTGGGGAGCGTGGCGATGGCTGAGCAGGGGAGGGACCCTGTCACAGGTGGAGGCGTGTGACAGGGCCATGCAGGCTGGAGGGGACAGACTGGAAGCCATGAGGTGTGTGTGACGGTGAGTTAGCAGGGGAGGGCAGTGCAGGGTCAGGGTGGGAACTGGAGGGTATTTCCTCTTTATCTGCCTTCGAGTTATTTCCAAGCTCTACCACCTCCGGCTTCCTGTGCGGGCAGGGCCCCGTCCCACCCACACCCCCAGCTACCCTGCCTGGGTTCCAGGCATCCCCAGCCTCCCCACGCAGAGGCCGCTGCCTCTAGCCGACATCCTGGGCTGCAGCTATGACATCCAGGCCCTGCGGTGGCCCTGTGGGCAGATATCTGTCCCTCTGGCCTTATAGTCTTTGGGTCAATAAAGGGAGAGCACGAGGGGAGAGAGAGAAATGCAGGTGCCCCAGGGAATCCATAAGCCAATGGAGGACAGAGGCAGGAGTGACCACCGGGGGCCCGTGGGTCAGGGAGAGACCGCCAGGGGGAGGAAATGGCCTGGCGAAGGCCGGAAGCCCAGAAGGCACAAAGCTGCTGAGGAGCCCTGAAGAGAAGCTCGCATTTGCTGACCCAAGATTTCGGTGCAGGGCCAGGCCTATCTGGGCGACGCTGGTGGCTGAGACAAGACCGCACCTGTTGGAAGCCATGGAGGGTCCCCGTGTCTGAGGCCCTTGGGGTCCCGGGGGTCAATTCTAGCCACTTACATCTGGGACAGAGCAGGGACAGGGGTGAGGCCCCCAACCCACCCGCCAGGCCATGCCCAGATGTGTTCTTGGCTAACCTCAGCACCCTCCCTGGCCCCAAAATAGCGGTGGGGAAACTCGGCATCTGACTCAGCCCGTCGGGCCCCCGGGTGTGGGGGGAAGGGGAGGGGGAGGGCTGGGGCGGGCTGGGGTCCCAGAAGGCCTCATCCTACACCAGCCCCACGCCTTCCCTGAGCACCCCCACTGTCTCCCCTGCCTGCCCGGGGAGCCCCTGGGGAAACCGTGATACTGACCAGGGGCCCCAGAGGCACCCACCCGGCCGTGTGCCCGCGGCAGCCGTCGGGGAGGGCTTCCCAGAGGAAGGGCATGGTCTGCTGGGCCTGGAAGTTACAGTAGAAGTTTGCCAGGGAGGGCAGCAGACAGGCCTAAGCGAGTGCTGTGCGGGGAGGGGCGTGAGCCATTTCACAGCAGCCGAGGCGCCTGCAATCTCTCCAGGGCAGACAGTGGAGACAGCTGGATTCTGGGGGCCTCGGGAAATGCTTGTCCCGCACCCCGTCCTTCAAGCCACCTGAGGACCAGCCCTGCCTTCTCCTGACGGGGGGCAGGGCTGGCCTCCTCAGAGGGTGTGGTTGCCGAAGCCTTTGAGGGTGACGGCCGCCCACACACTGACGCCTCCTATGGGGTTTTGTGGGTTCTTTGGAGACACCCGAGCCCTCAGGAAACGCCCACTCAGGGCCCCACTGGGACACGGCGCCTGCACCTGTGTCCTGCTGGGGGCCGCGGCCTCCCAGCTCAGCCTCCCAAACTCCGGGGACCCGGGCCGAGCTTTCCAGATGGTGGCCTTGAGCCCCCACACTCAGCAGCCGTCTTCTCTCCCTCCCCTCCCAGGAAATCCACCTTGAGATGGGCTCGGGGTCCCCACCAGTCTGGGGACAGCAGTAGGCTAAGCCTCGCTTCTGGGTGTGGGCTCCACAGAAGCAGCACCTGAGACGCAGTGGGAGGACGAGAACTTTATTTTGGAGCGGGAGGCGGGCAGGGAAGGAGCTAGTTGTCCACACGGCCGCGGACGGCGGCGACAGACAGGAGGGGCACCGGAGGGAGAGGACGCGGCACAGGCACCCCAGAGTGTTCCATCGGGGCAGGGAGGTGAGTGTTTGTCCACCTGCTCATCTCAGAGAATGTTCCGGGGGCTCGGTCCACCCTGCACACAGGCCTGTGTTAGTCGCCAGAAAAAAGCCCCGGGGCCGAACCCTGGTGTTCGCATTTGGCCCAGCCCCGTGAGGGGACGGCGGGGACGGTGGGGACGCGGTGGGACACCACCGCCAGCTGCCGCTCCACCTATCGCCCCGGCTCTGGGCTTCGAGGGCTCGTCAACATCCTGACACAACAGGAAAAGTCCCACCTCACATCCGCCCCCGGTGCCAAACTCAGACTCAGGAAACATTTGCTGAAAGAGGGAAGGGAAGCTTGACGAGGGACGGAGTCTCTGGACCCCACCCGGGGTTGGCCGTGGTGCCACCATGAGACTCTGGCTGCTCTGGGCCTCAGTTTCCCCAGCTGAACAAGAAAGGGCCCAGCCAGAAACCACCTGGACGCTACAAGGGTGGGCAAGGCCCAAAGAGGCCGGGGCTGCGTGGGCCACACAGCGAGATGGGCAGGCCTGGCAGAGAAGCTGAGCCCCAGCCTTTTGCCTCCAGGTACTGGGGGCAGAGGGGCAGTGGGGGTCTTGCAGGACTCTAAGCATCTACCAACCACTTCTGCATTACCCAGTGCTATTTGGTCAGCTAGAAAAGGGACTTGGACCTGTGAGCAAAAGTCCAGACGGCCTCAGTCTGTGCATCTGTGAAATGGGTGCAGGGAAACTGCTAGTGCTTCTGCCCTCCATTTTTTCTCCTTCTTTTTTTTTTTTTTTTTTCACTTTTCAGAATCTCTCATCTAAAACAGAGGAGCTCAGCTGGGGTTGGCCAGGTCGAGGCACCCTAAATTTTGATTTTTCTCATTTCATAATTTCTCATTTCATAATATGTTTGCCTGGCTTGGGCTCAGGAGCGAGAACGCCAGGATCGGGTCCCTACTCCTGCCTGCCATGGTGTGTACCCTTGGGTTCGTTGCTGTGCGATTCTGAGCCTCGGGCTCCTCATCTGTGAAATGGGTGCAATCACACCTCCTGTGTCTCGGGACCGCCGTGAGGATCCGCGATGTTGGACGCCCGGCACACGGGGACGGGGTAGCCTGGCCTCCCCACTGCCCTCACTCGCCCCCTCCCTCTGCAGGTGGTACTCGGGCAGGATTTCCCGGCAACTGGCCGAAGAGATTCTGATGAAGCGGAACCACCTGGGAGCCTTCCTGATCCGGGAGAGTGAGAGCTCCCCAGGGGAGTTCTCTGTCTCCGTGAAGTGAGTTCTGACCCATGGGGGAGCGCAGAGAAGGGTGGAGAGAGTAGTCTCCCTGAGGGAGGAACAGCCAGAACCTGGAAGCAGGTGACTGTCTGGGGTGGGGGGGGAATGACACGCACCCCGGCGTGTGGTCCAGAGTGGTGGGAATATGCTTGGAAAGGGGGTCGGGGCTGCCTGCAAGGCCTCAAGTGCCGGCGCGAAGGGTCTCTGGACATTATTCTCTGGGCAGTAGGGAGCCATCATAGACTCATCATGAGCGGAGGAAGAAGGATGCCAGGGTTTGATGTAATGGAAGCCACTGGGGGCGGGAGAAGCATCGAGACACCCAGGGCAGGTGCCCCACCCTGTGCTGTGAACAGGGTGCCACCATATGGTGCCGTGATTGAGATGAGGGACTGTGGGGCCAGGCTGCTTGGGTTCAGGTTCTAGTTCTGCCCTTTCCTGGCTGTGTGACCTTGGGCAAGTCACTTAACTTCTCTGTGCCTGCTTCCTCTGATATGAAATGAGTAATTGCAAGGAATATATGAGTCAATATATATATATATATATATATATATATATATATATATATATATATTTTGAGTCAATATATTCAGAGCGATTGGAATAGTGCCTGACATTGAAGCAGGGTCGCCGTGATGGGAAGGTCTGGCTTTGTGACCAGCAGCTCCTCGGGCGTGACGTGGCAGTCTCTGGGGAGCCCAGAACCCAATCCCAAAGGCCACAACTAGGGCCATGGAGGAATCCAGGCTGGAAGGTAGAAACAGGAACAGGCATCGGGGGCGAAGGGGTCTGGTCTCTGTGTTTCCTATTCTCAGGACCTGGGACAGTAGGACATAGATGCATAAATTCACAGAATATTTTGTTGAGCTACATGTCCTGTGCCAGGCTATTCTAGAAGCTGGGGAAATGACGGTAAAAAAAAAAAAAAACCAAAGTTGCTGCCCTGATGGGTTTATGTCCTGGTGGGAGAGACAGACAGCATACAAGGAAGCAAAGGAATAGAGCAGGAGCCAAGGTGGTCAGAGATGGCCTCTCTGAAGAGGTAGCATGTTTTTAAACGTTTATTTATTTTTGAGAGAGAGGCAGAGACAGAGCATGAGTTGGAGAGAGAGAGGGAGGGAGACGCACAGAATCTGAAGCAGACTCCAAGCTCTGAGCTGTCAGCACAGAGCCCGACGCAGGGCTCGAACTCACAAACCATGAGATCGTGACCTGAGCCGAAGTCGGACGCTTAACCGTCAGAGCCACCCAGGCGCCCCAAAGGTAGCATTTGAACAAAGATCTGAACTTGGAAGTGGAGGCTGCCCAGGTCTCCAGGAATGAGAACCTGGGAGGAGAGACTTCTATGCAGAGGGAATAGCAAATGCAAAGGCCCTGGGGTAGGAATGCACCTGGGCCGTGTTGGAGTCCATAGGAGGTGGTGTGATAAGAGCAGAGAAGCAAAGGGGGAGAGGATGAGGGATGTGGTCAAAGAGATGAAGCTGACAGGTCCTGACAGGGAGTTTTCTCTGGGAGCAGTAGGGAGCCATGGAGGGTCTTGATCAGGGGGAGAGGTGATTGGCTTCCATTTTTTGGCAGATCCCTCCGGCTGCTATGAGGAGGAGGGATGGTTGGGAGTAAGCGGGAGCACTTGGAGGCCAGTGAGGAGCCAGGCCGGAGGTGGCAGTATCTGGGACTCTGGAGGGGGCTGAGGACATGAAATGCGACCGGGGAGGGGAGTGGTGTGGATCTGCGAAGTCAGGGCCCCCGGCAAAATGCCGACTGTCAGGGTCTCCGCGGGAGGCGCCCACGGTGCCAGCTTTTCCTGTCACTGACCGCTGTATTGGGGTGGCAAGGTTGCCAGCGGGAGGGAGGGAACAAGCAGTGGACCCTGGAGCTTGGCAGTGTGGCCCCTAGGAGGCCGTTCTCCCGGGACTGGGTTGGTTCACGGCCAATGGCTTGATTGTCCAAAGGATAAATGAACGCGGGGCCACTTTGTTTAATGTGCGGGCCGGGGGGGAGTGTGACAGGGCGCTGGGGTCCAGGGAATCCCAAAGAAGCAGAGAAAGAAAGACACGGACAGGGAGGCTGCTGGGGCATGTGTGTAAAAATGACCCAACATCACGAGAGTTCTCGGCACTTACCTGATCCCCTCCAAGCTATGCAAGCAGCCGGCCAGTTCCTTTTACTTCCCTTCCGCCCTTGACCTCCAGGGACCAGACCGGTTATCCCAGGGGATGGGAATGGCTCTGGCCCTCTTTGAGCCTCTATTTCCCCATCTTAAAAATGGGAGCACTGTTGAGGCACCTGGGTGGCTCAGTCGGTTGGGCGTCCGACTTCAGCTCAGGTCATGATCTCGCAGTCTGTGGGTTTGAGCCCCACGTTGGGCTCCGTGCTGACAGCTCAGAGCCTGGAGCCTGCTTCAAATTCTGTCTCTCTCTCTCTCTCTCTGCCCCTCTCCTGCCTGCACGCCATCTCTCTGTCTCCTCAAAATAAATAAGTCTTTAAAAAAATTTTTTTTAATGGGAGCACTGTCAGTGTGCATGTGTATGGGGGTGGGGGGGATGCTGTGAGTTCTTAGCTCTGATCCACCACCCCGCCCCCCGCCCCAGGATGGTCGTGGGCATCTGGAGTGCTCCCTGGGTCACTTCCCACTTCCACAGCTCAGCCTCCACTCCCCAGGATCCGTGCAAAAGCAGGAAATGGAAATTTTCCGTGTGCTCGCTGTCCGAGGGCCTGGTCAGCTGGGAATGGCGCCACCAGGTGGGCTGGTCCAGCTTCGAGGGGCTCCTGGAATCGGTTCAAAAGCCCAAGATCACCCAGCAAAGCAGGGGCACAGGGGACTCAGCCGGACAGCTTCTGCAGCTGGAGCTGAGGGGAGGTGGTGGCCCTGCCAACCCCCACCCTGCCTCTCCCACCTCTGCGATCAAATCACACCTCCATGCACTGCCCTCTTCTGGCGATTCTTTGTAAATGCAGCCCGGCTGGTGCAGGTTCAGACGCTGCTGTGTATGTGTGTGTGTGTGTGTGTGTGTGTGTGTGTGTGTGTGTAAGAGAGAGAGAAAAGAGAAGAGAGAGGGAGGGGGAGAGAGAGAGAGAGAGAGAGAACCACAGAGTGGGACAGAGAGAGGAGTCAAACCAAGGAGTGTGGTGGGAATATAGACACGGCCTGGCCCAGGGGTCTCCACGATGAATGAATAAATACGAGCAATTCAGAGACAGGGGACACTTTCCACATGGTGAAGGAGGTGATATCTGAGCTGGGCCCTGAAGCCCGAGTAGGAGTTTGGTGTACAAAGAGAGGAGAGGCATGTCAGGCACAGGGACTAGCCTGTTGGACCCGGAGTTGGGGTGGGGCAGGGGTGGGTTTGGATAGCAACAAGTCTGACCAGGAGGGGAGACAGGCAGTACTAGGAAGTAGTTGTTGAGCAGGGGAGGCAGCACCCACGTCCTGGGAAAAGGCCTGGGAGCATCTTTCGGAGAAATCCTAGCACATGCCCTTCCGCACGTCCCCCAGGGCATCCTGGCCGAGCCCCCCCCCTTCCCACCCCCCCCAGGTCAGAACCAGAAGGAGCTTCCAGGGCTCAGCTCGCTGTGGTTTGTGCACAGCGTCACCAGGTGGCGTCCTCCACCCCCCAGTTTCATCCCAGCTGAGCCACGCCTCCTAGGTCCTCCTCCCATTCCTGGTCCATTGTCTCTCCCGGGGGCTTTTCAGTGGCCCTTGGAGGATCACAGGGCAGGGATTACAGTTGGAAACTGAGACTCAGAGGGCATATATGGCTGGGAGTGTGGGCTTTTGAGCCAGAATCTCAGCTCTGATACTAGCTGTATAACCCTGGGCAAATTACCCTCTGAGCCTCAGTTAATAAGTGCACCAAAAATGCAAGTTATACTAGTGATTATATTACCTTCTAAGGGCCACACTGCTTCCCAGCCCCCTGTCCCACGAACCCAGGGCTACTAGGGAAGGGGCAGTGACAGAGTGGCAGGGAACCCAGTTCTCGTCCTGACTTCGCTTCCGTCCCCCCCACCCCACCCCGTGCCCCCGGGCAGGTCCTGGCTTTCTCTTGGCTGTAATGGCCTCATCTACATCATAGAGACAGCAACCCCCAGGTTGTGAAGTCCAGTGACTCGATGGCCATCCAGCAAAGTGACAGCTGTGCAGGTTCACGTGTGAGAGCGTTTCCGCCTGCATCAGCTTGGCTCTCGGGGACTCTGACCCCATTCCACGTGGCATCTCCCGCATGCTCACGCCAAGCCCCATAAAGCTGTCAGAGGTGGGGTTTATGGGCCTGGGCTGCCTCTCGGAGTGAGAGAGGCCACGGCTGACTGCCCTTTATGAATTTACAAAGGGCTGTCTGTCACCACTTCCGGGGGCATGTCTGAGCTGGCAGCCAGCAAGCCAGGGACCAAGGCTGGGGCGCAGTGCCTGGGCTGTGTCGCTTTTGTCCCACACTCCCAGCCAGCCTGTGGTGGACTTCTCCACCGTAAACGGCAGGTCGCTCCCAAGTGAGGCATTTTGCTTCCGTTCAGGCCGGAAGCGCCCTGGAGTCAATGCACGTACGTTTGCTCTGGTCACCGAGTACCTACTGTGTGCCAGGCCTTGTCCCAGGTGCTTGGGATTCGGCCATGAACAAAATGGGACAAAGCTCCCTGTCCTTCGGGCCCCCATTTCTACTGGGGTGACAGACAGGAAACAGTTATGCAAATTACATAAAATCTTGGAAGATGATAAAGGCTCTTGGGAAAGTGAAGAAGGAAAGAAATGGTGGCACAAGGTGGAGGGTGCAATACTTTGCAGGCAAAGACAGAGAAGAAGTGATCCCCAGAAACCCCGTTGGCAGGAAACGGGGGCTCGGAGAAGTGCAGTAACTTACCCAAGGTCACACAGCAAGGAAGAGTGGAGCAAGTGCCCATTGACCCTCTGCGCCCTGACAGACCCACCTGTCCTGAGTCCCAAAGACCCACGGGTCCCTGCCAAGGTCCCTTTGGTTCGATTTCATGTCTGCTGCGGCACGTGTATTCCACCCCAGCCCTTTTCTGAGGCTAGAGAAGGGCCAGGCCTAATGGAGATCACCGGGTGGGGGTGAGCACCCAGACCTCTGCCCTGGAGGGCCCACAGGCCCCAGCCGGGGCAGTCCTGGGGCTCCTGACCTTACCCCAGCCTTGTTTATCCTGTCCCTTTGCTGCTGCCACTGTCCCTTTGCTGCTGCCACCAGGCCAGAAAAACCAGCCGGGCAGGACAGGCTGTTGCTAGCACCAGGACTCAGTTGGTCCTTGAGGCTTTTGTTACAGCCCAGAGGCCAGGCCCTGCCCCTCGTTCCCCCCACCCTGCCCACAGTGGGTGGGTGTGGGGGTCACACACAGAGACAAACACACCCACGGCTGCAAAGAAAGGGACTCACACATACAGTCACACTCACGGAGCAGAGAGAGAGAGAGAGAGAGAGAGAGACCTCCCCCTCCCCCCCACACCCCTAGACACGAGAGACAGGGACACCAGGCACACGCAGGCCAGCACACTCACACAAACACCGTGGGCACTGCCACTGTTGTGGACCAGCTCCACATGGCCCCTCCTCTGGCCTCGCCCAGGTCGAGACCCCTTCCTGGCCGCCCTTCCCGCCTCCAGCTCAGCAGGGCTCACAGGGCACGGCTGTCTGCACTCAAGCCATCCCCCCTGCCCAGTTCGGGGGTCATCTGGAGTCAGACATGGATCCCCCTATGTGCCCTGCAGCTCCCCTGGGCCGGGGGGAGGGAGGGAGAGTCCACAGAGGGTCTAAAGGGTTCTCAAACACCTCAAGGCTCCACCCGGGCCTTGAAGGATGGCTAAGGCCAAGACCACAGAGGAAAGGGAAGGTGTTCCTGGGGAGATCACTAGCAAGGGCCCCACGAGGCTGGAAGATAAGCTAGCTAGAGAGAGAGGGACACTGCCCCAGATGCTGAGTCCTTGGGGCCACCCGATGGAAGTGGCCCTGCTCAGCCTCAGACAAGTGTGATCACTGATCAGGAGGGGCCACGCCTGGCTTACATGGCCGCCCCTGGCTGTGGGCAGGCCTCTCTCCTTTCTGGGTCCCGCTCTCCTCACTACAGAGCAGGAAGTTTGGAGCAGGTGGGAGAAGGGACAAGGCCCGTCATTTACTGAGGACCTACTATGCACCACACACAGGTGAGGGGCTGGAACACACAAGCATCCCAGATTTGAGAATTCTCCTAATTCTCAGATTGGAAGGTCCTAGAATTCCTGGGTCCCTTGTCCCTCTCCTGTCTCATCTCCTCTTCTCTGCTCGCCGATCGTCCTGTGTGATCAGGGAATGCTTTGCTCCTGATAACTTTCCTGGTAACTGAAGGTAACCTCCAAGCACCAAAAAGTTCAAAGTTGTAGTCCGTTGGGGTTGAGGTCATTTTCATTTTCTTTCTTTGTTTCTTTCTTTCTTTTTCTAATGTTTACTGTTTATGTTAATTTGAGAGAGAGAGAGACGGATCACAAGCGGGGAAGGGGCAGAGAGAGAGGGAGACATAGAATGTGAAGCAGGCTCCAGGCTCTGAGCTGTCAGCACAGAGCCCGACGTGGGGCTCGAACCCATGAACCGTGAGATCAGGACCTGAGCTGAAGTCCGAAAGTTGGACGCTTCACCAAGTTGGAGCCACCTGGACACCCCCTGGAGATCATTTTCACAGCTACTACCCCCTTATCTGTCCCCTTACCCAAAGGGGAGGGGCCGTCCTTACCCCAGGTTCCTCCTCCTGCCTCTGCACCAGGTGGCCCAGACATGGAGTCCTTGGGGTCCGTTTCCTGGTTTCTCACTTGCCCGGCTTTGGGTTGCCTCACTCCGCTGCTGGGAGAGACACTCCTCCCCGAACACCCCTGCCAAAGTCTAGGGGCCGGGGAAAACCTGATCTCGCAGGGACCGGACACTAGGGAGTCATAGGGCTTAGAGGCTGCCTCAAGGGGAGTGTGTGGCCTCTGGGAGGCTGTGGCAGACCAGACAGGGCAGGAGGCACCGTCCGCCTGCCCGCCCTAGTTCCATCCCAGGAACACGGGCATGCATGTCGGCCGGCCGACAGCATGCGTGGCTTAGTCACCTGGGAACAATGCTTGCTGATGAGCGGCTTTGTCTCGGGTTTGGGGATCACTGCTCCACCCGGTCCCAGAACTGGCTCGCCTTGGAGCTAAGCTGCCCTGAGATCTGGATGTGTCTTAGAGAGGTGTCGGGTCTATTTCAGGGTCAGGACACCTGGAGGGCTGGAATCACAGCTCAAAGCGGACCGGACAGTAGAGGGTTTCAAGAACAAAGCACCTGATGAGCATTTAAGCCTTGCGCCTTGACGCTCTAGTCCCTGGGTCTAGCCTCTCCCAGCTGGGCTAGCCCTCAGGGCCCACTCCGGCCTCCCTGCCTTTTCCGTGTGTAGTATGCAAGCCATTATGTGCAGTGAGTCAGAAGAAGGCCGTACAAGGGGCTGAGGAACCCAGGGAGACCTCTGACTCTGAGTTTGGGCCATTTTACCTGGGCTTTGAGGCATGAGTAGGAGCTTGACTCGAGAAGAATTTGGAGAAAACTGTGTATGCAAAGGCTTGGAGGGGAGGTATGTTGGAGTGGAGAGAGAGATTCTGTGTGGTTTGGACCCCTTAACGTGGGCAGGGTGGGAGGCATCCCACTTTGCCCACCCCCCCCCCCCAACACACGAACAGAACAGATTCACCTTAAACAATTGTCTTCAGTCTTTAATCTTAAACCTTCAACCGAGCAGCGCACCCGCCCCAGGACTGACGCTGGAGGAACCACGGGTCCCAGGCCTTCTGGGCTCTCAGCTCCACCAGCCACCAGGGCAGGAAGCCCTTCCACGGGCAGGTTCCTAAGCTGGCTTCTTTCTGCTGGGGAGCCGGGGTTCTGCTGTGTTCTCTCCGAAGTCACCAGCAGAGTCCCCGCCTCCTGCAACCCCCCTCCGGGGAGTGCATCAGCGCCCCCCGTTGGGCAGGTGAGGAGGCCGAGGCCCAGAGGCCCAGGTGAGCTGACCGGAGCAAGGAAGGGTGGCCGTGGTCTTTTGGCCAGGCCCAGAGGATGAGAGGGAAGGCCTCCTGGGGATCACAGCCCAGGGAACAACGTGGTGCAGTAGCAGTCCTGGACTTGGGCTGACAAGGTCTGGGATGTTCCCCGTATCACAATTAGAATTATGATTACTGCTATTGTTGTACAAAGGGAACCAGCAGGGGAACATGCTAGAATGACGCTTGACACGTGGGAGCTTGGATGTGGCCCCCCAGCTCCGGTTTCTGTTGCCGCGTGTGACCCTGGGGGGGGGGTCACGGTTTGCACTCAGGGCCTCAGTTTCCCCGCCGTACAAAGGGCTCGGTTTGCACCTCCTGGACCACGTGGTGGGGCCGGCCACCCTTGCAGAAGGGAGGGGAACCGCAATGGTTTGTGCTGCCCATTGTCCTAACGCTGGCCCCACCTCTGGTCCCAGTCCATCATGGCCTGCCCTGGCGTATGGGACATGCTGCGTGCGGGAAGAGAGTATATGAAGTGTATGAAGGAGGTGAGGCTGGGCAGGTAATCAGAGCCAGATCTCGAGTCCGAGGTGTTAAGATTTTCTCCCGAGGGCAATGGGGAGCCATAGAAGGTTCTTGAGGTAGGGGGCAGATAGAGACATGAAGCATCCGACACACCTGAGCTCCTCTCCCACCTGCAGGCTTTGGTCTGAGTCAGCATGGTCTGAGGACTCACTCTTCGTGGGACCGTGAGGACCGGGAGGGGGCTAGGGGAGACTGTCATGTCTGAGGGGCATATTGAAGAGGTGTGAGAAGAGAAGGCCGTTTATTGATTGATTTATTTTTAAAGTTTTATTTTGAGAGAGAGAGAGAGAGAGAGAACAAGTGGGGAAGAAGGGCAGAGAATCCCAAGCAGGCTCTGCACTGTCAGCACAGAGCACGAGTCGGGGCTTGAACCCACAAACCGTGAGCCCACGACCTGAGCCGAAATCAAGAGTCGGACGCTTAACCGACTGAGCCACCCAGGCAACCCCCTCCTCCGAGAGGAACCCGTTCAATGCTGCCAATTAGCCACAGGCAGCATTTTCTGAACCCTTGTCCAGAAGGAAGGTGCTACCATTATCCAGAAGCTGAGGTTTAGAGAAGTTCAGTGACCTGCCTAAGGTCTCACGTCGACCTGCCCTCCCGCCCTGCACCTTCTCCCCCGACTGCGGGTCTCAACCAGGGCTGAGAGGGGCGAGCTTCCAGGGGGAGGCAGATGGGAGGCCCCGGGGCCCCGCTGAGGCTGCCCCTCTCCGCTAGCTACGGCGACCAGGTACAGCACTTCAAGGTGCTGCGCGAGGCCTCGGGCAAGTACTACCTGTGGGAAGAGAAGTTCAACTCCCTGAATGAGCTGGTCGACTTCTACCGCACCACCACCATCGCCAAGCAGCGGCAGGTATTCCTGCGGGATGAGGAGCCCCTGCTCAAGGTAGGGGCCCCCCCTGCCCCTCCCCCCCAAGTGAGCCTCCGCGGGGGGGCCGGGACACCTGCCGGGTCTGGCCACCCCCACCCCCACCGGCAGCCCCGCATCCAGCCCAGGCTCTAGAGTCCGACTCTGGTGGCACTGCGGTGAGACACGCAAGGGTGGGGACGGAGAGGGAAAGGAAAGGAAGGAAGAGAACGGACGTGACGCGGGGCCACCAGTGTCTGGCTTGTTCTCAGCTCCTGGTGCAGCGCGTGGGTCACAGTAGGCACTCGGTGTGAATTTGCATGAATGAAGGTACAGACACCTGCTGAGCCTACTGGATGCCGTGCCCGCTGAGCTGGGCTTAGTATGCTGGGGTCCTCATCTGGCCATTGCCCAGGTGAGGAAACTGAGGCACACCCAAGACCACCCACCGGGTAGGCTCAGTCCGGGGTTCTGGCCCCGAGGAGCTCGTCTTGGGTGGGGTGGAGGCAGTGTGAGCGCTCCTGGGTGAGGGCCTGGCTGGGCTCAGGGTGTGTGTGTGTGTGTGTGTGTGTGTAGTGGGGGGTGGGTATCCAGCCGCCACTGGTCCTCGCAAGAACAGCAATTTGCTAGCCAGCCCTTTCATCAAGGGGCCCCTAGGACCAGCCCTCGCTCTCATTAGAATGATGATAGCAGCCAACCGGGTTATTAGCCCCGGTGTGGTTTCCTCTGGGAGGGGGGTTCGGCAAGGCCTGGGGCTAGAGGTCAGGACCCTGGGACGGCCCAGTTGAGCCTGGGCTTTTGCAGGGGAACCAGGGAGCATAGCCTGGGGGGGAGGCTGACGGACTGCTACAGAGAAGCTCCAGTCCTGCCTGTCCCTAGACCCCCACCACGTGTGACCTTTGTCCGTTCCTCAACTGGGCCTCAGTTTCCCCTCTCATGTGCCAGGAGGGTCAAACGGTGCCTCGGGAGACCCCCGTTCATGCACTCTGGGCCGCCAGGAAGCTGCCGGGCCTCCTCAGTCTGATCCTGGGGCTGGGTCGGTGGCGAGCTCTCCGTCTGAGCCACCTTCCCTCCCCTCCCCCCTCCCCCCAGGCCTCTGTCCCAGACCTCCTGCAACCTCTCCCCTTCACCGCCGTGGGCCAGGTCTGCCCTTGGAGAATGCGAGGGAGCCAGTGTGGAGCTGGCTGAGGGCTCCCCACACCGCCCCCCCACCCCCACTGCCTCGCTCTGGCCTGGGCCCTGGGGTCACCCACCCTGTGGGAGAACTCCAGAGCTGGCTCAGTCCCCTAGGACCCATGCCGCCTCCTACTTCCTGGGCAGAGAGCCGCTAATTACAGCCTGTCCACTGATCCTATCACCCATCCTGGATAAGATTCCGCAGGCTCAGAACAGTGATGCCGGTGGGACCGGTAGGGCCGGGACACCGGGTATAATCGTCACGGCGACAGGCTGACGTGCCTGCAGAGAGCTCTTGTCCGCCCGCCATTTGCAGGGGGGGAAACTAAGTCCCACGAGGGTGGGGACTTACCCGAGGTCACCTCGGGGTATAGATAGGACAGGAACCCAGGCCTGAGAGCTGGGAGCAGCCCTGAGTGACGTCCTCTCCCTCAAAGCTCGGTCAAGGGCGCAGCAGTAAACTCTGTTCTTGGCTACGCACCACTTTGCAGCTTATAAGCCCCGTTCCTGTGGCCAGGACAGCGGTGTTGGTCTGTGGAGAGGGTGGCGTAGACTTGGAGTGAGAACAGAGTCCAAGCTCAATTCTGCCCTCCCACCCACAGCAAATCACTTCTCTTGTTGGGGCCTCATGAAAACCCCCACTAACCACCTCCTCCCCTCGCAGGGCCCCCGGGCCTGCTTTGCCCAGGCCCAGTTTGACTTCTCGGCCCAGGACCCCTCACAGCTCAGCTTCCACCGCGGTGACATCATCGAGGTCCTGGAGCGCCTGGACCCCCACTGGTGGCGGGGCCGGTTCTGCGGACGCGTGGGCTTCTTCCCACGGAGCTACGTCCAGCCGGTACAACTGTGACCGGGGTGGGGGCCCGGGGCGGGGGCAGAGCCAGCAGGCCATCCGCCCACCAGACACTGAGGTCCAGAGGGAGGACGTGGACGCCCCGTCCCAGGGTCCCACGGGGCTCAGCCTCACTGGAACGCGGACCTCCTCACTGCCAGGCCCGGGCTCCCTCTGCTTCATACAAACGGAGACGGGGCCTCGGTGCCCGAGGACCGCTGCGATGTGCAGTGCTCACCAGGCAGGGGGGGCTCCCAGAGCTTCCTGCTGGCCTCTTCCTGTTGGCTGCCAGCGGCACGGTGTCACGGGGCAGGGGGACAGAAGCCCCACTCACTCCAACCATCAATGGCCGCGGTCTCAGGGCTCTTGCATTTGGGGGCTCTACCCGAGGAAGCATGGCGGACGGGTTCACCTGGGGCTGACCATCTTCTGGGCCTCCCTGCCCACCCTCGGATGGCCCCTTGAGGTGTTCTGGCTACCGGGAAAGTGGCTTAGCGGTGAGGGACAGGCAAGGGGGCTGCACGCACATTGACCTGGACCGATGGACGGACTCCAGGTGGAGACTGACTTCTCAGCAGCCCCCTGACGACTTCGGGCCCCACTTGGGTGTCCAACACCCTCACCCCACCACAGACACTTTGGGGAGGGCCTGCGGGAGGGGAGTGCAGGGATGAAAGAAACAGGCAGCTGTCCCTCTCCCATAGGCCCGACACGATGGACAAGCTCCGAGGGCAGGCCCCGGGCACAGCCACTTGGGGGACCCGGCTGCTCTGGCCTTCTCTGTGTAGGCCCAACTTCTGCCCGGACTGGGGTTCCCGGAGCTCAGGGAAGCTACAGGCCAGGCGGGAGGCCAGGGCCACCGCCAGACTTTGAGGTCCAACAGCATCTGGGATGGGACACTGGCCTGAGCACAGGCGGGGCGTCCACATGGAATGTGCCACCAGCAGCCGGTACTGACTAGCCCCTGCCCAGGGCCTGGGCACTTTGGGGAGCAGGAAGCATGAAACGGGGCTCCGAAAGTGCTTCGAATGCCAGGCTGATGGTGGAAGGGGCAGGGAGCGGGGAGGGAGGGAGGGGACGGCCTCGTGGCAGCCAGGAGCAGCTGGGATGGGAGGCAGGAGTCCAGGGAGGGGGGCTCCCCTCTGCCCAGGGCCGTCTGGAGACCCTTCAAGCCCCGAGCTGCTCCTGACCTGGGCCCGTGTATTCAAAATAAAAACAGGAAAATGGCTATAAGTATGTTGATCGGAAACCTCATTTTCTTTGCTTTGTGCTGGTTTTGAAATACCACCTTCTTTCTGTCCGTCGCCCCCCGACCCTTTTAGGACTCCTCCTTTGCCGGCTCAACTGGTGTGTGGGCACCGGACCGGCTACGCAGTCGCGAGGGGAGTCCCTGGGTCTCTGGGCCTCGGTGTCCTCAGCGAAAGCGAGGTAGACCTGAGGATTCCGAGCGCTCCGGCCCTCTTGGCCACGGGGCCAGCGTCAGGCGAAGTAGGCGTAGAAGAAGATGTTGACACACACGAGCAGGATAGCGTTGAAGCCACACACACGGGCCCAGAAAGCGTGTTTCTGGGGTGTCCGGCCATCGCCTGGAGGAGGGAGGAGGAGGAGAGGGAGACAGATGAGGACCACAGGGCCACACTTCGTACTCCTACGTCCAGGGTGCCTTGGGGTGGGAGAGAGACTCAGAGCCTAGGGTCACGCACGTACCTGCTTTGGCTCCCACGAGCACATCCTGAGCCAAGGTCCACCAGGTAAGGTTCTCAATCTGCGGAGAACGGTCGGGACGTGGGGGTGTGGCAGGACAGGGGCGGGCCCAGACAGGGTCAGGGGTCGGTGACGGAAAGTGGGCAGCTGGGCTCAAAAGGGGACGGGGGTCAAGAGCTAGGAAATTCTGTTTATTTTTTTAAAGTTGATTATTTATTTTGAGAGAGAGAGAGAGAGCAGGGGCGGGGCAGAGAGAGAGGGAGAGAGAGAACCCCAAGCGCTGTCAGCCCGACGTGGGCCTTGAACTCATAACCCACGAGATCACGCCCTGAGCTGAAATCAACAGTCGGATGCTTAACCGACTGCACCACCCAGGCGCCCCAAGAGCTGGAAAATTCTTGAGTCGCAGAGGGTCAGGGGTCAGAGTCAGGGGCCGGGGCAGGCTCACCTGGATTCCCTGGGGGGGAGACGTCAGCAGGCTCCCAGCCACCACAACGACCCCGCTGAGCACAAAGAGGGCGACAGCAAAATGCAGGTAGTGCATGCTGCTGAGGATGGCAGGCCGCGTGTCCGGGTCACCGCAGCGGGGGGCGGGGTGCAGGAATTCCAGGACCAGCCGAGTGGCACCCAGGGCCAGCCCCATCATCAGGCCCCAGAAGGCCCCCTGGGGAAGGGGAGGCAGGGCAGGTGGACGGTGAGGGCCCAGGTTCCCCCAGCACGCACACGGGCGGCAGGGGAAGATGTGAGCCAGAGCCAGAGGCAGCCCGTCCGCGGGGAGGGGACCGAGCCCCGACCCCCCCCCCCCCACCGTCCTGTCTGCCCCGGTGCTGCCCATCCCCCACCCACCTGCTCATTGGCACGCCGCCAGAAGATGCCCAGAACAAAGACTGCAGTCACTGGGGGGGCCAGGGAGCTGGTCACCGACTGCATGTAGATAAAAAGCTGCCCACTGTTGGAGTCCTGCAGGATGGGAATCCAGGCCACGCTGACGCCCACGAGCACCACGATGACCAGCCTGTGGGCAGGCAGTGGGCGTGCTCGTCCCGGAAGACCCTCCCTCAATTCTCCCGCATCTCCCGCAGCCACTAAGATGCGCTCTCCAGCCGTCCCCTGCCACCCCAGCCTCCTCCCTGGCCTCTGGTCCGCTCCTCTGGGGATGTGGCCGGCCCTGCCCTGCCCCCACCCTTCCATGGCTTCCTGCCGCCTGCAGGTCCGCCCCGACTCCACCTGTCCCTGGGGTCTCCACTGCGTCAGCCCTCAGGGAGCCCCCCCGGCCATGCCCCCCCAGGCTCTCCTCTTTGTCTTCAAGACACTCATCCCGGGGGACAAACAGAGGTATGTTGGGGGGCAGTTTACATGCTCCCTGTCCGTCTCCCCGGCCCGGCTGGAAGCACCAGGAGAGGTGGGAGCCTCATCCATGGAGCCCACTGCTGCATCCCCTGGCATACAATAGGTGCTCAATAAACACTTGCCGGCTTCCTGAGAGGCCTGCGGCCCTCACATTCCAGCCAGACTGACCCCCCACCCCCACCCCACAGCTTCTCTAGTGCTGGTGGCCTCTGGCTGAAACCCTCCTCGCCACTAGAGCCTGAGGCTGCAGACCTGCACCCATCACAGGGTGACCTCTGTCCTAAGAGTGCAAGGCTTGGGTCGGGGCCCGGACTCCTCAGCTCTGAAGCCTGAGACCTCTGGCCGGAACGAGCCCCTCTGCCTCCTTCCCCTGTGTGGACCCCTCCTTCCGGCCCCTGCCTGCCTCCCCTCTCGGTGCAAGGCCTCCGCCGCGGGGACGTGCTTCGCTCACTCATTCAGCAGTCGCCCGTTCAGAAGCCCACCGGAGTGCAGGGCACCGTGCGAGAAGCCCAGACTGGGTGACGAGTGGGCCCTGTCCCTCCCCAGCACGGACAGCAGGGCAAAGAAAGTAGATGAGTCTGTTACTCTGTCCTAAGGGCTGGGCTCAGGGATCGCAGAGGAAGTATCGATCCCAGAGGGCTTCTAGGCAGAGGAGGGTCGCCCTCCAGCCTCAAAGAGGGGTGGGGCCCAGCTAAGGAGGCAGAGCTGGGGTCAGGTGTCCTATCTGCTCCTCCTTGGCTAAGTGCCCCTTGCCCCTGTGTCTTGGGTCACTTGGGCACACCTCACCCCCAAGGAGGGTGGTGGGTGAGACCCCCCTGGAACCCTAGACGGGACAGCAAGGGCGAGAGAGGCCACGTCTGCAGCTGGGGCGGGTCCTTCCTGTGTGCCTGTCTGCCCGCCTCCCTTTCTTCCCTTCCAGGCCTGAGGGAGAGGGTGGAGGAAGGAGGTACCACCTTGATTAAGGCTAATTAACCCTTAGCCTGGCAGGCAGGCGGGCACTGCCCTCTTCAAAGGCACAGGCGGGCTCCACGGACACCCAGCCCACCCCGCCCTCCCCACACAGTCTTCTGCAGCCCACACCGGGCTCAGCGTCTGTGCGCGGGGCCTGGCCTCTCCGGGCCGGCCTGGACTGCGGCCCTAGCCTTCCCCCTGCTCTCCAGGGCTTCCCCTTCCAACTCAGTCACCATCAGGCTGCCAGAGAGACCCCAGGCCCAGAGGCTGTTCCTTCTGCCTGGAATGTCCTTCTCCAATTCCTCCCCTGGCTGACTTCCTCCAAGGCTCAGCTCAAGGCCTTCCTCCTCCAGGAAGCCTTCCAACCCTACCCCTTCCTGCACACACACTGCTGTCGGGATGACTGACCCTCTCCATCATTCCTGGGCTACAGCTGCGGTGGTGGGGGGGTGGCCCTCAAGGGCTTTGAGATCTCTCTGGATCCCCCATATTGTTCAGCTTGATGCAGGATAATAGGGGGGGCGTCGGGCACTCCTTGTGGACTGGATAACAGAGAATGGCAGACAGAAGGGGGGAGCAGGAGCAAAAGGCCCTGGCAAAGATCAGGGCCCCAGATGTGGGACTGTCACTTGCCCCAGGCCTGTGATGGCTCCTCTGGTGCCACCCCAACCTGATGAGACTGTCAGGGTCACTGGCATGCCCCTGCCTGTCCCTGCCCCACGATGGCCTCCTCCCCAGGCTTCTGGACATGCTCTGTTACCCCTCTCTGTGAGTCCCACACCTCCTTGGATTGAGGCTCCAGAGACCCAGGACCCCACACCATCGAGGAAACACAGCTTAAACGGTGTTGTTTTAAGCAGGAAGAGGCTGGAGGTGTTGGGGGGTGTCCCTGTGCTGCACGAGGGAGGCCTTCTCGAGCTGAACCCTGGCCCAACACCTAGCATGAGACCCTTTCCACTGCACCAAACTGGCAGCTGAGGGAACTGGGACCCAGAGAGGGTGAGCAACCTGCCCTGTGTCACACAGCTTTATGCCAACAGGCAGGTTGGTGGAGCCTGGGTTGGCTGGGGCTTGACATGGTAGAAGAGGTGGGAAGGAGGGTCAAGGGCACCATGGCGGGGGGGTGAGTTGGAATGGGGGGGCAGTTAGGACTTTGGCTTCAGGTGGGAAGAGGAGAGAAGCCTGCTTCTGAGGAGGCCAGGAAGTCGGGGGCACGAGACATGGGGGCCACTGAGCGGGCACTGAGGCTACCCGTGTCCCAGACCCAGGGACCCGTTCACACTCTGGGCAGCTGGAGGGCACTTGGTCCCGGGATGCCGAGCCCGGAAGGGCTTTGGAGGAGTCTGCCAGATAGGGGCAGGTTTTCGGGGCCACGGGGCCACTGAGGAGGGGCGGGGGAACAACGCAGGGGGGGAGAGGAGGTCAAGGGGCCAGGACCTGCTGACACAGAAGCTTCGTGCAAGGCCGGAGGGAGAGGCTCCTTGTTTTGGAGGAGGCTGGGAGCCTGCAGATGAGCTCACACTCGCCTGCTGAATGGCGTGTCCCGACAGAGCCCTTCTGACAGCAGTGGGGCTGACTTACGTCACTGGGCCACCTGCCTGGAGTTGCAGCAGAGACCCCGCCCTGAGGATGGGAGCCAAGGGCAGGGGGCCGCAGGGTGCGCTGTCGGTCAAGACGCACACCAGAGGCTGGGCCCCTCGACCCGACGGGTGGAGTTGGGGGAGCAAGCCTCGGAGGGGCACGGGAGGGTGGGAGCTGGGAGAGGGCCCAAGCGGGCGGGCACGTTCACACACTAGGCACCAACCTCTCATTACCCGTTGCTGAGTTCACCCCAAAGGACTCTCCGCCGAGTACAGGGATGGAGGGCTGGGCCAGACATGGCCCCTGCCTGTCTTTCTGGGGGGTGGGGGGCATCAGGGAGACAGGTGGACTTATAGGGGCCACATGTCCTGCGGGAGGAATCAGACCATGGTCCCCTGTGGGAGGCTTAGAGGGGAGAGGGGCTCACTCCTCAGTCAGGCCTATCAGGGAGGGCTGCGTGGAGGAGGGGGGACACTTGGGCAAAGTCTAGAAAGATCAGGGAGGCTCCTCAAGGTGATAAGGAGGGGACTAGCAGGGCTAGGAGGAAACGGGAAGAAACTCAGTGGGGCCAGGGACAGCTGTGGCCTGAGTGTGGCCATCCTGAGAAGTGGCTCTGGGCCCTCTGCGGGGCAGCTGGGAACCATCAGGAGGGCTAAGGGCTCAGATTTTAGGAAGACAGACAGATCCACAGGGTGACTGGGGAAGGGGGACTCTACCCAGCAGAAATGCCCTCAGAGATTCAGCTCAGAGTCCAAGATACATCTAAGATGAGGGCCGTGACCATGAACGGGTGGCCAGAGCGATGTGGGATGTGGGATGGACAGGACACTCTGGCTCCTTGTATCCTCTCCTTCCTGAGAAGTTCCTCCGCAACTGGCAAACTCCTACTCACCCCTCAAAGCCCCCCGTTGGTGGGGCCCCACGGGCCGTCGTCGTGTGGCTGGGGAAGCCTGGGTCCCAGCCTGTCCCCGGTGCCTGGCACGACCCCTCCCACCGCCCACCCCCGACCGTACCGGCCAATGAGCAGCAGCTCCCGCTCGCCAGCGAGGGGCCTCAGCCGCCTCCAGATGTCCATGGTGACAAGTGTGCTGCTGCTGTTGAAGATGGAAGTCAGCGACGACATGAGTGCGGCCATCATCACTGCAATCATCAGCCCCCGCAGACCTGGGGGTCGGGAAGACAGGGCCGCTGTGACTCTGCTTGGGAGCCCCTGCTGCCCGTGTCCTACTGAGGACCCCTGAGGCCCCTGAGGTCCCCTGAGGCCCCCCTGGTCAGCATCGGCCATGCACAAGTCCTCGAGAGCAGAGCCCCAGGGGGAGGGAGGCTGGAGGTTTCCGGGGACAGAGACCCAAACACAAGAGGCTGGGAGGCCAAGGGCCAATGGCGGGGGGGGGGGGGGTTGTGTGTGGGGGGGTGGTCGAAACTTCTGGATTTGTGGCTTCCTGTGATTGCTTCTGCTCTTGAGGGTGCAGTTATCAGCACCTTGTTTCCACAAAGCCTTGCAGGTGAAAAAGCACTTTCACACCCAGGACTTCAAGTGACGGAAGCATTATTAACCCGTCTGACAGATGAGGAAGTGGAAGGTCCTAGCGGGAGGAGAGGTGCCCAGGGACTCACCACAGCCAGAGGCAAAACTCTGGGATGGGGTGGGGAGAGGAAGGCCTGGGGCGGGACCCTCTGCCTGGGGGTCACAACTCGGTCAGGGCGCAGTGGCCCAGTGTCTGGGGTTTCCTGCCATTTCTTGTGGGTGGCAGGCCCCAGCAGGCACTGGGGGGGGTCCCCTTTCTTGTTGGCTTTGTAGAAAAGGAAATGCAGTTCCGGGGGAAAACAAGGGGGCGTCCCCACCGAGGTGGGCAAGGCCCTTCTTTGCAAAGCCTTCTGGGAGTCACGGGCTTGAGCGGAGCTGAGGGTGGGGAGCCCTGAGAGACAGAAGGATGCTCAATTTGTAACTCAGTGCTGTGTGGCGTAAGGCTGGTCGCCTCCCCTCTCTGGGACTTGGTCTGGTTCTATCTCCAAGGCTTGTCGTACTTTTTCTTCAAGTGTCTAAGCCCCTCCTCCACCTCCACAGATTCTGTCTCTCCTCCAACCCCTGCCCTAGGATACACTTGACACAGGCCCCCTCCCCTGAGGACTCAGCCTCCTGGGTGCCATTTTGGCCTGGCCTTGCTTCCGTGCCTGACCTGCTGTGTGACTTGCAAGCATCCCATGGCCTTCTCTGTTCACTTATCAGGCTGACCGGGCTGGCCCCCAAAGAAAAGCGAGTTAGGCCATGGTTTTGCCCCAAACATTTCTCCATCCTGTGTCTCTTGCTCGGGGAGATGGATTAACTCAGGGTTTATTCTCTACCCATTTCTCAGACAGGGAGCCGAAGAGAGAGGCTATGGTCCAACCATGGCTGGGGGCTTAGCGAGTTCCTCCCAGCCCCCAGAACAGAAGAGGAAGGTGAGGCCCAGAGGTGGGAACCCACAGCGAGGCCAAGCCTTGCGCCAGGCACCGTCCCTACATTCTTAGGTTTAATCCCAGCAACCACGCTGAGGGGTGGGTAGGCGTCACCATCTCCAATTTACAAAGGAGGACACTGAAAGTGACACGCCCCAAATATCTCAGCCAGCAAGTGGCAGAGCGGAGTTTTGATCCCAGGTCCGTGCACCCACATCCCCTGGGCCTCGGCACCCCGGGAGGGAGGGAGGGTGGGGCCAGGAATCCAGCTTCCACAGAGGAAGCCACAGGGAGGGAGGGAGACACTTAGGGTTGGAGAATCTGGTGGTGAAACCAGGCCGCCGAGGGTCTCAGAAGGCTCACTGCTACCAGCTGGGGGAGGCAGGAACTCATGGGGGGCTTGAGCCCCGGATCCTAGCGGAGTGAGCAGTGGGCTTGGAGCCCCGGCAGACGGACTGGGGCATCTCAGCCACTCTAGCCATGGAGACGTCACTTTCCCCTCTTTGTGCCTCACTTTCCCTATCTGTAAAATGGAGCTAATAACTACCTCATAGCCATAACTGGGAAACGGTCCGTAAAAGGGTCTGGCACCCAGCAGGCCTGGAAGAAGAGACAACGGCGACCTTACTCAAGGGCTCCAACGGCACAGGTTAAGAGGACGAGTTCTGGAGGCAGATTATCCCGGTTCAGAGCCCAGCTCTGCAGCCCAGCTGCCACGTGACCTTGGGCAGGTCTCTTAAGCTCTCTGGGTCTCAGTTTCCCCACCTTTAAAGTGGGGGTGATAATAACAGCACTTAGGGTTCCTGAGAGGAAGATGCAAATTGGTCACGTGGAAAGTCCTCGGAACAATGCCTGGCCCCTGGGGGGGTGCCGTGAGTGTGTGCTCTGTTATACTATTTCCTCTTTTCCCCTAGGAGGGGAACGTCCCGCGTGGGCGTCACACTGGATCCAGAGTGGCCTCCGCAGCCCCCAGGGCCCCTGGCCCTCACTGGTCCCACCCCACAGGCCGCCCAGACCCCACCCAGAATCTCACCTACGGGCATCAGTTCCATGACCAGCTTGGGGTAGGCGATGTTGGAGCAGCCGATCTCGGCCCCACAGGCCCGAAGGCACTCAGACGGCACCACGCAGCCCACGTCATCTGCAGGAAAGGGACGCCCAGTATGTTCCACCTGCCCCACCCCATCCTCCCGACACACCTGAGCCCCTGGTGTGGCCGAGACCCTGGGCCTGACCTGCTCTGTCCGTCACCACCTCTGACCACCAGCTACTCGCCCCCAGGTCTGTTTTCCAGTCTGGGTCACGAGGAGGGGGCTGGCCTCTATTCTGGTCCCTAATGCCTTGATTTCTTTTTTTTTTTTTTCTGTCGTCCTCTGTCACAACGCCTTCTCCCCCTCCCCAGCCAGGCCAGGGGGTCGCCTGCAGTGTGGCTCTGCCCATGTGAGCAGTCCGCCATCTGTACCCATCTGGGGCGCTAGTCTCCCTCACCCCCTCCGGCCCCCAGCTCTTCTCCCCAGAGGGGCAAATGCAGGCTAGAGGGGCACCTTCCCCCACCCCTGGGCTCAGAGCTTCAGGCTGGGGCCTTTCCTCCTGACCCTGACCTGGAGCTATGTCTGGGTGTTAAGGGAAGACCCCTAAAACACAGGGGAGTCAGATCGTGTCCTGGTCAGAACTACCCGGCAGTTCAGCAGTCAACAAAACCCCTCCAATCGTCGTGAGGCCAGGCTCTTCCAGGCTCCTCTGGGCTTGTCCCTTTCCCACCTTGCCACCTGAGGCCTTCTCCACCAGCCCCTCTCCCCAGGCCTTCCCAGGCGGGGGAAGATTTTCCTCATCTCTTTACTCCAGACCACTGGGGACTGCTTGTTTTTGCTTTTCCAAGGGGCTGGTGAGCTGGTGAGGAGGGGGCTTGGTCTCACCGAGGCCACCTCCCCAAGGCCGGAGCAGCGCACACTAACTACTCTCTTGTTGAGTGAACGCGGGATTAATGGGTGTCCTGGACTGAACCCTCCGCCCAGGCCGCCCTAGCAAGCTGTCTCTGCAGAACCCTGTTTGGAGGCAGGAACCACGGTGCCTGGCTCCCGTGTGACCCTGTTCCTCCACTGCCCCCGCGGCAGCCGGGGCTCCCCAGCACAGTGTGGGTAATGGCGGTCAACCCCGCGGTCACGTGCTCCTCCCGTGGAACATTCTCTAAACACCTTGTGGCCCCCGTCCCTTGGGATTTTCAGCAGGGGCCTGAAGAGAGCAGAGTAGACGAGAAGATGGTGATTGCCGGGGAAGTTCAGAAACAGAAGCTCCAAGGGGACAGGAGTGAGAGCCGCTCTGAGGGGAGGGGGGCAGTTTGGGGGCTTAAATTTCAATATGGCGGCAGGCGCCGGCATTCTTGGGACGCACTGCTTCCTTTGCAGACCAGGCACTTCTGAGTTAAGTACTGTCCCCTCTGATGCTCCTTCTGAAAAGTTCCTCTATAGATGCCCAACCCACTGCAGGGGGGGTCTCAGATCCCCTTCCTCGAGGCCAGCGAGGCTGGAGCAGCATCACCCCACCCCCAATGACCTGGGATACTGGTCTCTAGCCCAGACCCTCTCGAGCTCCGGGTGTCCGGGACACCTGCTGCCTGTCATCCCTGGCACCTCCCACTCAGAGTGTCCAATCAGACGTGTCCTCTTCCCTCTCCCTGGCCCAGTAAGAGCTCACTGCCTTCTCTCCTGTCCCCCCATCCAGTCCCCCAGCCCCACGGTCTTCTCCTCCCACGGCCCTGCTGGCCTCACTTGGCCCCCTGCTCTGCTCTGTCTCCTCTCATACAATTTGGGCCCCAGCTCCCCACTGCCTCCCTTCCATCCATCCCATCCTTGCGAAATTACAGTTTCACTCAGGAGCCCCCTCCACCCACACCCCTGGAGCCCTTGGCTTCCTGGAACCAAAATCCTTCCCACAGCATCTAAGGTCCTTGACAACTGGTCCCATCCAGCATGCACGCATCAGCCACCCTGACCTGCTTGCGTTTTCTCCTACACACCCAGCCCTTTGCCACCTCCGTGCCTCTGCAGACGAGGTCCCCTCCTCCCAGGGCTCTGTCCTACCCTTGCTTACCTCCTGCTCCATGGCCCATTGCAAAGGGCTTGTCCTCTGAGGCTTCCTCTGACACCCCCCCTTTCCAAATCCTCCCCCCCACAACCAGGGCAAAGCAGCTTTCTCTCAAAGGCTCCTGTGGCCAAGGACTGAATCACAATTGTTTGTATATTTTACCTCCCCCATTAGACTGGGAGCTCCCCAAGGGCGGACACTGGGTCTGAATCATCTCCCAGTCCTAGCTTTCAGTCAGTTCAGGGCTCGCCCAGAGGAGAGATCCTGTGAACATTTGCGAATGAATGAGTGAGTAACCAAGTAAATGGTAGGGAGGAAGGAGGAAAGGCCTAGGAGGAAAGGAGGAGACGGAGAAAGGATGCCAGAAAGAGCCATGATGGAGGTCAGGCACTGTTTGATCCAGCTGCCCTATTTTCCCACCTGCAGCCCAGCGGGTGAGCAGATGAGATCCAGAAGGGGCATAACTTGCCTGGGACCCATAGTCGGGCCCAGGACAAAGCCCAGGGCCCCACGGCAGGACTCCAGGGAGCACTGGGGTCCAGCACACAGAGGGCAGGTGATGGGTCCCTCCTGACAGGTTCTGGGCCTGCACTGGCTGGCTGTGGTGCTTGGAGGACCCAGCCCTCTTGGGAGAGTCACAGCCACATAATGGCTCAGAAAGCCGGAGTCAGGAGATTCTGGTCGAGTTTATTCAGCCCATTCCAGGCTCTGGGCTTGGGCCACCGCCTCTGGGCACCACTGGCTCGCTTGCCGGAGTTTGTGCTGAACAGCAAGAAGAACCTCTCCTTTATGACAGCCGCAGAGGTGTCTCCACTTAAAGTCCCCTGAATATGCCACATTCAGGAGTGAGCAGCCTCAGGACAGTGAGAGCCAGGGAACTGAGAACGGGGCTTCTGAGTTTGCGAGAGAACCAGCTTCTGTGGGCCTGGGAGCTCCCCAACTAGGCTCTATTTTTGCATTGGCACCTCTGTCAGCCAGGGCCGACACCAGAAGCCTGGGAGTTGTCCCTCTCCTTGTCCCCCATGTTCTCCCTCCCTGTGGCCAATGCCACGTCCAGCCACTGGGCTTGGTGCCCAGGTGAACTCCACCTCCTTACTGTACTGTCTTGTCCCCTCTAACCCACCCACCCTGCAAGCCGCAGAGGAAACATCTAAAACCACTAATCTGCCCACCACCCTCCCTGCTCATATACTTCCGTGGCTCTCCATCCCCTGCAGGAGGGATCACAAGCCTCTAATTGTGCCATTCGTGGCCCTCTCCCTACCTAGCCACTTTCAGCCACACCTCTGGGCCTCTGTGTTTTCTGTTCCCTCTCTCTGGAATACCCTTCTTTCCTTCATAAACTCAGGGAATTCATATGAATTCGTACTCTCAACTTGTGGATGTCTGCAGGCTTTGGGCAATATCCTCATGGTACCAATAACTCGGTGACCTGTGACAGCTTCTGCCAGTGTTTGTTGATGGACTGAATGACTCTTCCCAATGAGGCCATTGGACACAACACCCTGAGGGCCAGTCAAGGTGCTCCCCACTCCCTATCGAGGCCTGGCCCATCCCTGGGAGACAGTCCAGATGTGGATGTTGCAGTAAGGAGTAGGAGAAAAGCACACAGACCTGGGTTAAAGTCCAGCTATCCCAGTGCCCTACTGTGTGATCCTGGGTGATTATTTAAGGTCTCTGAGGCTGTTTCCTCCTCTGTAAAGTCCTTTTGGGGGACATCCAGAGGCCAAAATTCAACCTCAACCTAAATGTTACACCTCATACAAAAATTAATTCAAAATAGATCACAGATTTAAATGTACGATGTAAAAACTATCAAGCTTTTTCAGGGGGGAAATAGGAGAAAATCTTCAGGACCTACGGCTAGACAAAGAGTTCTTAGACTTGACATCAAAAGCAATATCCATAAAATAAAAAATGGATAAAGTAGACTTCATCACAATTAAAAGTTCTGTGTAAGACACCTGTGAAAAGGATAAAAAAGAAAAGCTACAGAACAAATCAGTAAAGTTGCAGGATATGCAGTCAATATATGAAGATCAGTCGTGTTTCTAGACACTAGCAATGAACCATCAGAGTAATTAAGAAAACAGTCCCATTTATGATGGCATCAAAAATAATAAAATACCTGGGAACAAATTTAACCAAAGAGATTAAAGACTCATGTGATGAAAATTATAAGACACTGATGAAAGAAATTGAAGATGATGCAAATAAATAGAAAGGTATACCATGTTCATGGATTGGAACAATTCATGTTGTTAAAATGCTCCTATCACCAAAAGCTATCGACAGATTCAATGTAGTCCCTATCAAAACTCCAACAGCATTTTTCACATAAATAGAAAAAAATAATCCAAAAAATTCCTATACAACCACAGAAGACCCCAAATGGCCAAGGTAATCTTAAGAAAGAAGAGAAAAACTGGAGACATCACACTTTCTGATTTCAAACTATATTACAAACCTATAGTAATCAAAACAGTACAGTATTGGCACAAAAACAGACACATAGATCAATATAACACAATAGAGACTATATATGTGTATGTATGGTCTCTCTATATATTCAATCAATTTATGACAAAGGAGCCAAGAATATACAATGGGGAAAGGATAGTCTCTTCAATAAACAGTGTTGGAAAAATGGGACAGCTACATGCACATGAATTAAACTGGACTGCTATCTCATAACATACACAAAACCAACTCAAAATGGACTAAGGATTTGAATGTAAAATTCCTAGAAGAAAACATGGAGGGGGGGGGTGGGGAGTAAGCTCTTTGACATTGATCATGGCAATGATTTTTTTTTATTTGACACCGAAAGCAAAGATCTTCAAAAAGACAAAACAAAACAAAACAACGCCCCCAAATGAGACAATATCAGATTTAAAAGCCTCTGCACAGCAAAGGAAACCATCAACAAAATGAAAAGGCAACCTATGGATTGGGAAGAAATATTTGCAAACCATATATCTGATAAGGGGTTAATAGCCAAAATATATAAAGAACTCATACAACTCAATAGCAAACAAAACAAAAACCAATAACAACACAATCCAATTAAAAAATGGGCAGGGGTGCCTCAGTCAGTTAAGTGTCCGACTTCAGCTCAGGTCATGATCTCTCAGTTCGTGGGTTTGAGCTCCACATCGGGCTCTGTGCTGACAGCACAGAGCCTGGAGCCTGCTTCAGATTCTTCCCCGCCCCTGCTCATGCTCTGTCTCTATCAAAAATGAATAAATATTAAAAATTTTTTGAAAACAAAAATTTTTTAAATAATAATAAAAAATGGGCAGAAGATCTGAGTAGACATTTTTCCAAAGGAGACATACAAATGGTCAATGGGTACCTGAAAAAAAATGCTCAACATCACTAGTCATCAGGGATATGCAAATCAAAACCACAATGAAATATCACCTCACACCTATTAGAATGGCTCTCATCAAAAAGACAAGAGATAACGTGTTGGCAAAGATGTAGAGAAAAGGGAACCCGTTGTGTGTGTGTGTGTGTGTGTGTGTGTGTGTGTGTGTGTGTGTGTATACTACCAATAGGAACATAAGTCAGTGCAGCAACTAAGGAAAACAAGAAAACAGTATGGAGGTTTCTCAAGGAATTAAGAATAGAAGAGTGTCCGGCTAGCTCAGTCTGTAGAGCATGGGACTCTTGGTCTCTGGATTGTGAGTTTGAGCCTCATATTTGGTGTAGAGATTACTTAAAAATAAAATCCTAAAAAAATAAAAATAGAATTACCATATGATCCAGCAATGCCACATCTGAGTATATCTATCTTTTTTTTTTTTTTTGAGAGAGAGAGAGAGAGCACACACAGGAGTGCAAGCAAGTGGGGGAGGAGCAGAGAGAGGGAGAGGGAATCCCAAGCAGGCTCCATTGACTTGGGGCTTGATCTCACAAAGTGTGAGATCATGACCTGAGCCTAAATCAAGAGTCAGATGCTTAACTGACTGAGCCACCCAGGCACCCCGGGCATGTATCTTAAGGAAATGAAGTCACTATGTTGAAGAGATATCTGCACTCCATGTTCATTGAAGCATAGTTACAGTGGCCAAGACATGGAAACAAACTAAAGGGTCCATCAGCACATGAATGGGTAAAGATGTGGTATATATATATATGTACATACACACACGCACGCACATGTATATATACATATATATAACGGAATACTATTCAGCCCTGAGAAAGAAAATCCTACCATTTGCGACAACATTGGTGGACTTTGAGGGCATTACGCTAAGTGAAGTAAGTCAGACAGAGAAAGTCAAATACTGTCCGATCTCACTTACAAGTGGAATCTAAAAAAGTCAAACTCATAGAAAAAGAGAGTAGAATGATGGTTACCAGGGGCTGAGGGTGGGGTGGGGTAGGAGGAAGAGGTGAGATGTTAGTCAAAGGGTACAAACTTCCAATTATAAGATGAATAAATTCTGAGGATCTAATGTACAGCGTAGTGATTATAGTTAAAAATATTATATTCTATACCTTAAAAAAGAAGAAAAAACAGAAAAAGTTACAGACCAGCGGAAAATATATGTGGACTATATACCTGACAAAGACCTTGTATTTGGAATATATAAAAAGCTCTCAAAAATCAACAGTAAACAGTAAGCTCTCAAAATACCTGACAAAGACCTTGTATTTGGAATATATAAAAAGCTCTCAAAAATCAAACAATCCAATTAGAAAATGGGCAAAACACATGAACAGACATTTCACCCAAGAGAACATACAGTGGCAAATAAGCATATGAAAATATGTTGCATATCATTAGTCATTAGGAAAACGCAAATTAACACCATAATAAGAGATTATTACACACCTACAAGCATGGAAAAAATAAAAAAATTGTGACAACATAAAATGCTGTCACGGATGTGGATAAATTAGATCACGCAGATGTTGTTGGCAGGAAAATAGACATAATACAGTACCTACACAAAGGAATATGTATAATACATATATGAATGTTCATAGCAGCTTTATTCATAATAACCAAAAACTGGAAACAACCCAGTGTCCTTCAACAGGAGAAACTGTTAAGCGAGCTCTGGTGCATCCAGGCCATGGGATACTTGTCAGCCACAGAAATGAACAAGCTACTGATATACACGATGATCTGGATGATTCACCAGAGAATTATGCTGGGTGGAAGAAAAAGCTAATCCCTAAAGGTTAAATACTGTGTTTTCCATTTATATAACGTTCTTGAAATAACAAAATTGTAGACATGGAGAACAGACAAGTGGCTGACAGGGGTTAGGGATGGAGATGTGGGTATGGCTGGCAAGAGGGAGGTCTTGGTGATGACAGAAGGGTTCTGCATCCCAATTGCAGGGGTGGCCACCCAAATCTACGCAGGTGGTAAGGTTGCGCGTGTGCATGAGCATGCACACACACACACACACACACAAATGAACACATGTAAACTGGTGAAATCTGAACAAGTTCTGGAATGCACCAATGTCAATTTTCTGGCTACTGCATTATTGTACGATAGTTCTACAAGATGATACCACTGGCAGAAACAGGGTGAAGGCTGCACACAACCTCTCTGTTGGTGGTTGGTTGGTTTGTGTTTTGTCTTTTTGTCTTAACAACTTCCTGTGCATCTGTAACTATGGACAGGTAACTGTAGAGGTTGGAGGACTATATGCCTTTCAGCCCTGAGAGCCAGGACTCCCTTCATGAGCCTCCAGGCCCCTGTGCAGTCATAAGAACAAAAAGAGAGGCCGATGCCCAGAGAGACTCTTGATCTGGGCCCTCAGTGGCAGTGACATAAATCAGGCTTCAGGACTCCCAAGGCAGTGCTTGCTCACTGGGACTGTCTGCCTCTCCCTTCTGACTGAGTCTGGTAGGGAGGATGTGGGTATATGTGCGCCTACCTGGGAGGAGCTAGGGGCACCTGTGGGGCTCTGCTCAGGGAGAGGCAGGGGCCTGGCTTCTGGGGCCATCCAGACACAGTGTGAAGCCCCTGTGGCTGCGGGGGGGGGGGGGGGGGGGTTTCATGGCAGGGAGTACAGGACATGAGGCTTGAGGGGTCAGTGATGGGGACCACAGGGGTGCTGGGCCTGGAGAGAGCAGACACTGCTCCGGGTGACAGACCCAGGTGGATAGATGGTGGGGGGTTCTGGAACGGGGGAGGCCTAGAGATGCCACCAGCCAGCCCTCAGCAACACAGACCAGTGTCCTCAGGGCCCCCATCCCCACCCAAGCATGCCACAGCCCTGTCCAGATCCAAGTTTAATAGGCTCTGTTGTCCCTGCCCTTGCAGCCTGCTGTTAGATTTGGTCCCCACACCCCCACCCCCCAACCAGGGTCCCAAGCCCCAGGACACAGAGCAGATAGTTGGGCCTGACTCCAGCCCACCAGCAGCCCTCTCTGGCCCGCCCCACGCCAGGGTTCGGGTGGGCGCTGCTCATCATGCAGGACCAGTCCTGGGTAGGTACCCCTCCCAGCAGGGAGCAGGGCTCAGGGACTAAGAACTGGCTATCTATCTGCTCTGTCCACACGTGGCTCTGTAAAGGCTCCTTCCTGAGTGTGGGTCAGGCTGTGCCCTATCCCTCCGTTGGGGGCTCCCAGCCCAGTACCCTAACTCTACTTCCACAACGGGACAGCTGCGTATCTGCACGGACTTCCCGTCCCACCCGGGAAACAAGGCACTGGTAGGGTTGGACCAAGGGTACAACAGGTCCTCCCACCCCGGGGGCAGGGGGAGGAGCGGTGCGCTGGAGCGGTGCAAAGTTGTTGATTTGCTGTGTGTTCTCAGTAAGAACACTTTCCCTCTCTGGGCTGCATAGTTCCAAGAGTTCTTGGACTTCGGTCCCTGAGCTTTCCAGAACTCGGCCACCTGGGGCTGGAGGCAGCGGAGGAAACCGGGAGCGCAACCACGCGAAGTCTGTGTCTCTCAGGGATTGGTGGGGGGGATGGGGGGGTGGGTGAATCAGCTTCCGGCCCCGCCCCCCAGAGCGGCACGTGACCGCAGGTGGGGTGGGCGGGGCGGCATTAGTCACCAGCCCGCCGCCTGCCTGTGCGCTTCGTTCTCGCCGCAGGGCTCTCCTTGCCGGCTCTGTCCCCGCGCCCGCGTCCGCCCGGTAAGCGAGTCCCCCCGGATCCCGGACCTCCAACGCGCCGTCTGCCAGCCGCGCTTCCCCGAGCCTCCTCCGGGCAGGCCTCTTGGGTTGCCGGTCGTGGCGCCCGGAGATTTTAAGACCCCGCTCCGTTCCCGGAAGCCGTCGGAATGCTGGGCGCCGCTGAGCTGGGCCAGAGGCCATCCGAGTTGTCTCCTGCCTCCCACTCTTGGAAACTTCTGGGAAGGTCCCTGCTGGCTCTAGTTCCTCCCAGAAGTTGCCCAGGACTTTGGGCAGCTCCAGAATTCCTCTGGGATGTGGGTGCCCCCCTGAACCCCACTGATAGAGGCGCAGCGCGCCCTGGCGTGGGTCGCGCCCCGCCGTCTCTCCCACTGCCGCCCCACCCCCGCCCTGTCGCCCCTCCCTAGTCCCCGCCTGCGCTCTGACCTGACCTCCGCGTTCTCTTGGACTCCCTCGCAGGTTCCCTATGGGCAGAGTTGCTGAGACGCCGGTGAAGCCCCAAGAGTGCGCGGGGCCGCAGTCGCGCGGGAATTAGGATCCCGACCTTGCTGAGTGCTGTGTCGCCCGCCCACCCAGCAGAAGCGTCGGGGCAGTGGCACCATGGCCTTCTCTCAGGTGCAGTGTCTGGACGACAACCACGTCAACTGGCGCTCCAGCGAGTCCAAGCCCGAGTTCTTCTACAGCGAGGAGCAGCGGCTGGCCCTGGAGGCCCTGGTGGCCCACGGCCGCGAGGCCTTCTACGAGGTGCTGAAGCGCGAGAACATCCGTGACTTCCTCTCGGAGCTGGAGCTCAAGCGCATCCTGGAGACCATCGAGGTGTACGACCCGGGCTCGGAGGACCCGAGGGGTGCCAAGTGGCCCCGGGGGCCCGAGGACAATGGGGTTGGTGACAGCGAGGAGGCCAGCAGGGCAGGTGGGACCCCCACCGAGGCCGAGCCACCGCCCTCTCTGGAGTACTGGCCCCAGAAGTCTGACCGATCCATCCCGCAGCTGGACCTGGGCTGGCCCGACACCATTGCCTACCGCGGTGTGACCCGGGCCAGCGTCTACATGCAGCCCCCCATCGATGGGCAGGCCCACATCAAAGAGGTGGTGCGAAAGATGATCAGCCAGGCCCAGAAGGTGAGGCAGCTGCTGGGCGGGAGTCCCCGGAAGGGAAGCTGGCTCAGTGGGCCTGCGTCCGGCCCCCAGCATATACGGAGACCGCAACACTGTCTCTCTCTTGTGGGTCTCTTTGCTTCCTCCCTGGCTGCCTCCTCCCCTGCCCTCATGGGGTTCCTGAGTTTCTTTGCACAGGGATAGGGTACCCAGGTTCTCTGGCAGGTGATGGTGGGTTACCCCATCTCAAAGGGCCTTTGTGCATTGTTGGGGGAGGGCTCTGATCTCCCCAGACGCTGCAAGCACGTTCCCCAGAAGAAGGTGCTGTGATGGGGTGGGGCGGGGAGAAATCTCCGGGTTTTCTCTCACTTACTGTCCCTCAGGATGGCTCTGATTCACCCCTGAGAAGCAGGACGCTCTCCCACACGCCGTGAACCCTCTGGTGTTGCCTTTTCCTGGGTAGTGGAGAGAGTCTGGAGTGGTGGAGAAGGCCTGGAGACTAAAACACAGCCTGAGTCCATCTGAGGCTGGCCTGGAGGTCCGAGTTCAAAGGTGCCTTTTTCCTGCCTGTGCTGGGCGACGGAGAGTGCCTTGCTCGCCCTCTCTGAGCCTCTGTGTGAGCTTTGCAATGGCAGAATCTTTCCAGGCTGGGATGTAGGGGATGGGGGTGGGCCCTGGGTGGAAGCGGAGTGAATTCAGCTAAGGTTTGCCCGCCTGTGAATTTTGCCAGTGAAGGGACCTCAGGCATTGCCTGTTCTCGACCCCTGCCGAGCCGTGCTGTACCCTGGTGCGGGTAGTCGTTCTCAGCCGATGGACTGACACACGTCCTCGGAAGGGCCAGGCCGGGAACTGGTGCGCCTTCTTACTGAGAGGAATTCTCGGTTTCCAAGCACATCCTGACATGACTGGTAAAGCCTGCGTGGCGAACAGTGTTGAGAAAGGTTCTGAAGCCAGGTCCGAGCTCAGTAGAGAGCAGCAAGTGATGAGCAATGTGTGTGTCCGCGGAGGTCTTTCTGGCAGAGTCTAACCCTTCCCCCGGCCCAGAGCGGGGCAGCAAATCGCACAAGCCCAGAACGCTGGCTTTGGGGACCATCCTGGCTGACAGGGCGGGGGGGAGCTCTTGGGCAGGGAACCCAGAAGTGGGTCAGGAGCTGACAAGGTGGCCACGGGTTAGGTTTCTAGAAAGGTGGAGTCCCTGTCCCCTGAGGGGGCTGGCAGAGTCAGATAGCCCGTCTCGGAGCCTGGCTCTCGGCCTGATCCCAGGCCGCTTTGGGGCTTCGGGTTTCTTCTGGTGTGTCAGCTGGAGGTGGTTAGGACCAAAGCTGCGTCTTTGGCGGTTGTAAAGATGGAATCAGGTGACGGGGAGTGAGGGGGAATTTCAGGAAGAGGAGGGAAAGGGGGAGGGGGAAGGGGCCTTCATAGTTCCTGGGCTGAATAACCCGCCCCGCACCTGCCATGGCTCAGGAGGGTGCTGCTGACGCGGTGCCTGACCCCAGGGCCTGCAACCCAGTCCCCTGGGAGGGCCTGTTGGGATCCCATGACCCCTTTTTTAAAAATGGGAGAACGGAGGCCCTGGGTGGGGCTTGACCTGCTGTGCCAGGGTTCCCCCTCCTCTGCTCCTCGCCTCCCCACCAGGAGTAGGAAGGAGGCAGACACCAGATCTCTGCTTGGCATGGGAACAGCCGGCCAGTCTAATCTCCCCCAGACAGAAGGACTGATGGCCTGGCCCAGTGATGGGGGCCAGATAGGGGCGCCTGGGGCCAGGCTGGGCACCGGTGCACCCTCCCCACGTGTCTATGTCCGGGGCTAAGCCCCAGCCACCCCATGCAGTTCCATGGGCCCCCGAAACTTTGTTTGCTCCCCACAAAGGCCGCACCAGGTTACTGGCGTCGCTTAAGAGGACGTGGCCGGGGGGACGTCTGTCTCGGGTTTGAACCCCAGTCTGTGTGGTAACTGCAGTTGGTGCGGCCCCTGATCGGCTGGCTGGCGTTGCCCCCTGTTCCCCTCAGAATGGGGCCCCCCTGCTGAGACTGCCCCATGCTGTCAGCCGGCAGGAGCCTCCCAGATCCAGGAGGAGGGTCTGAGGCAGTAGAGGCTCATCTGTCAGATGAGAGCACCGAGGCACGGAGGACGGGGATTTGTTCACACCCCGCGGCACCAGGGTGAGCCACGCCCCTGCTTTCCATCCTGGCCGCTTCCCTGTCAACTCCGTCCAGGGGGCCCGTGGCCAGCATGGTGTGTGGGTGGGCGGGCAATAATAACAGCCACTGTTTTCTGAGTGCGAGGCACTTTATAATTTCAGGTAGTGTTATCTGCCCATTTTTCAGATGTAGAAACTGAGGCCTGACAGCTGAGTCCCTGCCAGCGTCACCTAACTAGTTCTTGCGTGGAGGGGTGGGGACCAGGCCTGTGTTGTCCTCAGACTCTAGGACGGGTCCCCTGCCCATCCTGGCCTGACAGAGCACAGCGACAGGCCGGGCAGGGAGGGGCGGCTCAGCCAAGCTGCCTGCGATCCTCCCATCTGCCCTGCCCCGGCTGCTTCCCAGGCCCCAGCGCTGGGCTGTGCCGCTGACGGATGCTGACGGGGGCTGACGAGGTGCTTTGCCTGGCCCGCCCGCCGCCACGGGGACCTCTCCCTGCCTTATCTCTCCCCATGAATCACCTCTTCCCCTGCGCCCCCGCATCCTCTCCTCGCCCCCCCAGCAGCAATGCACGGAGAACACTCCCCCTCCCCAGGCCTGGGACGGGGAGCCCGCCGTCCAGCCGCTGGGCCCAAACACTGCCCGCCCCCTGCCCGCCGGGGCACCTGGGCCGGGGCGGCTGGTGCTGACTCAGGGCGGCCCGGCCCGCCACCTCCTCACGGCGGGCAGACCCTGGGGCAGGGAAGTGACACAGCACACGCTCAACCCGCCCCGGCTTGGCCGTCAGGGAGCGGCTGTGTCTCCGTCAAGACTTCTGAACTCCCCTCTTTCCCCAAAGACTAGAACGGAACTGGTACCAGGAGCCAAGAGTGCTGGGATCGGGTCCCTGCTCTGCCTCGGCCACTGTGTGACCCTAGACGAGCCTCAGTCATTTCATCTGTAAAATGGCTAACACTGAAGATTGTCAGGGGTCCCTTCAGCTCTGATACCCTGTTGCCCTGCGATTCTGGACTTCTCTGGGACGAGAGGGTCTTGGGTCTAACTCTACCGGCTGTGTGGCCCTGAGCAGGCAGCCTGTGCTCTGAGCCATCTTCTAGCCCCATTGGGCTCCAAGTCTCTGAGATGGAAGGCCATCTGCCTGCCGCTCCCCCCCGGCCCCTGGGGACCAGTGATTTCCCTGGGGAAAAACCCGCTTCGGGGTTCCAACTGCATACCAGAGGCCAGGCCTGTAGTATCATGCCCAGGAGGGATGAGCTCCAGTCTCTCTCTGTTGCAGCCTCAGAGAGAGGGGTGAGGCTGGGCCGGGTCCGGGAGGGGGCTGAGAAGGGAGTGCCCCCCTCCATGACATGGGCCCCCCCGAAGGATCGCTTCACCAGACCCAGACAGCCCAGGGAAGATCCCAGGGGCAGGTGGGAATCACGGACAGGTGAGAAGACGGATGGAGCACGAGGGAGAATGAGTTTCGAAGGTCGGACTAGAACCCACTTCTCGTGCCTGCCAGGCCAGGGCTCGGGAACGGAGATCCAGAGAAGTTAAGTTTCTTGCCTAGGGCTACACAGCAGGAGGAGACGGGAACCTCACGATGCCTGATTAACCCCACATCTTTTCTGTCAACCCCCTGCCTTCACACGCCGAAGTCTTGGCTCACGGCTTGGCTCCAGAGAATAAAAGCAGCTTAATGAGGCGTTTATTAAATGCCAGCTATATGCCAGGTGCTGAGCGGGCACTTTACCCCCATTGTAATCCTCCCGGCAACTCCATAAAGTAGGTGTTGTCTCCTTAGTGCAGATGAGGAAACTGAGGCTTGGTGGAGCTCAGAGAGGGCAGGTATCTTGCTCACAGAGCTAACAGCGGGAGGAGCTGGACCCAGCACCCAGGTCTGTGGGCTCTGAGCCTCTTTTCCCCGGGAGAAAATGCATCACGACCGATGTCTCTGAGCCCTGCCTCTGATGGGAGCTTTGGCGCCTTGCTGCTGGCCCCCAGCTTGACTCAGGACAGTAAAAGCACTTTCACGAGGTTCCTTGTCCCCAGCAGGCTCCCAGACACGGTGCTCTCCCCAGCGGGGATGGGGGTGGGGGCACAAGTATGACCAACACAGGACTGGGGAGACCAGGGCTACCGGCAGCTGAGGCCACCGCGGGTCCCTTTGGAGCAGGAGGGAGGGCCCGACAGCCTCGGTGCGTCCAGAGGCCCCAGGGACGGCCCGGTCAGCTGTTCGCGGGCACCCGCCGGAGCCCAGAAGGAGCACGGCTGGCCCAGGCTCGCGCCGCGAATCCGGGGAGTTGTCTCCTGTCTGCTCCAGCAATTCCCAGCCCAGGCCCAGGGCCCTCACCTGCCAGGTGGGGAACATCTGATAACATCGTTCCAGGTGTCAGCTCCGTGTCTCCCAAGGCTTCCTACCCGACGGCGTTTGCATCTTAATTGAGAGTTTGAGGAGAGCCAGGAGGAGCCCTGCCAGGAAGGAGGGCACCGGCCAGCCTCTTGGAGCACTGGGGCAGGGGCGGCGCTCCCTCCCACAACCCCTGCCGACGTTATTCGCATCGCAGAGGAGGACGCTGAGGTCAGGGCGCTCAGAGCGGGCCAGGGCCTGCGCGGGGCTCCACAGAGCCCCGGTCCCCCGGCTCGGCAGGCTCACCTTGAGGCCAACCGTCCTCGCCCTGGGCCAGCAGAGAGGGGCCGGTCCTCTCACGGGCCCCCGGCTCTCCTCTCCAGCTCGGCCACCCCCTTGCTATGTGACCGTGAGCCTCCGTTTCTTCATCTGCAAAATGGGGAGTGGCCACGTGTCTTGCGGCAGTAACAGTGAGCCACCCACAAGCTATTGAGTGATCCGAGGATGCTCGGTGCGGGGCAGGGCCGCCCCTCCACACTGGGACCACACCCCACGTCCTGGCAGGCGCTGGTCTGCATGGGCTGCTCTAGCCTCCTTCGTGGCTCCCGAATGATCTCCAGGCTTAGGGATCTTCCCAGGGTAAACGCCACGGCCGGGGGGGGGGGGGGGGGGGGCAGATGGGCTTGCATACCACTCAGACCCACACCCAGGCCTCTGCTGCTGTCTCGCCATGCTGTCCCAAGATAGTTGCTTTGCCCCTCTGACAGCACCTGTCTCAAAGCATGCTGGGACTCAAATGGGAAAAGAGGTTATGTCAGGCCCTCAGTGTAATGTCTGGCATGGAGCTGGCATGTCATAAATACCAGTTCTCTTGGGTCTTCCTCCTTCCCTCTCACCTGATAGCCTCTCTCAGGGAATAGTCTGGGTTGAGAAGTGGTGAGCTCCCCGTCCTGGAGGAGTTCAAGCAGGGGCTTGGTGGGATCCAGTAGAGGGGAGTGGGCATCAGGTGGCCCGGAGGCCTCAGGCAAGGAGGTCCTTTCCAGGCCAGTCTTCCTGGCGGATTAGGATGCTCAAGGACACCTCAGCATCTGTCACCCTTGGATCCCAGAGAAGCTGAGATTTTACAGGCTTTTGAATTTATGAGTCCGAGATTTTCCAGTTTGAAGATCCTCAGCTTGTGCCACGCGCTGATGACCGCGTGGTGGTCTGGTTGGCTGGACTTTGTGACTGCGGGACTCTGGGGCCCCTTGGGGCCAACGGGAAGGGGGAGGGGCCTGTCTTATCCACAGGGCGCAGCCCTGGTCACCTGGCCCTCCCCCATGCTCTGCCCTTTTCTCTGCAGCATTCCTGAGCCTTGGTGAGGAGGCCGATGTCTATCTGGGGAGGGCTGGAGACTCAGGGCAGGGCCCACGCGGCTGGATGGGGCTGGGCCGGGCCCCTGGACAGAGGGCTCTGGGTGTGACCAGTATAGTATGTGCCTCGACCCTGTCCGCTGCAGTCATTTGGCACTCAGGAGGCCCAGCCTCCTTTAATTGGCCTTAATGAGGCTTCTGTTTTAATAATCCAGAGGGTGGGGAAGGTACCAGGGCTGATGAATGTCAGAGGGGAGAGACCTCGGGTTATCCGTTCCATCCCCCCCCCCCACCCCAACCCCGTGTTACCGAGAAGAGAAACCAAGGCTTGGAGAATGGAAGTGCTGGGCTACGGGCCACCCAGGGAAGGAGTGGCAAATGCCCCAGGGCAGTGCTGATGGTCAGGAGTTTGTTTCAGAACCCAGAGTGGGCTCTGGGGGGCGGTGGGTGGAGTCACAGCTAGAATGTACACAGGATCCCCCACCAGGGGAAGAGCCCTAAACAGGAGGTCTCTGCCACCAGCTGACTGCGTGGCTCTGGGACGGGGATTCCTCTCTCTGGACAATGGGAGTGGTCATCACTGCCCCCACTTAGTCCCTGGAAAAGGGACGCCTGTATGAGTGTCAGAAAGCTGGCCTGGTTATCCCGACCCTGGCTTGGGTCAGCACGTGTTATTACATACACAGACTCCCCCGCCGGGCCGCAGGACCAGGCTGTGCCCTCGGCGACAGGCCTTTGGAGCCAGAAGATGGGCAAACTGGTTTGGAGAATGCCAGAAGTCAGGGGGTGAGTCCCTCACAGTGGGGCCAGCGGCTTCCAGGTGTCCTCCTCAATGCCTGGAGAACCTTCTAGGCCTTTCAGACAGTGTCGCCTTAATCCTGCTACCACCAAGGGAGGGGTGGGGTGCAGGTGCAGGGGGTGGGGTATGTGTGTGTGGGGGGGGTAGCAAAGTAATTGCCCTGCCAGTGAGGGAGGAGGAGCCTGTGGCTCCAACAGGGAGCCTTAACCCCTCCATGTGTACAAGGGGGTGGTGATAACTACAGGGGAGGTCTGCTAGAGATGAATCCTCCCAGTCTTTGTAGGTCTGAAGGGTCTCAAAATTTTGGTTTTGAAAGCTCTTTTCACTGGGTAGAGAATTCTAGGTTAAGAGTTTTTTGCATTTAGTGCCTTAGAGATGTTGCTCCGGTGTTCCCTGGCTTGCGATGATTCTGTGGAGAAGCCTCCATTTCTTTGTTCCTCACCATGTAATGGTCTTTTCCCCCGCTGCCTGCTTTACACATTTTCTCTTCATCACGGACTTTAAGTGATGTGATTATGATGTGCCTCGGTGAGGTTTTCTTCACGTCTCTTCTGCCTGGAATTCACTGAGCTTCCCCGACTCTGGATGTAAGTTTTCATCAAATGTTGAAATGCCATAGACACTATTTTTCAAACATTCTTCTATCCTCCCCACCCCTCTCCACCTCAGCACTTTTGAGACTCCAGTAACATGCCTCCTGGACCTTCTAGGTGGACTCCCAGTCTGCTGATGCTCTGAGCCGATCCTGGTTGTTCAGTTCCTTACCATGTGTCATTTGGGATAGTTCCTATTGTGTGTCTTCAAGGTCATTCATCTTTTCTTCTATGGTGTCTAATCTGTTATTAATCTCATCCGGTGTATTTTTCATCTTAAATGTTGAATCGTTTTACATCTTGAGATTCAGTTGGTGGAGGGGAGCAGGGGAGAGGGGCAGAGGGAGAGAGAAAGAGAATCTTAAGCAGGCTCCACGCTCACCATGGAGCTTGATGCCGGACTTGATCCCACAACCCTGGGATCAGGACCTGAGCTGAAATCAAGAGTTGGATGCTCTACCGACTGAGCCACCCAGTCACCCTTGGTTTGGTGTTTTTTACGCTTTATTAAGTGGGACTAGAGAAGACTTAATCCAGGGTAGAAGTTGGACTAAGGACCACCTCTGGCCTGCTGCGTGCTTGTAAATAATGAAACACAGATGCGTACATTTGGTAGTGTGCCGTCTGTGTTTGTTTCCTGTAATAGCAGAATTGAGTGGGTCAGAGCCATATGGCCTGCAAAGCCTGAAGTATTTACCATGTGGCCTTTACAGAAAAAGTTAGTTGGCCTCTGGTCTAGGCCTTATTTGCCCACTGCTCACATACTATCCTCCTGAGGACTCTCCTGCAGGCCCTGAGTTTTAGAAGGGTGTGTGGTCTAGCTGAGGTGGGGACGTAAAAGATTCCTGGTCCTGTGTGAGCACTGGTGACTGTCCCAGCTGCTCTTTTCTAGCAGTTTTGTCCCAGCCTGCGTGGTTTCCTCTGTGCATGTGATACTTGGTCACCAGCTGAAGGCTCGAGGGGAGGCCCTATAGCGTCTGGTGTTCACTCTCTGCAGCCCCCTCTCCTCCAGTACTCCATCCTGAAAATTCTAGCTGCCGTGGTCCGGGCACGCCTTGTCTCCTCAACTCCTGGAGACTGCCGGACCCCACCAGGGTCTCCCCCTCCACTCTGCTGCATCCCAGAGGTAGCTGAGGTGGTCCTGGGGCTGACCTCATTCACGTCCCTTCTCTCAAGGGTCCCTGTGCTTGCTGCAGTCCTGTTGGCCACGGTTTCACAGATTGTGCCTGGTTTTTGTCGTGTTGTTGTTTACTGTTAAGGCGGGAGGGTCAGTGTGGGCTCTGTTCCTCTGCCGTGGCTTGAAGTGGAAGTCAAATCCAGGGTCTAGAGAGTCGTCGTTCCAAACTTTAGAACAGTCTGCAGCATTCTCTGTGTTGTTCCCGCGAGCTGCCGCCATGCACCAGCCTTCCAGCTGGCTCGGAGGGAGGTAGGGATGGCGAGTGGTGATGCCTGGCCTGTCCACCCCGGAGTGCACTGTGGGTCTGGTGGGTCAGGACTCAGGTTTGTGTGCCAAGGAGGCAGGAAAGTGACAGCGGAGGCTCTGAGCTTGCCCCGTTCCCGCATTAATTCTCTCTCTCTCACACACACACACACACACCACCCCCACCAGGACACTAAGGTTCTTGCCCAAGGCCATGCGTCTTCCCATGCCGCCACCCTCTGCCTTAAATTGACAGACCCGCCTATATGTCCCAAGACCCAGCGAGGGACTTGGGGTCCTTGTGCACCCTTGCTGTGACCGCGTCTGGGCTCCAGGGTGGGCGGGCTGCTTCTGTCTCCCCTGTCTGCTCTGAGCACTTTGAAGGGACAGACCACGGCTGGCTCTCTGAGCCTTCTCCACGCATCTCCGTGGCCGAGGAGGGCGGGGCAGGTGTTACAGGGAGCTCTGGGAACCGCTGACTTGGGTCTCAGAGTCCAGGCCTTCAGAAGATAGGTTGCCACTGAGCAGGTTCCAGAAGTGCACAAGCGATTCGCGTTCAAGTGGCAGAGAGGAGCTGGGAGCGGTATTTAAGTTGGGGTTTGACCATGGATAGGAGTCGTCCGCGTGGAAGAGAAAAGGAAGGTGGCCCAGCAAGGAGAATAGTGTGTGTGGCTCCAGGCCCGGGGTTTTAGGGAGGGGTCAGCTGGGTCAGGGGCCCCTGGGGAGAGATGCTGCTGCGGAGCCTGGGCCCACGGTCCGCAGTTTTCCGGGTTTTCCAGTTGCGTGCAGAACCCCCTAGCCGTCTCACTCCTGCCCTTCGTCTCCCGGCGCTTCCACAGACCTGCTCTACCCACCGGTCCCGTGAGCACACTTCTGCTCCAAGAGTGGTTCCTGTGGCCACAGGGAATCTGAGCAACAGCTCTGGGGGTGCCAGGAGTTGCAGGCTGGGTGTCGACCCAGGGAGGCGGGGAGTCCCGTGCCGCTGGTGCAGAGGGAGGCAGGGCAGTGGTGGGCACCGTGAGATGCTCCAGCTGGCCCAGACAAGCCAGGCAGGGCACCTGGGCAGGGCACAGGGTCACCTCCAGCTTCCAGCCTCCCCCTCCATCTTCTCCCCGGCTTTGGCCCTGGCCTTGCCCAGGACCTCTGCAGAACGTGTCTCAGCTGGGACTGCAGGAGGTGGCTGGTGTTGCCCTCTGGGTGGGGCCGGCAGCTTTGGGCTCAAGCCACACTGTGGGCTGGATAGACCACAGCAGTGAGCCAGGCCGACACCCCCATGTGGCAGATACGGAAACCCGGGGCCCGGGAGGAGCTGTGGCTTGTCCCTGGCTTCCCTCATTGCTGCGGCCCAAGCCACTTGGTCACATTCTCTGTTGACAGAAGCTCCCTGAGGCCCGCCTTAAGCCAGGCTCCCTCCACGAGGGATCTGAACGGGGAGCTCTGCCCTTGATGAGGTCACCATGTTATGGGCAGGCTGAGCCACCCAAACAGATAATCAGGCAAGGGAGTGAATCCCTCCGTGCCTCAGTTTCCTCATCTGTAAAACGGGAGTAACAACCACTGCCTCACAGCATGTTTGAGAATTGAACGAGGTAGCCGTTATTGGGGCTCATTATACCATCCCACGGCGCGAGGGCCTGGGACTGCTCTCACTTTCTTAAGCAGGAGGCATGCGGGGTGGGGCGCGAGACCCGGGTTCTGGTCTCGAGTCTCTGGCCCCTGCTCTTCCATGCACAGAATGGGGATCAGCATGCAGAAGTCAAGGGCCTCCAGGAAGCCTCTGGTTCTGACTGGACAAGCTGTGGGGGCCTCCGTGGGGAGCAGCACCAAGCCCCCTCCCCCAGCATCATCCCAGTGCCTAGGGGGCACCAAGCACCCCTCCCTGCTCCCGGCGTCAGCTGGCACCTGTTACAAGCCCTCCTTTGACCGCCCCCTGGCACTGAACCCAGTGTTTGGGGAGAGCTGGCGCTCAGCCCGGGGACCCTGTGGAAGGGATGCACCATGGGGGGCTGGCCCCAACAGGTCCAGCCCAACAGCAGATGATCCCTGGATCAAGTGCCCTGCCTGCTAGAGGGCGACTGGGGAAGGACACGCGTGGAGTGGGTCCTGCTGGGGCATGTCCCCCAGCCCAGGCCCAGGGCAGGTCCCCATCTGCCACAGCAGGCAGGGCCTGGAAGCGGGCCTGACCGATCTGGTGGGGGAGACAAGGAAACGAGGGGTGATGGCTGCCTCGGAGGAGAACTGGGTTGGCTCCGCCCTTTCCAGGGGTGACTTTATCCAGGGGGATCCCAGGGCTGGCTCTAGGGCTGTGGGATCCCAGGCGAGGAAGTCCCTGCCACCACCCCAGCCACCTCAGGGTCTCATCATGCTCCACCGGTGAAATCCAAGGCTCTTGGGAGCCCACCCGGCTGCCCTCGTGTCTCATCTGCCCTCTCATCCACCTCCTCGCCGAGCAATCTCTGGCCTTTCCTTAAACATCGCCTGGGACAGGGAACTCACTCTCTATCAACACCCTTTGCCTAACTTCGGGTCAGAAAGCGCCTCCTCAACTGGAACCAACGTCTGCCTCGACTGGCTCCTCCCTGCTTACCCTATAGCCCCTGCGTAGTCCGTACAAACTCCCTCTGCCCGACCCAAAACAGTCCCTCAGAGACTCAAAGCCAGCGAGCGGCTGTCCCCCAGAGAACGGAGTGAATCATGGGCCTCAGCCACCATGGCGCCCTGGCTGGTCCCACAACTCCACTGCACCTGTTGTGCCAAAGAGAAAGCTGGGCCCAGAGAAGCTAGGCGTCTTGCTCAGGGTCACACAGATCGAGTCCGGGGCAGGGCAGGGCAGGGAGGAGCCCAAATGGGCCTGCAGGGACCAGCTGGGTGAGCTCACCGGAGTGTGCAGACTCATCCCCAGCAGGTCCCAGGCTGCCTCTCCTTCACCCTGTGCCTGCGGATCCCAGTGAGGGGAGCCGGGCAGGCCACTCTCATGGTGGGGGTGGGGGTGAACTTGGCTCCCTAGCGGGCCTGGGTAGGTTCTAGCCTGACTGTTCCCAGTTCATTGTATGGCCGAGTCCCTGGCCTCTCTGTGTAAGGCTTTTCCAGAAGGTTCTCAGACCCTGGACAGGGCAGTGGTGCCAGCCTTGAAGGATTGGAGGGGCTGGATGTCTGTGTTGGTTGTCAGCATCAGGCCCTGATTCTCATGGGCTCCCCCTTAGTGCCTGGTGGGACAGAGACGGACGGGGGACGAGAGAGAAGGCCAAAGATGGTCACCGAGCCCCACCAGGCCCGAGCGTCTGCTGACCACGCAGGGGAGCTCGTCCCAACCACCCTGTCCTTTCCCTGTTGCTTCTTCCTTCCTTTGTGCTTTGACTCCGGCCAGTGCCCCTGCCTGTCCGGCCTGGAGCATGTCACTGCCCATGTCGGGCTAGGGCTTGGGGTAGATGCACTCTGACGTCTTGGGGTCTCACCCTGAGCCCGGTCCAGGAGGCTTGAGGTCAGCCATTGTGAGGACAGATGTCACACGTGCTGGTTTGGACTCTGTCCAGCCAGGTAGCAGAGGTGGCAGCAGAAAGCCTGCCAAAGTCCACAGCAGCCCCGAGCTGCACGGGTGACCTCAAGAACAGCTGTGCCGGATGCTGCCTTCCTGGCTGTTGATACATCGGGTTCATCTCGGCGTCCCAGGGTGGCAGGCGGAGGGCGATGGTGTGGGCTGCTGTTCTGGCTCGGGAATGCAGCCCAGGAAGGGACCAAAACAGGGCGCCCCCGTGCTGAGCCCTGACACCCACAAGGAAGGCTGCTCTGGGGACTGGCCCTGACACGCTCCAAACCTCAGGCTGCAGACCCCGACTCCAAGGTGTTCTGTCTTCCCTGCACCTGCCTCACCGGCCAGGATACACAGGCTTTGTTCTCTGCAGTCTCGTGTTACGGAAACAGCGGGCACGTTGAATGTGCCTCTCCTCTATTTGCCGCTGCTCCAGAGAGTCCAGTCCCAGCCCCGAGGCCGTGGGGGGCAGGGCGAGCGGGGCGCCCAGAGAGGGTGGTGGGTGTGGGAGGGCTGAGTGTCCTGCCGAGGCACCTGTCCCCACCGCCGCACTGCCCAACAGCCCTGGTCTCTTCCTGCTCGCAGGTGATCGCCGTGGTCATGGACATGTTCACTGACGTGGACATCTTCAAGGACCTGCTGGAGGCCGGCTTCAAGAGGAAGGTGGCCGTGTACATCATCGTGGACGAGAGCAATGTCAAGTACTTCCTGCACATGTGTGAGCGGGCCCGCATGCACCTGGGGCACCTCAAGGTGAGCTTGGCTGGTCATGAATGACCAAGCGGTCATTCAGTTGGTCAACAAACACTTGGAGCACCTGCCTTCTAGGGATGGAGTCCTGTGCCTGGCACAGAGAGGTCAGTGATCCTAGAGCCTCCTGCCAAGTGGTCGCCTGACCTCTGGCTGAATGCCCAGAGGGACAGGACACTACTTCCAACAGTCAGAGATAAGATAAATGTTGATCAAGGGTTGATCAGACACTGGAACCCACGCAAGGTGCCACATCACATGTTATTTCAAAGCAGCCCATGCCACACTGGTTACCTGTCTTTGCTTGCACACTGCCAGTGACAGGGCGCTCACCACCTGGTCTCCAGCAGCTTACATCCTATCTGGAGAGCTCTGACTCCCAGGAAGTTATTTTTGGGGGCTTAAGCCAGAATCTTTCTCTGTGCGACACCCACCCACCGGTGGATCTGGCTCTGACAGAGGCAGCTTCCTCGGGTTGAGGTCAGGCAAGGCTTCCTTGATGGCTGCAGAGTTGAAATAAAGTTGAGGAGGGAGAGCAGAGTAGAAAGGGTTTTCTAGAGAAGGTCACCATGGAGCAGAGGTGGAGGGATCGGGGTGAACCTGGGTTCTTCACACTGCTTTGCTGTGTGTCCTTGAGCACATCACTTCCTGTGCTCTAGGGCTCTAGGATTTCACTGGTCCCAAAGAGAGGCAGATGGGCCAGGGGGCTGGGCTCTTCCGCTCAGATACCCTGCACTTGATCCCTTGCTTGCTGGCAGGAGGAGCCCTCCTTCCACCCAGCTGTCATTTGGCACCTACTGTGGGCAGCACGTTCCCCAGAGAGTACAGATCAGTACGCATGACAACAGCTGACACTTTCATAGTATGTCACTTGGGTCGGCCCCATCCTAGACACTTCACATGGTTATTTTATTTACTCTGCATGATGACCCGATGGGATAGGGCAGTTGTTCCCATTTTACGGATGGGGAAATGGAGGCACCTGTGCAGGTGTTTAACTTGCTGCCCGTTAAGTTAAACATATGGGGTGTGGGGGCCAGCACCGGAGCTCCCTGGCTGAGCCCCAGCTTCTGACGGGTCAGAATCCCCTGGGCTTCAGGCCTGTGATCTGCGCAAAGTCCCTGGAGAAGGGGCGACGCCGGGCTGGTCAGTGAGGGGCTGGGCTCCTGTGGCTGTAATTTGTCAGTATCTGTCAGTTGTGCCCACCCATCCCCGCTGAGGCCTTTCAAGTGGCTGTGAGCTCTCCAGGCGGAGAGTCTGTGGCTGTGGGGCCATTTTTATGTGGTCTCTCCGGCGGGCTGACCCCAAGCCCCGCGCTCACCCACCACCGCGCTGCCCGCCGTGTAATTAGCACCGAGCGTCGACTCCCGGGGCAGACAGCTCATGCTGGAGAGGTCCAGAGCGTGTAAGAGGCGTCTTTTGAAAGGTGACCGCAGAAGCCTCTGCCCTGTGGGCAGCAGATCAGAGAACCTCCGGGCCCATCCCCACCGCACCCTTGCCGCGTGCCCAGTGCGCACCTGACGCCCATCCCATTGCTCAGCGCCTGCATGCTCCTGGGGCAGGATGAAGAAGCTTGTCCATGCCAGGCGGGATCTGAACCCAGGGTTGGCCGCTCTGAGGCCCAGCCCCCTGTCTAGTGCCTTTCCTCAGCAGCAGAGGCTCAGATGCAAGTCTGCTCGGAGCGTTCGGAGCTCCCAGGAGGTGGGGGGGAGGCAGGACTGGGCTGAGAACGTGACCCAGAAGGCTGCACGGCTCCCTGTGCCAAGCCAGCGTGGGCCTTGGGCACGTGGCTCCACCTGTCTGAGCCGCCGGTGCCTCGTGGCCGTAATGATGTCTCATAGGGCTGTTTGAGGATGAAATGAGAGGAGACAATGGCTGTAAAAGCGCTCTGTGCGCTAAGGGCAGTTACGCGGCTGCTGGCAATAACAAGAAATTATAAACCCCAGGCCCCAGGCGGGGGAGGGTGTGTGCGAGGCCAACCCCCCAACACCTGAGCTTGAAATGAGGCCATAGCCCGAAGCATGGGAGGGGCAGCTCACCCCAGGGGTCCTTGGCACATTCTGCCCTGCTCACCACCTCCCTGCTCTGGGGAATGTTAGCAGGCTCTGCAGAGTGATGCGCCCAGGAGCTGGGCGCCACGGAGGGTCAGGTACCTTCCTGGGAAAGAACGTGTGACCCTGACCTCCTCATTCTTGCTGTTGAGCCCGCCCGCTCCACAGCCTGGGCAGGTGGCCAGAGGCTCCTGTGCGCCCAGCCCTGGCCAAGTGTCACCTTGTCGAGGGCCTGCCTGCTCGGCCTACCTCCCTGCCCGCGGGCCAGCTGGGCCCGGACCTGTCTCAGGAGCACTTCCTTTGCCGGTAATCCCTGGGCCCGCCCTCGGCTGCCCGCCACCCCTGCCCAGCTCTGCAGCGACCTGCCCTCAGCTCCAACAAGCCCAGGATACAGGTCCGACCCTGGTGGGGTCATCCTTGTGACTGTGGGGGTGTCGGGCACCAGTCTGGGCAACGCCAGGAGCCAGGCCTGCGCCCATCTCTGCCACCTGCACTGTAACCTTGGGCAGAGATACTGAATCTTTCTGGGCCTCGTTTTCCCTTTCCCTTCCCCTTCAAGCTGTGTTCTGGCTGGGGACTGCCCTCACGCCCTCACCTCCAGGCAGACCACCACCCTGCACCCCAGCCTCCTGCCTCCTGAGCCTCGAGCTCACACAACACATTCTGCAAACAGCCGGTGTATTGCGTGGGCCAACCCCTCTCTTGCTTTTGAGGTCAAGTGCGAAGACATGCACCAGCACCTTCCCGGGTGTGAGGGTCCCGGCCATCCCCAAGCACCCCAGCCTGCTGGCTCAGCTGGCCCCTGACTCTCTCAAGCAGGGAGTGTGGGAATGAGCCACGCCAGGTGACCCAGTCACATTTGGGGTGAGACCGAGGGCTGAGGGATGCCCCAGAGGCAGGGGGAGCCAGGCTGGGCCTCCAGCCTCACAGCTGAGACAGGACCAGAGCTGTGAGATGGCTGACTGATCTGAAAAGCCAGTCGGCTCTGTGCGGCCAAACTGGAAAAACCAGCAGCTACTTGGGCTAAGGCCGGACCTATTTCTGATGAACAAGAAAACTCCAGCCACCGTGGCCGTGGGAAGGCACTTGGTGAGGATACAGGATTCAGCCTGTGGCTTGGGTTCCACGCTGGCCAGGCCAGCCTTGGCTCCCTTCTGGTGCCCCTCCCCTCCCGTCCTGCCATCTCTGATCCTGGCCTGGGTCTGTAACGGACTCGGGGTGTGGGGCAATGCTTCTCAACCAAGCGGGGTTTGCCTGGCTTGGGATATTTGGCAATGTTTGGAGACTTTTTTAACGGTTGTGACTGGGAGGGTACTATTGGAACCTGGCGGGTAGCAGCCAGGGACACTGTTAAGCGTGCACAGGACAGTCCCCACAACAGGGAACCGCCTAGCCCGGAATACCAGCAGTGAGCAACCCACCGTAGGGGAAGAGCCAGGGGCCCCTCAGACATCAGGGTCCTGGAGCTGGGCTGGCTCAGCCCTGCCCCGTCCCCTACCCCTGAGGGTGCTGCTCATCCCAGCTTCTTGCTGTTCATCCCAGCATGGGGACATGGGTGCTCTGTCCCCTGCAGTCCGCACGGTTGGCCCGACCTCGCTGTCACCGGCCAGACCTGGTCAGGATGTGTCTCCGGGCCTCCCCACTTCTCCTCGGGCCCAGGAGATGTTAGCAGGTCCCTGCAGAGAGCCACTATGGTCCAGCTGGGGGCTGGACTCCACCTACTGGGAGACCATGGGTCGGTCACTCCCCCTCCCTGAGCCCGCCTGACTGTCACACACGGCCGACAGTCCTGGCCTCTCTGGGCCTGACCTGTGACACTCTAGATATTTTCTGGTCCTCTGTGTCAGTCCCCTCTTGCCCCCTGAGCAGAACGGATCGTATCCCGGGCACACTGCATGTGGTGTCACATCCTGCTTTGGCACCTCAAATTATGGAGCCCCCACCGAGTGCAGGGCACCTTGCTGGCCCTCAGCCACGTGCACCGTGGCTTCCTTCAGTCTTCGCAGCAGCCCTGAAGCATAAGAGCGGGTAGGCCCGTTTCACAGGTGAGAAAACTGAGGTGTAGGGAGGCCCAGCTGGCATCCGTTTGGTGCCAGGACTGGAGCCATGTTTGACCAGAGCTCGGGCGGGGGGGGGGGGCACTGGGCTGGTCCCCTTTGCCTACCACTGTCCCACGTGTGGGCCACGGCCAGCTCAGTACAGGGTCAAGTGGCATCTTTGTGAGCTTAAGAGGCCCCGTGGGGGATACAGGCAGGGCACTACAGGTTTGCCCCAGCCTAGTGTCCCCCACACCGTGCCCCATACGTGGCTGGGGCAAGAGCTGCTCTTGGAGCGGATGAAACACTGCCCAGCCGTCCCCCCGATGTCCGCTCAGGGACCCATCACTGCCCCTTTGACACACGAGCAAGTTGAGGTTCCAGAGGGTCCACGGGCTTGCCCCGGCCACTCCTCTTGAGCCAGCCTGGGTGCCCTCCACCCTGCCTGCTCCGTGCTCTGCTGGGGGTGCCCCGGGGCTCGGAGACAATGCAGCTTTGTGGGATCCTCTCCCTGCGCTCACCCGAGCCCTGACTCCTGAGACGTTACCTCATCTGGGCCAGGCCCCATGGGGCGGGACCCACCCGGGAACAAACAGCTCCAGGATTGGATGGGCCTTAGAGTCGAGGCCGTCCATGCAGCATGCAGACAGGGAAACTAAGGCCCAGAGAGGGCCAGAGACCCACTTCGAGTCCCAGAGCAAATCTGGCACAGCCAAGGCTGCCTCTCCTGGAGTTGAGTCACTCTGAGATGTAGGTGGTGACCTCCTGGGCCCTTCACGGGGCCACGCTTTGAGGTGGGCGGGGGCAGACACCGGTGAGGGGGGAATTGAGGCTGTTCTTCCGGGCTGAGGAGAGGCCTGTGGCCCCAGCATGCAGAGCTCTGGGCCGGGAGCCCACAGAAGCCACAGAACCAGGCTGTGGTCGGGCGCAGGTGACTGGAAAAGGCCTCGAAGCGCCTCCAGGATCTTTGTTACAACTTCTGGTCCCTGAGCATGCTCCGTGTTGGGTACAAAGTCACGAGCACTAATTGTCCTGGGTCATGGCCAGCTTCCTGCTGAGCTGGCTGTGTACAGACAGGCAGCCTGGGGGGCAGGGGAGCCGGCCCTGGGAGTAAAGGCTTATCTGCCTACTGGGCTGGGCCCAACACCCAGCGATTATTCAGCCCACAGCCAGGTGGACATCCATGCCCGCCCCATAAGCTCTGGGTACTGCCCTGGGGCTGCCCAGCGGAGAGGGGTCTGAGACCTATCACAGAGGGAAAAGACACAGGAGCGCCCTTGGGCCGGGGGCGCCCTTCTCTCCGCTGCCCCTGCCCTGACTCAGGCTGTCCCTCCCTGTCCTCCACTTCCTGCTTCTCATTCACGTCATGCGCCCTCCCCCCCTGCCCCACCGTTGGGTGCCAGAACTGTTCTTGAGGGGCAGCTCCAAGCCGGTCACTCCTGCTCTGAATCCTTCCATGGCTCCCTAGTGCCCACAGGGCTGAGCCAGGCCCTTACGCAGGTGTGGGGTCTTGCATGGGCATCTGGCTGAGCCTGTTCTACAGGCTCCATCACCCACCCTCCTCCTGTGATGTCCTCTCGGGTCTTAGGCTGCTTTTGTTACCAGGCCTTTGTGTTCCCACGTCTGGAATGCTGCGCCCTCTTCCTGCCTGCCCCACTCATCCTCTCGCCCTCTTTTGATGGCAGGCTTTCCCTGGGGCCTGTCCCGGCCCCCCACACTGGGGCCTCTAACTCATCTGCCTCCTCCTTCACCTCCAGCAAGGCGTCCTGGTCACAGTCCTTTCTGTGTGTGTGGCTGGGGGCTTGGCAGGGTTGAGGAATGAGTGTACGAGTGGGCAGTTAGTAAGCGGGGGCCAGTGAGTGGGCGAGGGCGACGGGGAAGCCACAGAGGTATGATGCTCTCTGGAGGGAGTGACTCCTGTCAGAGCGACCCGTAGGCAGACCGGTCAGGATGCTGTCAAGGGGGTTCTTGCCCCGGACAGGTGTCAGATTCACTGGGGCTTGTGTTAAAAATGAAATTCCCGGGGTGCCTGGGTGGCTCAGTCGGTGAAGCATCCGACTTCGGCTCAGGGTGTGATCTCGAGGTTCATGAGTTTGAGCCCCGCATCGAGCTCTACACTGGTGGTACAGAGTCCGCTTGGGATTCTCTCTCTCCCTGTCTCTCTCTGCCCCGTCCCCACTTGTGCTCTCTCTCTGTCTCTCAAAATAAATAGATAAAACAATGAAATTCCCAGCCTGACCCCAGTCCTCCGGAGGCACATCATCTCTGGGGGCACCCGGGAGCCTGGGTTTCTAACACACTCTGGGGAATTACCTGCACCAGATGAGCACAAGTGTCCTTCCCATCCTGAGGCTCTACTCTGGGGTCCCCTCAACTGTCCCCTCCACTCCTGGGCCTCAGCCGCACTCGCTTTGCCCTTCCTGGGGTCTGCTGTGCCCCAACTCTCCTGGTGGAAAGAGAGTGCCACAGGGCCCCATAGACTGCGCACCAGGGAGGCCTCAGGTGGTCAGAGAGTCCAGAGAAAGGCAGGAGCGACCTCGCTCTGACGGGAGGCAGTGGTGGCCCCGGGTCTGCTCCCTCTGGGTGTTCACTTCCCTTTCCATGGTCTCTCGGGGCCCTTCTAGCTTGCTTGGAGCCACAGGGCCGCTCACTCACCCTGGGAAGGCCACAGACTCGCCCGAGTGCAATCCCCAGGTCCCCCGAGAGCAGGCCCCCCCATCCCCAGCTGCACAGCCGCCAGGGGACTTTTCTAAATTGTGTCTGCACGCCCCTCCTGCTCAAGACCCTGCAATAGCCTCCCGCCACCTGCACCGGCTTTTCCCAAACTGGCCTGGCCACGCAGGTCTTCTCCTGCCCAGGGCTGCCCTGTGGACAGCCTTCGGGTCACACCCAGACCACCCTGCCCCATGCCCTTTGTCACTGTCACCCCCCCCCCAACTTTGTACCTTCATATCGCTGCACTCGCCACCTTGGTCTAGACCCTGTGGTCCCCACGTACAGCACCCCCTTTCTCCAGGCCTCACTGCTCCATCGTTCCCCATCCGAGCCCCTCTCCCCCGCACACCCCACCAGTGTGGTCAGTGCTCTGATCACATGTAATTCTGCCTCCTGTCCCCCCAACACAGAATCTCAGGGTGCGGAGCAGCGGGGGAACAGAGTTCTTCACACGGTCGGCCACCAAGTTCAAGGGTGCCCTGGCCCAGAAGTTCATGTTCGTGGATGGAGACCGGGCCATCTGCGGCTCCTACAGGTGACTCTCCAGCTTTCTGGGGGCTGGGGACAGAGGTGGCTCCGGTTCCCAGATGGTTTCTGCCCTTAATCCTGCCTTATGACACCCTGGTTATTCCGGTTCACTGGTCCCAAAACTGCTGAGGTGTGAGCGGGGCTGGGGCACGCCCTCACGCCGCCCGCCTGTCTCCGGAAACGGGCTGGGGAGGGCTTTTGTCTTTAAGACTGTTGTTCCAGCCTAAGGTGTCACCAGCCTAGAGATGGGTGTGGGCCAGGCGCACAGGGCGGTCACTCCTAGAGCCGCCTTCGAGGATGGGCCAGGATGAGGATAGCTGTGGCCCAGCTCTGCAAGCCCCACCGCGCAGGGGGCACAGGGCGGGGGCTGCCCACGGCCACGCTGGGCTTGGCAGCAAAGTCACAGGTGATAGCACCTGCCATGTGCACGGGATGACAGCAGGGATGTTCCGGGCATTCTGTGAGCGGCCTTACGGGGGGCCCTAACCCCCAAGAGGAGCCCCACGCTGTGCTGTTTTACACGGGTGGGAGCGGCCTCGGTGTAAGCGACTTGTCCCAGACTCAGGTCTGACCCCGAGGCTTGTGCCGTTCCCTGCCCCTGCTCACTTCTTGGTTCCATCCAGGGCCCCGTGGCCACAGTCTGATGAACACCGGCCTGTGGGTGCACGGTGGGGGGGGCCCAGGCTGGAGGGAGGGGGGCAGGCCCCCACGTGCCTGACCGGGCTGCCCCCTCCCGCTGTGTTGCAGCTTCACGTGGTCGGCCGCGAGGACAGACCGCAACGTGATCTCCGTGCTGTCTGGTCAGGTGGTGGAGATGTTTGACCGGCAGTTCCAGGAGCTGTACCTCATGTCCCACGGTGTCAGCCTCAAGGGCATCCCCATGGAGAAGGAGCCGGAGCCGGAGCCCATCGTGCTGCCCTCCGTGGTACCACTGGTGCCCCCGGGCACGGTAGCCAAGAAGCTCGTCAACCCCAAGTACGCGCTGGTCAAGGCCAAGAGTGCCGACGAGATCGCCAAGACCTCCTCTGAGAAGCAGGAGGGGAAGAAGCCCCCGGGGCTGCGGGGCGCGGCGCTAGCCGAGCGGCCGGGAGACCTCGCCGAGGCGCCCCCGCCTATCCACCCTGGGCTGCTCAACCTGGAGCGGGCCAACATGTTCGAGTACCTGCCCACGTGGGTGGAGCCGGACCCGGAGCCCGGCAGTGACATCCTGGGCTACATCAATATCATTGACCCCAACATCTGGAACCCCCAGCCCAGCCAGATGAACCGCATCAAGATCCGAGACACTTCCCAGGCTGGCACCCAGCTGTGGAGGCAAAGCCAGGACTGTGGCCCCACCCCCGGGCCCGGTGCCCCCGAGGACAGGGTCCCAGCTGAGAGCGCTAAGAACGGCCTTCCCCAGGGGGACCCTGAGCCACAGCCCCCCGTGCCCAAGCCCCGGACAGTCCCTGTGGCAGAGCTGCTTGCCCAGCACGGCGGCGACGGTGTGGACTGGGCCCTGGAGGCCCCAGGGGAGGAGACGCCCCAGAATGGGACAGACCATGAGCCGCCCAGGACACCGGGCCCAGGCCATGCCCCACTCCAGCGGCAGGTGTCTGTGACCCAGGATGACCCTGACGGCCACGGAGCGGTGATCCCCAATGGGCTAGATGGGGAAGAGGAGGAAGATGATGATGACTATGTGACCCTCAGTGACCAGGACAGCTTCTCAGGCAGCTCTGGCCTTGGCCCTGGCCCCCGGCGGCCCTCGGCGGCCTCCTCTTCTGTGTCGGACGAGTACTTTGAGGTGAGGGGGCGCTCAGCCCCTCTGCAGAGGCGCCACTCGGAGCAGGTAGCCAACGGGCCAGCCCAGCCCCCCCGACGACAGCTGAGTGCCCCCCACATGACCCGCGGGACCTTTGGTGGCCCCCTGGGTGGCTCGCCGTGGGCCCCAGGTCGGGAGAGAGAAGAGGCGGGTACTCCAAGGAGGATGCAGGCTCCGCACTCCACGGACAAGGAGACCCAGGTGGGTCGGGGTCCCCGCACGTGAGGGGTCTTGGGAGCCCCTCCCCCAGCCCCAAGCACCAGTGTGGTCACCTGCTGGGGTGCCGCATCCCCAGATCAGACAGCTTTGCACGCTATGTGCAGATGGGGAAACTGATGAGCAGAGGGAGGGGGTAGGTGGCAACCACCCAGGGCCACACGCGTGGCTGGTCCCAACCCACGCTGGGCACCCACAGCCTCAGTGCCCCACAAAGTCAACCTAAGCCAGCCACTGGGAGCCGAAAGGAAACGCACCTAACATACCCAGAGATCTCAGACACTGGTGTTACAGCGAGTCAACTCTGCCCTGCCATAGCGGTTGACCCCCTCCCTTGTTTGCTGACCGCACTGAGATGGTTCTTTCTAGCCCAGAGGTCACACGGCAGTAAGTGGTCCTTGTCTGGATCTTATGCCAAGCCACCTCCATGTCAATCCTTTTGATTATGGCCCTGGGGAGCACTCTCCTCCCCTCTCCCCTAGGCTAGGAAACACCTCACGTTCGTCCTTTGCCTCTCCTCCCGGTGAGCACTGCAGGTCAGGGACCCAGAACCCTGGACCCCCTGCAGCCCCGGCCCAGCCCCCGGTGTCTGTCCTACCTGGAAACAGCGCACGGCTGATCATGCCTGGCATGATGATCAGGCCCATGGGCAGCATCTTGAGGTAGCTGGCCAGGATGGAGCCCGCCTTGGCGTGGTTCAGGTCCCGGGCGGACAGCGACCGCTGCACGATGACCTGGGGGCACGAGGAGGGGGTGAGTCTCAGCCCCGCTCGGGGGTCGGGGGTGCCACTGTTCTATATCACTGGCCTGGAGCTTTAAACCCAGGGATTTGGGGAAGCTTGCGGTCAAGTAGCAGAGGGGTGCTAGAAGCTGCCTGAGCGTGGCTCCCCATGTAGCCCGAGGCAAATCCTACCTGGGCCTCAGTTTGCAGATCTGCAGCATGGGAGGAGGGACAGATAATTGGAACCGATGGCATCTGAGATCCCTCCCAGCTCTGACATTATGAGTTTCTTTCTTTCTTTCCCTGTCTTTCTTTCTTTCTTTCTTTCTTTCTTTCTTTCTTTCTTTCTTTCTTTCTTTCTTTCTTTCTTTCTTTCTTTCTTTCTTTCTTTTCCTCCTTCCTTCTTCCTTCTTTCTTTCTTTCTTTCTTTCTTTCTTTCTTTCTTTCTTTCTTTCTTTCTTTCTTTCTTTCTTTCTTTCTTTCTTTCTTTCTTTCTTTCTTTCACAGCTTTACTGAGTGGCTCAGTTGGTTAAGCGTCCAACTTTGGCTCAGGCCGTGATCTCGCGGTCCGTGAGTTCAAGCCCCGCATCAGGCTCTGTGCTGACAGCTCAGAGCCTGGAGCCTGTTTCAGATTCTGTGTCTCCCTCTCTCTGACTCTCCCCTGTTCATGCTCTGTCTCTCTCTGTCTCAAAAATAAATAAACGTTAAAAAAGTAATAATAAATAAATAAACAGCTTTACGGAAGTATAATTCACATAGAGTTCAGCCACATAAACTGTACAAAACTAATACACAGTTTTAGTGTGTTTGTTCACAGAGTTGTACAATCTACACCTTCTAAATCGAAGTATTTTTCATTTGGTGCTCTGCAGTTTAAGTCACCAGCTGCAGTTCAGAAGTAAGAATGTGTGATTTTAACCTATTTTCCAGACATGCTGGTTGAACGGAGAGCTCCCAGCATTTATTTCCCTCTGAGACGTGATAGAGCATTCGTTACAGGGTCTGGAGGGGCAACCCTGAGGTTGAAGGACAAGCTGACCTCAATCCTGCTTTGGCACCGGCTACCTCTGACTTGGGACAAGTCGTGGCCTCATTTGGGGCCTCAGTTTCCCTGTCTGGACGATGAGGGGGTTCGACGCAATTCTCTGATGTCCTGTGGGTGCAAGAGCCCAGGGCTGAGCTCCTCTGTGCTCGTGGCGGGCAGCCCTGGGAGGCAGGGGTGGGGGCAGCTGCTGTCACCCCATTCTGCAGCTGGAGACGCTGAGGCGAGCGGCAGGGCCGGGCCCTTCCCTGCAGTGTCAGCGGGCTGCTGCGTCCCCACGACCTCTCAGCCCAGGCTGGGCCGGAAGCTGTGACCCACTCCCCGTGCTGGGCCACTTAACCTCCCTGATCCCCTGTGCCTTCATCTCTAAAGTGGGCTACTAACACAGGGTTGCTGCAAGGACCGAGCGAGGCACCATGCAGGTGGCCCAGCTCACGCCTGGCCGGTCGCGAGTTCCCCAAGTTTAGGCTTCCCTTGGGGTGCAGCCTCGGGGTCAGCCACGGCTCAGTGCTGGCCCGGGGGCCTTTGGACCCTGGCGCCACTCTGGGAAAGTCCCGAACTGGCCTGGTTGTCTGTCTGTCTCGGCCGTGAGGTGAAGGCGAGAGAACCTTCCCGTGGGTGAAACCAGGTTACGGGTGCCGCGCACTCACACCGGGAAAAATGGCGCTCGCTGTTCTGATTAACGTAGCTGCTGCTGTCGCCTGAAAGGGACACTCCACGTGAGACAGCAGGAGCAGCAGGTGACAGAAGGTGCATCGCCACAGCAGGCAGGACCCCAGGAGGCCCCCTGGCCCGAGTGCCTCCCTGCGTTTCAGACAGGGACACTGAGGTCAGAGAGGGGCTCCGTAGAGCTCTCTGCCCATTGGGCCTTTCGCCTCCTGTCTTATTGGGTCAGTTTGTTTCTGAGTTCGAGTGTCAGTGACGTGTGGGGGATGAGCCAGGAGGTAGCGAAAAGTCTAAAGACCATGAAAAGCCCTGTGGCCCCAGCACACAGAGCTGCCTTCTGGTGCTGACTAGAGTGGGCATCCTGAGAGGCTGGCCTGGCCCAGTGGCTGGGTGGAGTCAGGCAAAGCCCCTGCTTGCTGGTGAGGGTCACAGCAGAGTAGCACCAGGCACGTGGGATCCGGTGCAAAGGTACCTATGTCACAGGGGTTCTGGTCCCAGTCCTGGTTGTGCCCCAGGCAGACCCAGCGGGACCCAGGGTGCAGGTGCCTATATTGAGGGGTTTTGGTCTGAGCGGGAGGACGCCAGGGAAGTGAGGCCGCAGCCGGGCCGTGAAGCCCCAATGTCAGCGGTGTTCGGCCTCGGCCTCCCTGCGTGACCCTCCTCTCCAGGCAGTAAGGCCCATTCCGCCCTGACCTCGAGGCCAGGCAGCGTGCTGGCTCACTTGGCCTTCGTGGGAAAATCTCCTGCCCTGTGTCCCACCCAGAGACGGCAGTGTCAGCCAGGCCCACGCTGAGTGGCGAGGATAGGAGAGGTGCCCGAGGTGGGTGGAGGGGCATGTCTTGCAGGGAGGGCTCTCCTCATTCATCCCATGGTGGCTGGCCGGGTCGGCCCTTGGGCCTCGCTGCCTCACTCGTGTGGTGGGGTCCTTGGGTAAGATGGGTGTCTGAGGCTTTGCTGGCACAAGACCTTTTGCTGCCTGGAAGTGCCCACGGCCTTCCCGGCATTGCCCGCCTCTGCCCAGCGGGGTAGGTGGCTGGGGGAGGTGACCTGATGCGTTCACAGCCCAGGGAGGACAAGATTCAGACTCCAGAAGAAGACCCAGCCCCTGCAGTCACCAGCACTGCACCCCCCGCAGTGGACGGGTGGAGAAGGCTGGGGCAGGAACGGTAGGAACTCGCCTTACCGTAACCGTGAAAGGCGGGACCCATCGCTGTGTGACACGAGGGGAAACTGAGGCACAAAGTAGTGAGACGAACTTGTCTAGGACCGCCCGCTGGTGAGTGGCAAGGCCAAGAGGCATAAACCCAGGTGAGCCGGCTGCCGCCTGCCCCTGGCCCTCGGGGGGTCTCCTCACTGTCTCTGCTCTTTCTCTCCTAGGGCCAACAGATCCCCCACTATAGAGTCCCTGCCTCGGGGACCAGGGATAAAGATGGCTTCCTGCGGCCCGTGAGGACCTCGGGACCCCCGCGGTACCGTGCTGCGGCTGCCGATGGCACCCAGAGCTCTACCAGGAAAGCGAGCCCAGCCGTAACAAGCACGTACCCCTGGCAGGCCAAGGCTGGCCCCGTGCCCCGCACGCTGGCAGATCCCGGGACTCCAAGGCGGGCCCGAAATGCCAGCCCCCAGGCCGATGGCAGGGTCGCTGAAGAGCATCCAAGTCCTTTTGGAATCCCCTACTCCAAACTGTCCCAGTCAAAGCACCTGAAGGCCAGGACGGGCAGCGGCCAGTGGGCCTCATCTGATTCTAAACGGAGGGCCCAGGCCCCCCGGCACCACAAGGAACCCTAGCACCCTGTCCCTGGGCCTGGAGCCGTGCAGTCCATGGCCTGTGCCCCAGCCCAGACTCACCGGGCAGGTGTTCCTGGGGCCGCGCCAGGGATCGGCAGATGGGCCGCCCAGACTCTCCAGAGCCCACCCCGGAAGGCAGGAAGGTAGGGCGGGTGGCGACAGCGACACTCACCTGGTCAGTGCACCAGTACCAGGTGGCCATGATGGTCAGACCGAAGGTCATCCCAGTCCACGGGAGGTCCCCTGTGTGGGGGTCTCGGAACATGTGCATGGCGTCTGCACGGGGCAGGTGGCAGGTCGTGTTTGCGATGGTCCTGGATGGGACGGCCTGGGCGTAGGCTGCCGCCAGCTGCTCATAGCCGCCTATCTGGTCAAAGGCTGGAGGGGTCGGGGTGGGACGGGGACGGGCTGGTGGCCGATGGCCCTGACTCCGGGCCCCCACTTCCCGATGCACCAAACTTGACTTTTTCCCATCCACCTTTCCCAGTGTCTGGAGAGGCGTGGAGGGTAGAGGGTTTTCCAGAACAGGGGAATTCAAATGACTATTTTATTTGTATTTAAAAATAATACTATTAAATGAGCATTTTGCACGTGGACACCACAGTGTCCTCTTGGCCCCCGGACGCCTGTTGGCCTCGGGCAGGGGTTCTCTGCCAAGCTTCAGACTGTCGAATCAAGGAAGCAAAAGTATTTTTTCTTGGCATTGGAGGACCTTCCCGGGGAGTCTAAAAGTGTTAAAGTCCTGACCTGGGGCTCCTAAAGGATGTGATTTTGGCAGAGCTGAGGATGGCTGGCACGTAGCACTGAGAACAGAAACAAGTCCCAGAAGGGACTAGGGCATGACCAAAGCCACATGGCCCACCGGCCGGGGCTCGAGCCAGAAGTCTTTCCTCTCGAGGCCAGAGCACATTCACTCCCTCACTGTTCCTGTCTACCTCAGAGTCAGGGCCCTGTGTGGCCAAACCCTGGCCCATCTGCGGCTTTTGCTGTGTCTGTAACCACCCCTCCCGTCCAGGCTGGGCCCGGCTGCCTGGGTCCCTCTCCTGCAGTGGGGTCTCCCCCCTGGTCTGAAAGCAAGCAGGTACACAAAGTCTGGATACAGGAAAATCCCTAGTCTCACCTGCAAGCCCCTCTCCCCTGCCTTTCCCAAGCGGGAAGCCTGCTCCCAGACTCTGGGCCCCCAGCCTCATGGCCGCCTGGAGCCCAGGCCGGGCCGGGTACTCAGAGCAAACGTACAAACACTATACACAGATCGGAAATTACCAGGCTAGAGGATCCTACAGTCTGAGTCTGGAGGAGGCTTTAAAGGCCTCTGTTCACCCTCTGTGGGATCCTCCTGGCTCTGATTGCATACTTCCCAGGACGGGGAGTTCACTACCTATTTATTGAGGGAGCCCTCTGAGCTTCCTCCGGGTTCCCTGACCAGTATCACCGAGCTGTCTAAACCCTCTTCTCTCCTCCCCTGCCATCGGCCAGCAACCCGTAGCAGCACTTCTTGGGATTGTGCACATGATTTTAAACAGTTGGAGCCCATCAATGCCCTGGCAGTGTTCGTGGAGTCCTGATTGTGTGCGCACCTGCCCTCGGCCCTACGTCGCCATCTAGTCCTGAGCCAGGGCAGGTGCCGTGGCCCTGCATTCTTGAGTCCCTTCCACACCAGACCGGAGCCGGCCCGGAGCTGGTGACAAGTGACAGCTGGGTGACAGGTGGGAAAGGAACACACAGCCTCTGTCACCCAGGGGAGGCTGACGGGCTGACCGCCTCATGGCTCGACCTTGTGAGTCCACCACCCCCTCCTCCCCGCCCGGTGCTGGCACCTGGGTCCTAACAGGGCGGACCCCCAAAAGCGGTGGCTGCGGGGGCTACCCCTCACCTTTGACGGTCAGGATGACGGCCCCCACCACCATGATGAGCGTTTGCAGGGCGTCCGTGTAGATCACAGCAGCCAAACCCCCTGTGGGTAGAAAAAAGGGAGCTGGAGAAAGCTGTGCCCCGAGGGAGGAGGGACGGCGGTTCCACGTACGTGTCGCCTGCCCTGTCACAGGTGGGTGAGCTGTGGACCGCTCAGCTGGGCCGGCGGAGCCCGATTCAAATCTCCGCCAGCCAGGCTGTGCGGGGAGGTGGCCCCCCGGCTCCCGCCCACCTCTCAGGCCCCTGCACACCTCTGCCCGGCCACGTGGACACCCGGGCTGGCGGTCAGGTCCTCTGTCCGCGGGCCCCCGCCCGACCCCCGCGAGGGCGCCGTACCTGCGATGGTGTACAGGGCCGTGATGGCGAGCATGAGGGTGGTGGAGAGGTAGAAGTTCCAGCCCAGACAGATGTGCACAAAGAGGGCCCCTGCGTACAGGTCGATCTGCGGGAGGGGAGAGGAAGTTGTGCAGAGGCCCGAGGTGACCGCAGGACTCGGCACCGCTCACTCGACGTGCGGCCTCAGTGCCCCATGGACACGGAGGGAGAGACGCCCCACGCACACACCCACCGGCGCTGCTGGGAGGGCGGGAGGGGGTCGTGGCTGTGGACGAGCGGTTGTGCAGGGGATGCTGCTGATTTAATAAAGTCCCGAGTGGCCGATGTCCACCGAGGAGCAGTGTTGTTATTGAGTCTGGCCCCTGCCTGGAGATGTAAAGGAGGAGCCCTGTGTCCTTGGTTCCCAGGGGTCCATGACAAGGAGGAGTCCAGGAGGGCTTCCTGAAGGAGGCCCGAGAAGCCTTACAGGCCTGAAGAAACAGATCTGCAGCCTAGGGCTCCAGGCCCAAATCCGTTTGGGTGTGCCCCCTGTTCTCTGCTCCCCATTAGACAGGCGGCCCTGAAAAAAGATCAGGGCCGCCTGCTCTGGGGGCAGGCCGGGGGGGGGGGGCAGGGGGGCAGTCTTGCTCACTGCCCTCCGGTGGGGTTGGAACTGAAGCCAGGACCGCGTCTCGGGCCAAGGCTGGTCCCCAGAGGCTGCACTGGATACAGCCGCTGCCATCCCAGACCCTGGGGCAGCCTAAGGGGCTGGAGTCCTAGTCCTGGGGTGAGCCTCACACCCCTAATTCTACCCCCACCCCCATACTGTACTGGGAGCCCAGGGAAGGAGGGCAGGACTGTCCTGTGAGCTCAAGGGGGCTCCACCCTGACAGGGTTCCAAATGTGCCATTCTGGGCTTGCTCAGTTGGGGGGAGATGACCTGAAATACAACCTTTGGGGCCAACAGGCTCCCGAGAAGGCTGAGCGAGGCTGCGTGCGACCAGGGGGCACGGGGTCCCTTCGAACTACTGCAGTGCCTGGCCCGACATCCAGCTGACCAGCACGGGTCAGTCGGTCTTGTGGACCCCCGGTTCCCCCAGGCTCCAAGCCCTAAGGACACAGAGCCCTGGCCGAGCCCGGGTGTCACTCCAGAGCCTGTGTTCCCTGTCCCTCTCCCTCCAGGCCCCTCCTTTACCCTCCCTTGGAGAGACCAGCCAGTGTGGACTCTGACAAGGTGCTTTGAGGAGATCGGCAGCCCGTCACTCTGGTCCCTGGCTTTGGTGGTGTGTGAGTGTGTTTGTGTGTGTGTGTGTGTGTGTGTGCATTCGTACGTGTGTCTACCTCCAGCTCAAGGAGAGAAGCCCAGGGTTGTGAATATCGGAGCAGGAAGGACTCTTCAAGCCCCCTCCCCCATCAGACCGGAGGAGACACAGAAGCCTGGGGAGGGGACGGACTTCCCCGAGGTCAGGCTCCAACAGGTATCAGAGATTGGAGTTGCCAGGTGAATGGGGAACAAGAGGTCTCTAGAAAGCACCTTCCTCCCACCTGCTCATCCTCCTGCCACCCAAGACCCCTCTCCGCACCCAGGCCGTCCTCAGAGCGGAGCTCTGATCTGTGTGGCTGGCCTTCAGGCCCCGGCCACTCATCTCTAAGCCCAGGTGACTCTGGCCACACCAGACTGGCCACCATTCCAGGCCCAGCACGTCACGGCCTCCAGGCCTCGGTTGGCCAGGTCCCTGTGCCTTGGGGCTGCCCAGTCCGCAGGCTCCGTCTTCCAGAACTATATTCTCCGACGCCCTGCTCCCCTAACCTCTACTCCTCAGGGACTCCTGTCTGGGGCGGTGGGCCGCGAGGAGCCATGAGGACCTGGACAGTGTCAGGAGCAGTACAGGCCAAAGTGTGGAGGTAGGACTCAGCCGCTGTCCTCACTCCAGGACCCTGCACGGCATCCAGCAACAGCCTGTGCCGCAGCGAATATGAGATTGCCTACAGGCTCCTGGGGAGTCCCCCCCGACCAGGAACTTTAGACGGCACCCAGCCCGACTGGACCTCCCCTTCTGCAGCCCGAGCCCAGTCTCTTGGGGGCCCAGGAGAGCTGCGGCCTCGTAGAAGCTAAGAGCCCTAAACTGTGTCCCTGATCACATGGCTCTGTGGAGGTCATGCCGCCTCCTGGGCCTTGGTGGCTCTTATCTGGAAAATGGGTAAGCAGATATGGAGACGGGCACAGGGGCAGGCCCAGCCTCCTCCATCCCTCTACAGAGCCCTGCCCTCAGCGGAGGCTGGCGGAAGGGGGGAGCGGGACCTCCAGGGGTGGCCCGTCTCCATCGAGGCCACCGCTGTCCCTTCAGGGCTCCAGAAACTTCTCACCTTTGCCACACCCCCTGGCACCTGACCCACCGGCCACTGCTGTCGATTCTGTTTCCAAAATACTCCCATGGCTACCCTCTGGCCCATCCCTTGGGAAGCCCCTCCCCGCCTCCTCCTGCACTCAGCTTGTTCAGAGGAAAATCAAGTTCTCTGCATTTCCACCGCGCATGGAATAAAATCCAGCTAGCCAGGCCCAGAGGTCCAGGCGTCGTCCAACCAGGCCCCCTCCGTCCCCGTCAGCGCTCACCCCTCCCCGAGCTCCACGGCTCCCTGCGCTCCAGCCTCGCCCCTTCCCTGAGCTGCCGCAAGCCTGGCCTTTCCCACAGAGACCACTCTCTCCAAAGGGAGCCTGCTCTCATCCTTGTAGATTTCAGCCTCGCCTCTGCTTCTTTCATCGACGTTTTTACTGTCGTGATTGTATTCGTCTGTTTACTTGTCTGTCTGGAACACTAAGCTCCCAGAAAGCAGGGAATGTGTTTATCATCCAGTGCTCAGCCGGGGCACACATTATGTATGTCAGGGGTTGGCACACCAGAGACCACAGACCAGATCCAGTCCACACACCTTGGTGTGGAGTTTTCTCCCTCCAGCAGCAAATCTGAGCAGCTCGTGTGTGTCCTGCAAAGCCAAAACTACTTACTTTCCAGCCCGCCGCAGACAAACTTAGCTGGCCCCTGGCGTGTATTTTTTTCATTCAGTCCTATGAGCTATGCCAGGCATGGAGCACTGGGGGCACATCCACGAACAGAGAGAAGAAATGAGGGAGGCAGACAATAGACATTCTAAGTGAATTATGCAGACTGTCTTCAGGCCAGAAGATAGTCCGTGTACGGAGAAGAGGGAGAGCGGGGAAGGGGCAGGCCTCACTGAGAAGGTGAAATTTGAAAGACTTGACACAGGTGAGGACGTGAGCCATGTGGATATCCAGGGGAAGAAGGTTCCAGGCAGAGAACACAAGGGCAAAGGCCCTGAGGCAGGGTCACGTCTGGTGTGTTCATGGATGTGCAAGGAAGCCAGTGTGGCTGCAATGATGTGTGTGACAGAAGAGGGACAGGTGAGGTTAGCAGGGTAGCAGGGGCCCCTTCTTGGAGGATCTTGTAGGCCATGGTTGGCCTTTGCTCCAAGTGGCCTAGGGTATTGTGCCCCGTTTCTCTATTTTCCAGAGGTTAAATGACTAGCCCAGGGCCACGCAGTGATGGGCCTCAGTGGCCCCCGACCCCATCTGAGGGTCGGGGTGGTGATCCCCGCACCCTGCCATCGAATGTTCTCTGCACACCAGCATCCCCACCCGAGGGATGACAGCAGGTGAGCCCTGCGGTCTCTGTCAGGACAGGCTGCAGCTGGGGTGGGTGCTGAACGCACAGACACCCGGGGCATTCACGGGGCTCCGCCCAGCGAGGTCAGGGCCTCGGGGGCCAGCTGGGTGCATGCACTTCAAACAGTTTCAGCCCAAAGCCATCAGCCAAGGCGTCCCCGGTCCTGCCCAAACCAAGCCGGGCAATTAGCGTTCCTCCCGCTTCCCTCTCGGCCTCATCCGGAAGCCCAGCATTGGCGTTGGAGCCCCAGCCTTGACGTCAGTGGGTTGCTTTCCATTTTATAGGAGGGTAAGTCCACTCATCTCCCTTCACAGTGTGGAGTTTGAAGTGCCAAGTCCTGGCTGCCTCGGTGCAGCAGAGCAGCGGCCGGGCCCCCTCCCCCCGGGGACTGGGAGGCTGGGAGACAGAGGCCTGGGTTCTTTGGTCTCCACCTGACTCACCATGACCTTAAGCTAGTCACCGTCACTCTCTGGGCCTCAATGGCCTCATGTGCACACAGGGGTTGCAGGATGAGATTGTCTGTAAGGACCTTCCCTCTGAACCCTCCTTCCTTCTGGAATCCCACGCAAGCCACCCCGACATTTGAGGCGCGCTTTCTGCCCTTACCCTTCCAGGGGGACCGGGTCCAGGCTCCCAAGGGAAAAGAGGCCTGGAGTGCCCACTAGGGAGGCACCCCAATACCAGGAGGCCGCCGCCAGGGGTCAGCTTCTCGAAGGAGTTGACCGGCCACGGGATGGGCTCCCAGTGGCCGCTGAACCGCCAGAGACCATGAAGGCTCTCAGCGCCCCCTAGTGGGCAGTCCTGGTTCACCTCCGCGCTGGCCCAGGGAAGCCATCCAGGCTGACCCCCAGGCTCCCACCAGTGACCTCTCATAGCGAGGACCCCGAACGCCCTCATATCTAGACCCAGGGCAAAGCAGAAGTCAGAAGGCCTGCTTTCTGCCCCCAACCATGCCAGCTGCCCAACCCGCCTTCTGGAAGCCCTCGTCAAGCTATCCCAGACTCAACTGTGTGGGCAAATCATTGTCCCTCTCTGGGCCTCAGTTTCCCCAGCTGTTGAACAAGAGACAGATGAGAGGATGTCAGGTGTGTCTGAGGGGCCCTCAGAACAGGGATGATTCCAGGCGATGCTGGCAGGATGCTGGGAGTTGGTGGGGGGGGGGCGCAGCTCACCGATATCTTGGTGAAGACAGACAGCAGCAGAGACAGGATAGACAGGTACATGCAAATCCGCTGGCCTCCGTAGCGCTTCTGAATGTATTCAGGCATGGTGACGATCTGGGGAGGCACAGGGGGGCAGGAACTAAGCACTCCCCCGAGATCACACCCAGCTGTCAGGGCCCAGAGCTTCTCAAGGGCAAGGCCAGACCCACATACTCATTACCATCCCACAACCGGGGACGGTGACCAGGGACAGAGGCACAAGTCTGAAGGCTGTGGTGACAAATCCGGATGAGCTACTGACGCGACTCGATGGGGAAGGACTGGGAGAGATCCAGGGAATGGAAACTACTGGATCCAGTGGCTGCCCAGTGGGGCTGAAGGAGTGGGCAGAGTCAGGGACAGTGTCGCCCAGGTGGAGGGAGCATCACCCCCCAGATGCGGCGAGCAGGGGCCGTGGAAACCAGCAGACACGGCTCCCAGGCTGAGGGCCTCGGGGACGTGTCTTCATAGTTGACAGGAACGTTAGTTGGCCTAAGAAGAAACCCTGGCAGCCCTGGGAGCGGTGGGCTGGCTCTACCACGTGAAGCCGGGGTTCCTGTTCATCAGCATCACCAAGCCAGGGGAGCAAGGCCCCGACGCAGGTGAGGCCACCCTGAGTCCCCGGGAGTAGACTCACCTCCGAGGAGATGTAGATGGGCACGAACACCCACGCCAGGGCCAGCAGCACATACGTGGCCTGAGGGGGACAGGGACAGAGTGAGGACGGCAGTCCCCAGCTCCCACAGACCCTGCATCCTGGCCCAGCGGACTGGAGACCTGACCCACCAGAGAACCTGAAGAGGGGAAGAATTTGCCTCTTCCTCCCTCTGTGGCCAAGGCTAAGCTCCCTATCCAGCACTCTGGCATTCTGAAGGCCATCCGTCCCCGGGAACAACCCCCGTCTAGACACTGGCTGCCCTGAGTGGCCAAGGGCAGACCCCACTGGAGCCCTATCGAGGTCTCTGCGCCTTCCAAGGTCTCTGCACCCTCCCGCAGCTGCGTCCACCCCTGCCTGCTTACATTCCACTCGAAGCCCGCCACGGCCAGGCCCCCGGCCGCACCCGAGCCCGCCAGTCCAATAAAGAGGCCCGAGCCCTCGCTGCTGGCAAAGAGAGAGGCTCCAATCTGGAGGACAGAGGGGAAAAAGAATCAGCAGAGGCAGCCGCCCCCACCAGACGCCAAAGCCAATTCCCGGCACCCCATCCCGACGCTCCCAGCTTGGGGGCCCCTTGCCAGCCTCAACCTGCCCCATCGCTGGGCCCCCCCCACCCCCACCCCGGGCGGTGACCTTGGGTGAGGAAGACACACAAAGTGACCGCAGGGATGAGCCCCTAGGCAGCACCTGCATCCGGGATCGGATGCGGGGCAGGGGGAGAGAACACTCACCGGCCACCAGGTCATGTCCCGGCCCGCCAGGAAGTAGCCTCTCACCGTGTTCCTGCTGGCCCGGCATGAAGACTGCAAGAACAGAGGCAGAAAAGAGCTCAGCGGGTGTTCGAACCAAACTCGTGCCTGAATGTTCACAGCAGCCAAGAGGCGGAAACAACCCCAGACGCTCGACGACTGATTAACACAACGTGGTCCATCCGTACGACGGAATATTACCCAACCCTCGGAAGGCATGAAGTTCTGACACCTGCTACAGCACGATGGCCCTCGAGAACGTTCTGCTAAGTAAAAGGAGTCAGACGCAAAAGGCCACATATTGTATGATTCCGTCTATATGAAATGTCCAGGACCGGTGGATCCACGGAGGCAGGAAGTAGATTAGTGGTTTCCAGGGGCCGAGGAGAGAGGGCAAGGGGCAATGATTGCTAATAGGTATGGGGTTTCCTTTCGGGGTGATGAAAACGTTTCGGAAGGAGATACAGGTAATGGTTGTAAAACCGAATGGATGTACTAGATACCTCTGAGTTATACAGTTTAAAATGGTTTCAATGGTGAGTTTCATGTGATGTGAAATTACATCAATAAAACAGAAAGGACAGAGGGAACCAGAATCTTATCCACAGCCTTCCACCCCAGCTCCTGGGCCCCGTGGTCCCGTTCCTTCCCTTCACTCACTTCCAGCCTGCTCTGGACCATGGCCCAAGCCCCCCGTGGCTCCCCGCTGGCCCCCCACTGGGGGAGGGATGGACACACCAGGGAGCTGGGGGCCATGAGCACGGCTGACTGTCGCCGCCGTTGACTAGGACGCCCTGTGCTGGGCCAAGACGGGATCCTCCACACTTCTTATCCCAGACCCGCCAAACTGCCTCAGGGCAGTTACTGTAACCTTACAGGTCAAAGTCTAAGTTTTGATCATTCCACAGTGCGTAACTAAACTGAGATTTTTTTTTTTTAAGATTTTTATTTTTAAGTAATCTCTACACCCAATGTGGGGTTCGAACTTACAAACCCAAGATCAAGCGTTGCATGCTCTACTGACTGAAACAGCCAGGTGCCCTGAAGCTGAGATTTTTGCCTCTTGATGAGGACTTTGAGCGAAGGATTTTGAGAGCCTTTTGGCCTTGATTTCTAACTTCTAGTATTCTAATCTCTGATACATTTCGAAGAATTATCACTCAAGTATTCTTGCATACCTTTTGTGTTGGTGGGAGTGTAGAGTTTTGTGCTCCATAATATAATTAAAAATCTGAAATCAGAATGCCTGGGAGCAAATCCTGGCTGCTCTGCTTCCTGTGTATGACCTTGGGCAAATTACTTCACCTCGGTGCCTCAGTTTCCTCATCTGTCATGCGGGCCTTCCCTTGCAGGGCTTCTGTGAGGTTTAACGAGTTAATACATGTGACACTCTAACAACAGTGCCTGGTACCTAGTAAGTAAGCCCAATAAAGGTCAGCGATTATATGGGTTTTTCAAGCCCTCAGTGCTATCTGGACAGGAGAAAGTGAATAGATGTGAACTTGAGGACAGAAGAAATTTGAAAAGAGGGACCCTGGAGGTATACTTAGGTATATATTTTGCATTCCTTTCTCCCAACATATATATCCTAACAGAAGACTGGATCACAAAGTATCGATCAATATACAGGCCTCTTTCTACCTGACTTTAATTGCCTCCCCCCTCCTCCCACCAGATTCAAGATGATTCATCTGAATTGTCTGCATCTGACATTCAAAGCTTTGGATACCGCTCCTGCTTGCCTCTCTCCCACCCCATCTTCCATCACTTTCTGTGAGCTGTGACCCAGCCATATTGAATACAGTAGTATCTGAAGACTCTCACGGTCTTGGCCAGGATGGCCACATCCAGCTTTGTGGGCTGTGCACTGTGCAACTTCCACAGCAGCTCTGTTCTTAGCCCGGGATTTTTCCAAACATGTCCTTTCATCTTTCAGGGATGTGGTAGGCGTGGCCAATTGCCTCCTTCTTGCCCCTTCCCTTCCTAAAGGGGTCTCATTTTTCCTAGCAATTGGCCTGAGTGGCCCCGGCCCAGTCTCCAATTCCAGGAGTCCTGAGTCATCTAAGCCATGGAGACTATCACATTCCTTAGCTGCCACACCTGGTTCAGGACAGTTGTGGACTTAAGCTGGGATTGCTCCTGGCCTCCTGGGAGGCAGAGGAAGAAGCCGGGACTCTGAGGGTGCTGGCAGCCATGTTCACCTAGTTAATATTCACCGAGTGCCCCTCTGTGGCAGAGTTGGTCCCAAGTGCTTTACCTTTATGAGGTGTTTAGTCTTTTTTTTATATATATAATTTTATTTTTAAAAAGTTCTTTGGGGCGCCTGGGTGGCTCAGTCGGTTAAACGTCCGACTTCAGCTCAGGTCACGATCTCGCGGTCCGTGAGTTCGAGCCCCGCGTCGGGCTCTGGGCTGATGGCTCAGAGCCTGGAGCCTGCTTCCGATTCTGTGTCTCCCTCTCTCTCTGCCCCTCCCCCGTTCGTGCTCTTTCTCTCTCTGTCTCAAAAATAAATAAACATTAAAAAAAATTTTTTTTTAATTAAAACAAAATTTTTTAAGTTTTTAATTTAATTAATTTATTTTTTAACATTTATTCATTTTTGAGAGACAGATCGTGAGCAAGGGAGGGGCAGAGAGAGAGCGAGACACAGAAGCCAAAGCAGGCTCCAGGCTCCGAGCTGTCAGCACAGAGCCCGATGTGGGGCTCAAACCCACGAACTGTGAGATCAGGACCTGAGCCAAAGTCAGACGCTTAACTGACTGAGCCACCCAAGTGCCCCTAAAAAAGGTTTTTAATGTTTATTTTTCAGAGAGAGAGAGAACAGGGAAGTGGCAGAGAGAGGGGGAGACACAGATGCAGAATCCGAAGCAGGCTCCAGGCTCTGAGCTGTCAGCACAGAGCCTGACACGGGGCTCGAACCCACGAACCATGAGATCATGACCTGAGCCAAAAATCAAGAGACAAACGCTTAACCGACTGAGCCACCCAGGTGCCCCGAGGTGTTGAGTCTTTGCAGCAGCCCCATGAAGTACGTACTGTGACCATCTTCGTATTACCAATGAGAAAGTCAAGGCTTTCACAGATGAAAGTGGCTAGTAAGTGATGGAGTCAGGATTTGAACCCAGGCTAACCAGACAGGCTGGGCATCTCACCTCTGTGAGGGAAACTGGACTCAGGACAATGTCACACGTGCATGGGAGGCTGAGAAAATCAAAGTGAAGTGCAGCGACAGCCTTGATGATACTCTGGAAACCCCTGGATCCTACCGTACCTGAAGCCTTCACTATTGCTGGACTTTTCAGAATGGATGTCATTATATTTCCTTCATTGTTCAAGCTCATTTGATACAGGTTTTTGGTCCCTTACTCACAGATACCCTAAGAGATGCAAAAGCTCAGCCCAAGGTCGCTTGTAACGCCTCCTTAAAGGCCCTCCCCTGGGTTCTCCTAACCCCACTGTCAGCACCTTTGCAGGTGCACCTGCCCAGCCCAATCCAGCTAGTTCCATCTGCTTTTGGGTGATGAACGCCTACATCTGACCCCTGTGGCATCCGCCTCCAGGGTGTACTCCTTGAGTGGCTCTGTTCTTTTCTGCCTGTGCTCACAGCCCTGTGGCCTTGGAGGGGCCGGTTGGAACTCCCACAGCCCCGCTGCACACAGCACCAGCCTGCAGGGGAAGGCTGAGCTGGGAGGGGGCGAGTCCTGGGCGGCAAGGCTGATGGGCCGTGTCACCGGGTGGCAAAGGACCTGGCCTCAGATACCGAAAACATTTTCTTATGTGTGCACTTCCAAATAAATCCTCCCACCCACACTGACTGGGGAGGCCTTCTCTCCTTCCTCTTCCCTCTCTCTCCCCTCCTCTTCTCTCTTTAGGTCTTGCTGACCTCTTGCCCTCTGGCTTAAATCAGCAGCCAGGGAAGACAAGATAGAGATACTCATTCTCCCCCAGTAGATAAAGACCATGTGTCAGCACTCAGGGCTGCTGGCCCCGGGCACTCCTGGGGACAAGGAGGACGAGCCTGACTTCTGCAAACCCACAGCTGGTTTCTGTGTTCACGTCCTCACCAGAAAGGCCTTCAAGGTCAGCATTATGAGCACACAGGAGGGACCCCTCCCCTATGTACCGGGACCTGGGGTTCACTGGGGAAGTCCCAGACCCCAGAGCGCTGGGGTTCATCTGTAAATGGGGCTGGCCTTTGCCCTGGGGCTGTGGGGACCAGGTGCCGAGCACAGCGCCTGCCTAGCAGGACCCTCACTGCCACTGGAGTCTGTGATGGCCTGAATCACTTCTCTTTCCTATAGAAAGTGAGAGAAACTCGCTTAGGAACTAGGCTAGGCTGGTGGACAGGGAGCTTCTTTTTTTTTTAAGGTTTTATTTTTATTTTTGAGAGACAGTGCAAGCAGGGGAGGATGAGAGTGGGGGGGCGGGGGGAGACAGAGGATCCAAAGGAGGCTCTGTGATGACAGCAGCGAGCCGGAGGCAGGGCTCGAACTCAGTAAGTGGGAGATCACGACCTGAGCTGAAATGGGACGCTCAAATCACGGAGCCGCCTGGGCGCCCCGGACACAGAGCTTTTAAAAGTAAAGATCCCCAGGCTCCGTGTGCCTCTCCCCTCCTCTGAACAGACCATGAGCCCATCTGACATGGGGGAGACAGAGGCCAAGAAGGCGATGAGCCGTGCCGGGCCCCCAGCTTGTCCGCACAGACGCTCAGTGAACTTCCCGCGAAGCCTGCCTGTTACAGAGAGGCCCTCCTCCTCCTCACTTTGTAGACTGAGAAGCCACTGCCCAAAGAGAAGGGGGCTTGGTCAAGGTCCCAGATGAATCTACCCCAGGGCTGGAAGGAGGGCCCCGGGGGACACCCGGCCTCCAGGGGACACGATACAGATGCCTCAGGGACCTGCCAGCCCAGTTCCCACCCCCCGGTGCCCACCCTGGCTGGCCGCCCACCGCAGGCCTCTCACCCATATGCCCACAGCCAGGTTCAGGGCGAAATACACGGTGATGACGATGAGGTCGGTCACGCTCAGCTGCGGGCTGGGAGCACGGGGGTCGCCGGTGGAGTTGTCCGCCTCCATCCCGAGGCAGGCGCCAGCCCTGAGCAAAAGGAGCTAACTGAGGGCCGAACCGGGTCAGAAAGGGCTTCCCGGCAGGCAATAAATTGATCATTAAACCGAGCACGATGGTGGCATCTCCAGCCCACAATGTGGCCGCGTGCTTGAGAGCGGCTTCAAAGTGCGGCTCAGTGTCCTCCACCGCCCCCCCCCCCAGTGGGGAGCAAGTCCCGACCGTGAGAATGGGGGAGAGCTCGAAGGGGGCTGGAGGAGGGGAGACCCCTGCACTCAGAGGGGGTTTGGGAAAAATAAAGGGGAGGCCTGGCTGGCTCAGTCAGTAGAGCGTGCAACTCTTAATCTCAGGGTTGTGAGTTCAATCCCCACGCTGGGCGTGAAGTCTTGTGACTTGACCTGTATTTAATTTGTATAGGAAGCATGGCAGGTGGCGGACAGATGCCTCACCTCCGGGGACATCAGGCAACCATGCCCTGTGGCCATCAGGCCACGAGTAGCCTGAGAGGGTCTTGGAATGGCGACCCCCTGTGTCACGTGGTCCACTTCTAGCCACGACAGACAGTCCCAGCCCCAGAACGTCCCGGTACTGAACAATAAAGTCCTGTTGCCAAATTCTGTGCTTTCTTTATCTAGACTTAGTTGAAACAATCCCAAGCCCCTCATTTGACCATCTGTTCGGGTCCCCGTGGTCCCCTCGGGACATCCACGGAAGGTCACGATATCTAGCAAGTGCCTGCCAGGAGCTGAGGACAATGCTTAGCTTAGGTGATACCATATCACAGTCAAGGAATGGAGGCCAGGAGGCTGAGCCATCTGTCATCATCTAGCCCCGTAAGGGACCGAGCTGGGATTCAGCTCCAGATCTGACCCCAGAGGCTCCCCATTGGTGGCAGTGAGGGCTCTGACTCCATCTAGGGTCCTAGATGCTTGCTCACTAATTAAGTCATCATGCACAGCCTGGTGGATGTCTCCGACATGGCCTGTGGCTTTGCAAAACATTTGAAGTTTAACCAGGACGCGCAGCTCTTCCAGAAGTGTTAATGAGTGAGCAGCCGCCCCCGGGAACACACTGACCCGCAAAACCCAGCTCTGCCTGTTACTCGGTAACTGGAGGTAGACTGTTTAAAGATTACATGCAAAACTAGACAGAGGAGAACAATTAAGTCACTGTTTATAGTAAATTCGGGCGGGCTTAGACTGCCCCCTCCCCAACTACCCTCACCTTCAGCCAACTAGCCTCTCGGATGGTGTTGACTTTCCAAGCCATTGCTGAGAAGCATATCATGAATCAAAAGATCACTTTATACGAGTCAGAAGGACCCAACTGGGTACTGTCCCGATTTTGTAAGCCAGCCACCTAAAGATAAAGTGGTTGAAAAATAGTATTTGGTCCCCTCTCCTCAGCCTGGGTCTCAGAAGGAAACAAACCACCGAGGGATAAAACCCCCTGCCCTCTGATGAAAGTTCTGGGGAAAAGAGGTCATGAGGAGCACACGGGTGGGACGGGGAGAGGGTGGCAGTGAAGGAGGTGAGAAATTCCACACGTAAGCCCAATCACATTCCATATTCCAACCCCATCCTACCCAACACGACCACATGCAGATCAAACTCTTCTGGCCCAGCTCACCCAGGACAGAATACGGGGCCAGCCTAGCCAAGGAGCCGTCCGTATCACACCCTGTAAGCCGCATCTATCCCAAGAGGAAGCCCTGAGCTCATGTTTTCCACTACGACCAACTCCATATCTCTGGATACCAACTGGGTGTCCTATAATTTGATTCAACTGTCACTACCTACCTGAGTTACTGCAGACCCCACGGGTTGAGCCCTCAGTCTGCCAGAACTGTGCCCCACCTCAGATGCCAGGCGCAAATCTTAGGCCTCCCAAACTTCTGGCTGACCATCTATAAATGTTGGAAGGTCCCATGATCCCTTTCAAAGATGTCATAATTTGCTAGATGGCTCACAGAACTCAGGGAAACATTTACAATTACCAGTTGATGATAAAGCTTATTATAAAGGATACAGATGAACAGCCAGTTGAAGAGGTACATAGAAGTGAGGTCCAGGGGCGCCTGGGTGGCTCAGTCGGTTAAAGGTCCGACTTCAGCTCAGGTCATGATCTCGCGGTCCGTGAGTTCGAGCCCTGTGTCGGGCTCTGTGCTAACAGCTCAGAGCCTGGAGCCTGTTTCAGATTCTGTGTCTCCCTCTTTCTCTGCCCCTCCCCTGTTCATGCTCTGTCTCCCTCTGTCTCAAAAATAAATAAACGTTACAAAAAGATTTAAAAAAAAAGAAGTGAGGTCCAGAACAGAGCAAGTCCATGGGTGTGTTCACCAACCTGTAACTTCCTGAACCCTATTTGTTCTGTAGGGGGTTTTACGTAGGTTTCTTCACCTAGCACGATGGATTCCATCACTGGCCACGGATGATTAACTCAAGGCTAAAAGTTCCAACCCTCGCATCATGCCTTGGTCTCGTCATCAGTTCCCATCTTGAAGCTCTCCAAGGGCCACTGAATTGTACACCTTAAAATGTTGAAAATGTTGTGGGGCACCTGGGTGTCTCCGTCGGTTAACTGTCCAACTCTTTCGGCTCAGGTCATGATCTCGCGGTTCAGGAGTTCAAGCCCCACATCAGGCTCTGTGCTGACAGCTCAGAGCCTGGAGCCTGCTTCCAATTCTGTGACTCCCTCTCTCTCTGACCCTCCCCTGCTCGTGCTCTGTTTCTGTCTCTCAAAACATGAATAAATGTTTTTTAAAAATGTTTAATGTTGAAAATGTTGAATTTTATGTTATGGGCATTGGTACCTTGATAATAAAAAATAGACTTATGGGATTTAGAAGGCTTCAGAGGTCTTGATATTATGTACAGATGTACTAAACCAAGGTAAAATCCTGTAACCATTAAGAAGTTTCTCTTCAGGGATGCCTGGATGGCTCAGTCAGTTAAGCTGCTGACTCTTGACCTCGGCTCAGGTCATGATCTTGTGTTTCGTGAGTTTGAGCCATGCATTGGGTTCTATGCTGACAGTGTGGAGCCTCCTTGGAATTCTCTGTCTCCCTCTCTCTCTCTGCTCCTCCCCTGCTCGTGCTCTCTCCCTCCCACCCACCCCCCAAAAAAACCTTAAAAAAAAAAAAAGAAGTTTCTCTTCAAATATGGGTTGCCTGGGTGGCTCGGTTGGCTGAGTGGCCAACTTCAACTCCGATCATGATCTCGCACTTCCTGAGTTCAAGCCCAGCTTCAGGCTCGCTGCTGTCATCACAGAGCCCACTTCAGATCCTCTGTCCTCCTCTCTCTCTGGCCCTCCCCTGCTTGCACTTTCTCTCTCTCAAAAATAAAGAAGTTTCACCTCAAATAGGAACACAATTATACTTGGGACCTTAATGCCTGACTCCCAACAATGGATAGATCGTCCAGAGAATCAATAAGGAAACAGCAGATTTGAGCAACGTTATAGACCAGATGGACCTACTATACACAGAACATTATACTCAACAACAATAGAATACAGATTCTTTTCGAGTGCACATGGAACATTTTCTAGGGTAGACCATATGCTAGGCCAGACATATGTTAGACAAAACAAATCTTAGCAATTTCAAGAAAACTGAATTCATACCAACTATCTTCTCTGACCACAAGGGCATGAAACTAGAAATCAATAAGGAGAATACTGAAAAATTCATGAATACGTAGAAATTAAACAACACTCTCCTGAACAACAGTGGATCAAAGAAGACATTAAAGGGGAAATAAAAAACAAGTACCTTGAAACAAATGAACATGGAAACATATCATACCAAAACTTATGGGATGCAGTGAAAAGCCGTTCTATGAAGGAACTTTATAGCCACAAACACTCGCATTAAGAAGTAAGAATGAGGGGCGCCTGGGTGGCTCAGTCGGTTAAGCGTCCGACTTCGGCTCAGGTCACGATCTCACGGTCCATGAGTTCGAGCCCCGCGTCGGGCTCTGGGCTGATGGCTCAGAGCCTGGAGCCTGCTTCCGATTCTGTGTCTCCCTGTCTCTCTGCCCCTCCCCCGTTCATGCTCTGTCTCTCTCTGTCTCAAAAATAAATAAAAACGTTAAAAAAAATTTAAAGAAAAAAAAAGAAGTAAGAATGATGTGGGGCGCCTGGGTGACTCAGTCAGTTAAGCGTCCAACTCTTCGTTTCGGCTCAGGACAAGATCTCACAGTTTGTGCAATCAAGCCCCGCGTCAGGCTCCATGCTGACAGCATGGACCCCGCTTAGGATTCTCTCTCTCCCTGTCTCTGCCACTTCCCCACTCTCTCTCTCCCTTTCTCTTAAAATAAATAAATAAACTTTAAAAAAAAATGATGAGCACCCAGTGATGTGTGAAAGTGTTGAGTCACTGTATTGTACACCTGAAACTAATAAAACACGGTATGTTAACTACTGGAACTCAAATAAAAACTTAAAAAAAAAAAATAAGTAAGAAAGATCTCAAATAAGCAACCGAACACCATGCCTCAAGGAACTAGAAAAAGAAGAACAAACTGAGACCAGTTGGCAGGAGGAATGAAATAATAAAGGTTGGAGGAGAAATCAGTGAAATAGAAAATGGAAAAACAGTGGAAAAGATTAATTAAACTGAGAGTTGGATGTGAAAAGATAAACAAAATTGATGAATCTTTAACTAGACTAACCAAGGAAAATAATAGAGAAGACCCAAATCAACAGAATTATAAATGAAAATGAGACAGTACAACTGATACCACAGAAATACAATGGATCCTAAGAGGCTATTATGAAAAGTTACACACCGAAAAACTGGGCGACCTAGAAGAACATGAAAAAAAAAATTCATAGAAACATACAAACTACCAAGACTGAATCAGGAAGACAGAAAGTCTGAATAGACTGATTACTAGTAAGGAGATTGAATCAGTAATCAAAAAGCTCCAAATAAAGAAAAACCCAGGACCAGAAGGCTTTACGGCTGAATTTTACCAAACAGTTAAAGGATTAACACCAGTCCTTCTCAAACCCTTCCAAAAAAGGAGGAGGAAACATGCCCAAATTCATTTTATTAGGCCAACATTACCCTGATTCCAAAGCCAGAAAAAGACACTACCAGAAAAGAAAACTACAGACCGGTATTCTTGATGAATATAGACGCAAAAATTCTCAATAAAATACTAGCAAACAGAACTTAAGAGCACATTAAAAGAATCATTTACATGATCAAGTGGAATTTATACATGGAGTGCAAAGAAAGTTCAACATAATGCAAATCAGCCAATGCAATACATCACATTAATAGAACGAAAGGAAAAATCCTATGATCATCTCAATAGATGCAGAGAAAGCATGTGACAAAATTCAATGTCCATTCATGAATTTTCAAGGAAGTGAAAATTTCACTTTCAAGGAAGTGAAAGAGCTCTAGTGTGAAAATTAAGACACTGATGAAAGAAATTGACGATACAAATAAATAGAAAGGTATCCCATATTTATGGATTGGAAGAATTAATATTATTATTTTTTAAATTTTAAATGTTTATTCTTTTTTTTAATGTTTATTTATTTTTCAGACAGAGAGAGACAGAGCATGAACGGGGGAGGGTCAGAGAGAGGGAGACACAGAATCTGAAGCAGGCTCCAGGCTCCGAGCTGTCAGCACAGAGCCTGGCGCGGGGCTCGAACTCACAAACTGTGAGATCATGACCTGAGCTGAAGTCGGTCAACCGACTGAGCCACCCAGGCACCCCAATTTTATTCTTGAGAGAGAGAGAGAGAGTGCACGTAAGCAGGGGCGGGGGGGGGGGGGGTGCGGGGCCAGACAGAGAGGGAGACAGAGGATCTAAAGCGGGCTCATCGCTGACAGTAGAGAGCCCTATGAGGAGCTCAGGCCCATGAATCCTGGGATCATGACTTGAGCCGAAGTCAAGGGTCAGAAGCTTAAAACGACTGAGCCACCTAGGTGCCCCAGAAGAATCAATATACCACTAAACCCATCTCTAGATACCATGGCATCCCTATCAAAATTCCAATGGTATTTTTTCTTTTACAGAAGTAGAAATAACAATCCTAAAATGTATATAGAAGCACAAAAGACTCCAAATAGCCAAAGATCCTGAGAAAGAATAAAGTGGGAAGCATCACACTTCCCGATTTCAAACCTTACCATGAAGCTAGAGTAATCGAAACAGTATGGTATTGGCCTAAAAACAGACAAATACGTCAACGGAACAGAATTGAGAGCCCAGAAATAAAACCAAGCAAATATGGTCAACTGATATTTGACAAGTGAGCCAAGAATGTGCAAGGAAAGACAGTGTCTTCAATAAATGGTGCTGGAAAGTTGGAAATTCACATGTAAAAGAATGAAACTAGACCCCTGTTTTTCACCACTCACAAAAATTAACTCAAAATGGGGGCGCCTGGGTGGCTCAGTTGGTTAAGTGTCTGACTCTAGATTTCAGCCCAGGTCATGACCTCACGGTTCATGAGTGCGAGCCCTGCATCAGGCTCCGCGCTGGCAGTGTGGAGCCTGCTTGGGATTCGTTCTTTCTCCCTCTCTCTGCCCCTCCTTAGCTTGCTCTCTGTCTCTAAGCAAATAAATGAACTTAAAGAAATAATAAAAAACAAAACAAACAAAAAACCCCCAAAAAACAAAAATTAACTCAAAATGGATTAGAGACTTAAACGTAAGACCTGAAACCATAAGACTCCTAGAAGAAAACACAGGAAAAAAAGCCTCTTGACATGGGTCTTGGCAATGATTTTTCAATATGACGCCTAAAGCATAAGCAACAAAATCAAAAATAAAAAAGCAGGACTACGTCAAACTAAAAAGCTTCTGCACAGTACGAGAAACAATCACAAAGTGAAAAGACAACCTATAGAATGGGAAAAACATTTGCAAACCTACATCTGATAAGAGGTTAATATCCAAAATATACAAAGAACTCATACAACTTAATAGCAAACAAAACAAAAAACCCCACAAATAATCCGATTAAAAAATGGGCATGGGGTGTTGGGTGGGGGAGATGGGCTAAAGGGGTGATGGGTACCAAGGAGGACACTTGTTGGGATGAGCGCTGGGTGTTATACGTAAGTGATGAATCGCTAAATTCTATTCCTAAAATTATTATTACACTCTATGTTAACTAACTTGAATTTAAATTGTAAAAACAAACAAATGAATAAATAAAATTAAACATGGGCAAAAGACCCAAATAGATAAACAAATGGCCAAAATGTACGTGAAAAGATAGTCAACATCATTAGTCGCTAGGTCCATGGGTGGAGTGCTTTGGGGTTCTTATCCTAGGGCCAGATTGGTCAATTCAAAACAAGAGAGTGGGGTTTTGGTAAGCCCCCCAGGGGTCTTATTTAAGGGGTGTATAAGGCATATGGGTGCTGGGAGGCAGGGGAGACTCTTGATAAGAAGGGCTATGTCTACCGTATAGAAACACAACTGAATTTTTGGTTGGTGGTCTTCCATTCTATAGCTAGGCTGAACTTGTTAGTGCTAATCAGGTTTTTGTGTGTGTGTGGATTCTTGAGGATTTTTTCTGTATATGACATTAGGTCATCTGTGAATGGAGTTAGATTTACTCCTTCCAAGTTGTATGACTTCTATTTTATTTCTTGCCTAATTTCTCTTCCTAGAACTTCCAGTACAATGTTGAACAGAGTGGTGAGAGAGGATATCTTGTCTTGTTCTTGACTTTAGGGTAAAACTTCAGTCTTTCACCACTAAGTATAATCTTAGCTGTGGGTTTTTCATATATGCCCTTTTTCAGGTTGAGAATCTCCCTTACTAGTAGTCCTAGTTTGTTGAATATTTTTATCATGAAAAATCCTGTTGGTTTTTTTCAAATGTTTTTTTTTTCTGCACTCATTGAGATGACCGTGTGTGGAATGTCCCCCTTTATTCTATTAATATGGTATATTACATTGATTGATTTTTGTACATTGATCTACCCTTGCATTCCTGGAATAAATACCACTTGGCCATGTGGATAATCCTTTCGATATCGTACTGGATTTGGTTTGCCAATATTCTGCTGAGGATTTTTTCTATTAATATTCATAAGAGATATTGGTCTATAGCTCTCTTTTTGTGTGGTATCTTCATCTGGCTATGGCATCAGGGTAATCCTGGCCTCATAGGATGAGTTAAGAAGTGTTCCCTCCTTGTCAAATAGTTCGCTCAGGCTGCCCTGATAAAATATCGTAGAGTGGGTGGCTTAAACCACAGAAATTTATTTTCTCACAGTTCTGGAGGCTAGAAGTCCCAGATCAAAATGTCAGCTGTTCTGTTCCTGTCAAGAGTTATCTTCCTGACTTGGGGATGGCTACCTTCTCTCTGTATCCTCACACAGAAGGGAGAGAAAGAGAGAAGGAGAGAGAGGTTCTGTCTCTCTCTTATAAGGACACTAATCTGTTGGATCAGGGTCCCAACATTATGACCTCATTCAACCTTAATGACCCCCACAAGTCCGCATCTCCAAATGCAGTCATATTTGAAGATTGTGGCTTCACCATATGAATTTTGGGAGGACGCAAAAAGTCAGTCCATACCCTCCTCTTTAATTTTTTGGAAGAATTTGGGTAGAATTGGTGTTAATTCCCCTTTAAATGTTCTGTAGAATCCACTAGTGAAGACATTATTACTGGTCTTCTCTTTGTTGGAGTTTTTTGGATACTGATGCAATCTCCTAATTTGTTACGGCTCTATTCAAATTCTCTATTTCTTCTTCTTGAGTCAGTTTGGGTAGTTTGTGTGTTTCTGGGACCTGTCCGTTTCAGCTAGGTTATCCAATTTGTGGGTGTGCTTATTCTCTGAGTGTTCTCTTACTATTCTTCTTGCTTCCGTAAAGTCAGTAGTAATATTCCCACTTTAATTTCTGGTTTCGGTAATTTGAGTCTTTGCTATTTTTTTCTTAGTCAATCCAGCTAGAAGTTTGTCAATTTTGTTGACCTTTTCTTCTTCTTTTTTGTTTTTTTACATTCCTTTATTTAGTTTTGAGAGAGAAAGAGAGAGAGAGAGAGAGAGAGAGCGTGCGAGTGGGGGAGGGACAGAGAGAGACAGAGACACAGAATCCAAAGCAGGCTCCAGGCGCTGGGCTGTCAGCACAGAGCTCAACATGGGGCTCAAGCTCACTGGCCGCGAGATCATGACCTGAGCCAAAGTTGGACACTCAATCGACTGAGCCACCCAGGCGCCCCTGGATCATGGTTTTTAAAATCCAGGCTGCCAAGCTGTGTCTTTTGACTGGATAGTTTAATCCATTTGCATTAACAGAATTACTGATAAGAAGAACTTCTGCCAATGTACTATTTGTTTTCCACATCGTATCCTTTTTGAACCACAATTTCTCCACTTCTCCCTTCTTTTGTGTTACATAGATATTTTCTAGTCCACCATTTTGATCCCCTTCTCCTTCCTTTTATTTATTTTTTTTAACCTATTTTCTTAGTGGTTGCCCTGGGGATTACAATTAATATCTTAATGTGATGGTTAATGTTGAGTCAACCTGGCTGCTTACCCAGTTTTTGGTCAAACCAATTTAAATGTTGTGAAGTTTTTTTGTTTTTTTTTAACACTTATTTATTTTTGTATGAGAGAGAGAGTGAGCACGAGTGGGGGAGCGGCAGAGAGAGAGAGACACAGAATCCAAAGCAGGCTCCAGGCTCTGAGCTGTCAGCCCAGGGCCCGATGCGGGGCTCGAACCCACAAACTGTGAGATCATGACCTGAGCCAAAGTCGGACGCTCAACCGACTGAGCCACCAGGCGCCCCTATGGTAATATATTTTTAAAACGCTTATTTATAAACAATATTTATTGGGGGCCAGAGGCCAAAAAATAAAATTTTATTTTTCGAGTTTATTTCTTTATTTTGAGAGAGAGACAGAACATGTGGCAGAGAGAGAGGAAGAGAGAGAGAGTCCCAAGCAGGCTCTGCAGTGCAGAGTCCAATGTAGGGCTCAAAATCATGAACCCGGGACATCATGACCTGAACCAAAGTAGGACACTTAACTGACTGAGCCACCCAGGTGCCCCTAAAAATGAAAACATTTTTAACATATTATGTTAAACATTCTTATTTGTATTTCTGTCACCTAAAGTCTTACTGTTCACAAACACTAATGCCATTGTGCACGGCACGGTAACCACTTGGATAACGAAGGTGTTATTTTGGTTTCGCACATGTGAGTTGATGTGTTGAAAAACTTCACTCACATTACAACCTTGGGGGGAAGAAAAATCTCGGCGCCAACCCCACCTCGGCCCAGTTACTACCATTGCAATACAGCTAAACCACACGCAACATGCCCTCAATTTTATTTTGTTTTCGGGGAACCGTGCCGAAGAGCCTAGAGCTTTTTCTGTTTAGCACCTTGTATCAAAGTAATGAAAATGAGTATGGTGATTACATGCGCACATGTACAAAATCATTAACTCTACAAAGATACATCTTTCCAAAGTTACAGGAAAAAAAAAAAACTTAAAGCATGCATTTCATTCTTTTTTTCAATGTTTATTTATTTTGGGGACAGAGAGAGACAGAGCATGAACGGGGGAGGGGCAGAGAGAGAGGGAGACACAGAATCGGAAACAGGCTCCAGGCTCTGAGCCATCAGCCCAGAGCCTGACGCGGGGCTCAAACTCCCGGACCGCGAGATCGTGACCTGGCTGAAGTCGGACGCTTAACCAACTGCGCCACCCAGGCGCCCCAACATTTCATTCTTTAAAGGGCTGCTGAATGGTTCCCCGAGAAAAGGGTGGCTGTTTCCGAAATCAGCAACTGCTGATGAGGATTTATTGGCACAGATGCGACCAGCATGTTTATCGGTAAGTCTTCCCCATAATCTCAGCCAGTGCCCGGGGGATGGAAACAGACCGTGTGGTGGGGATGGAAATTGACCCGTGTGGGGCCGCAGGCCCCTCACCATCTTGGAACTCCGACCACAAGGACATCTGAATGTTTACGGACACAAATCTGGGTTCTGTGAGCATCCTTAGCGTGCTGCTTTATGCCATTCACCTTTTTACATCCAGGAACCCGGAAGGGGAAAGGCTCCTCTTCTCCTCCGTCCTCACACATGTTGCTGAGGATGGCTTCAGAGCATCGTGACGGAGCTTTCCGTGGTGCGGGCTCATCGCTGTCCCGCTCTTCATAATCCACCTCCTCCTGGCGGCCCTCTACCCGTTGGGAGTGCTGCTGCAGAATGAAGAGGAGGGGGTGATGGGTGGGGTCACGGGGGCAGTGAGGCTTCCCCTGCGGTGGCATGGTGGGGTGGACATATTCCTTCAAGACACTGAGCTGGACAAGGTTGGTGAGAGCTTCGGTCGAATCTTCTTCTTTGGGGACTCCGGCTCTCGGCGGGTGGCGTCCGTCGTGAATCTATTCGTGTACCCGAGAACAACATAGGTTGGCTGCTGTAATTCTTGTTGTTCTAAAACACTTGGATCTGGACTGCATTGGGCGAAATTGGCCAACTGGCAGTGTCCCCCGCAAGCAATTTTTACTGATTTATTTTTAAAATTTAAGTATAATTAACATACTTTGTTTCATTAGTTTCAGGTGTACGGTATAATCATGCAGCCATTCTCTGCATTACTCGGGGCTCATCATAAGTGTATTCTTAATCCCCTTACCTATTGCACCCATTCTGGTAATCACCAGTTTCTACTCTGTATTTAAGAGTCTGGTTGGTTGGTTGTTTCTTTTGTTTGTTTTGCTTCTTCAATCCCACATACGAGTGAAATCCGAGCATTTGTCTTTCGCTGACTGACTGATTTTGCTTAACATAATACTCTCTAGATCCATCCCTCTTGTTGCAAATGGCAAGATTTCATTCTTTTTTACGGCTGAGTAACATTCCATTATGGGTGTGTGTGTATATGTGTGTGTGTGTGTGTGTGTGTGTACCATTCATATATATATATATATATATATATATATATATATATATACACACACACATGTATATATATATACACACACACACCTACCCATATGTATATATATCTTCTTTATCCATTCATCTATGGATGGATACTTGGGTTGCTTCCATATCTTGGCTGTTGTAAATAACGCTGCAATAAACATAGAGGTGCATATATCTTTTTGAATTAGTGTTTTCATTTTCTTTGTGTAAATACCCAGTAGTGGAATTACTGGATCATACAGTAATTCTATTTTGAATTTTTTGAGTAATTTTTTTTATTTATTTTTTAATGTTTATTTATTTTTGAGAGAGAGAGAGACAGGGTGTGAGCAGGAGAGGGGCAGAGGGAGAGGGAGACACAGAATCCAAAGCAGGCTCCAGGCTCTGAGCTGTCAGCACAGAGCCCGATGTGGGGCTCGAACCAACGAACTGAGCCAAAGCCGGATGCTTAACAGACTGAGCCACCCAGGCGCCCTTGTAAGAATCTTTAAAATCAGATAGAACAGTAGAATAGTGAAAAATTAACAATACATTAATATTGACTTTTTAGTATATGTGTTGCTGAAATGAGCACAATATTGACTTCTTTATTTACTTATGTAGTTATCTTTAGTCTTCATGTGGACCTGAGTTATTTTATAGTGTCATTTCAGCCTGAAGGACTCCCTTTAGCAAATCTTGTAAGCCCGATCTACTAGCAATAAACCCCATCTGCTTTAGTTTATCTAGCAATATTTTAATTTCTCCTTCATTTTTTAAGAATTGTTTTGCTCCAGGGAGAGGGGCGGCGCCTGGGTGGCTCAGTCGGTTAAGCATCTGACTTCTGCTCAGGTCATGATCTTGAGGTTCATGAGTTCAAGCCCTACATCAAGCTCTGTGCTGACAGCTCAGAGCCTGGAGCCTGCTTCGGATTCTGTGTCTCCCTCTCTCTCTGCCCCTCCCCAGCTCACATTTTGTCCCTCTGTCTCTCTCACTCTCTAAAATAAACATTAAAAAAAATTTTTTTTAAAGAATTGTTTTGCTGGGTAACAGGTTTCATGGTAGATGGCTGGGGGTTTCTTTCCGTGTTTTGAATATATCATCCAACTACCTTTTGACCCTCATGGTTTCTGATGAGAAATCAACTGTTAATCTCAGCGAGCCCTCCGTGACAAATTGCTTCTCTCTTGCTGCTTTAGGGGTCTCCCTTTGTCTTTGGGCAGATTGATTATCATGCGTCTCACTGTGGATCTCTTTGCGTTTATTCTATTTGGGGTTTGTTGAACTTCTTGAATGTGTAGATTCATGTCTTTCATCAAACTGGGTGAATTTTCAGCCAGTATTTACTGAAATATACATTCTGCCCCTTCCTTCTCTTTTTTTTCTGGGACTCTCATTATGTGTATGTTCATAAACTTGATGGTATTCTACTGGTCTCCTAAGGTGTGTTCATATTTCTTCTTTTTGTTTCCATTTTTTATTATGGTACAATATACATAAAATTTAATACCTTAACAATTTTTAAGTGCACAGAACAGTGGCATTAACATATTCATAGTGTTGTGCAACCATCACCATCATCCATCTCCCTGTCTCTCTTCATTTTGTGACACTGAAACTCTGTACTCATTAAACAATAACTCCCCATGTTCCCCTCTCACCGGCCTCCAACAACCACCATTCTATTTTCGGTCAATGATTTTGATCAATCTCACATCATTTATGTGGAATCATATATGTTGTAGCATCTGTCAGAATTTCCATCCTTTTTAAAAATTTTTTTTAACGTTTGTTTATTTTTGAGACAGAGAGAGAGAGAGAGCATGAATGGGGAGGGTCAGAGAGAAAGGGAGACACAGAATCTGAAACAGGCGCCAGGCTCTGAGCTGTCAGCACAGAGCCTGACACGGGGCTCGAACTCACGGACTGTGAGATCATAACCTGAGCCGAAGTCAGACGTTCAACCGACTGAGCCACCCAGGCGCCCCCAGAATTTCCATCCTTAAAAAGGCTGAATAATACTCCATTGTATGTACATGCCACATTTTTTTTTTAATCCATCAATGGACACTTGGAATGCTACCACATTTTAGCTATTGTGAGTTATGCTGCTATAAGCATAGTTATACAAATGTCCGTTTGAGATGTTTTCAATTCTTTTGGGGTGTGTGCCCAGACGTGGAATTGCTGCATTATATGGTAATTCTAGTTTTTTTCCTGAGGGACTGCCATATTGTTTTCCACAGCAGCTGTACCATTTATATTCCCACCAACAGTGCCAAAGTGTCTCAATGTCTCCACATTCTCCCCAATAGTTTATTCTCTGATATTTGAGGATTTTTTATGGGAGCCATCGTAATGAACGATTGGTGACGTTGAACACATTTTCATGTGCTTATTGGCCATTTGTATGTCTTCTTTGGACAAATGCCTATTCACCTCCTTTGCTCATGTTTTAAAAAGTAATCTCTACACCCAGTGCGGGGCTTGAACTCACAACTCCCAGATCAAGAGTCGCATGCTCTACCAACTAAGCCAGCCGGGCATCCCTCCTTTGCCCATTTGTTTTAAAGTTTTTTTTAATGTTTGTTTAATTTTGAGAGACAGAGAGAGAGAGGGAGGGAGAGAGAGAATGAGTGAGGGAGGGGTAGAAAGAGAGGGAGACACAGAATCCAAAGCAGGCTCCAGGCATGAGCTGTCAGCACAGAGCCCGGTACGGGGCTTGAACTCACAAGCTGTGAGATCATGACCTGAGCCAAGTTGGACACGCAACCGACTGAACCACCCAGGTGCCCCTGCACAATTTTGACTAGGTTGTTCGATTTTTTTATTATTGAGTTTTAGTAGTTCTCTCTATATTTTGGACCTATAAATTTGTTAATATATATTTGGACATAATACAATATAATGAATATATCCTGCAAGAAATCATTGCCCAAGATGTGAAGCTTCTGCACTGTTTTCTTAAAATTTTCTAGTCTCAGTTCAGGTTTTTAAATCAATGTTGAGTTCACTGTTGTATATGCTGTGAGGTAAGGGTCCACGTTCATTCCTCTGCATGTGGACATCCAGTTTTCCCAGCACCATTTGTTAAAGAGACTATCTTTCCCCCATTGAATGGTCCTGGCACCCTTACCAAAAGTCATTTGACCATATATGCAGGGGTGTGATTCCGGGCTCTACTCTATTCCATTGGCCTATGTTTGCCTTTATGCCAGTACGACACTGACTACCATAGCTTTGTAGTAAGCTTTGATATCAGGAAATGAGAGTCATCTAGCTTAGTTCTTCTTTTTCAAGATTGTTTTGGCTACTTGGGGTCCCTTGATATTCTATATGAATTTTAGGATGGGTTGTCCTACTTCTGCAAAAAAACATCATTGGGGTTTGGGTAGAGATTGCACTGAATCTGTAGTTTGCATTGAGCAATATTGACCTTTTAACAATAGTTAATCCACGAATCAGGGATATGTTCCCATTTATGTCTTTTCTAATTTCTTTCAGCAATGGTTTGTAGTTTTTATTACACAAGTCTATCATCTCCTTGGTTAAGCTAATTCCTAAGTATTTTATTCTTTTTGATGCTATGGTTACTGGAATCATTTTCTCCATATTTCCCTTTCAAGTTGTTGATTGTCGGTGCTTAGAAATGCAACCGATTAGCGGCGCCTGGGTGGTTCAGTTGCTTAAGCATCCGACTTCAGGTCAGGTCATGATCTGACGGTTTGTGGGTTCGAGCCCTGCGTCGGGCTCCGTGCTGACAGCTCAGAGCCTGGAGCCTGCTTCGGATTCTGTGTCTCCCCCTCTCTCTACCCCTCCCCTGCTCACACTCTGTGTCTCTCTGTCTCTCAATAATAAATAAACATTTAAAAAACTTTTTAAACATACAACTGATTATCGCATGTCCACTTTGTATCCCATTTTCCTACTTGTTCTAACAGATTGTGTGTGTGTGTGTGTGTGTGTGTGTGTGTGTGTGAGAGAGAGAGAGAGAGAGAGAGAGAGAGTGTCTGTGTGTAATCTTCAGGGTTTTCTAAATAGAAGATCATATCAGCTGCAAACATAATTTTATTTCTTCCTTTCCAGTTTGGAGGTCTTTTATTTTATATTTTATTTTATTTTTTTTGTTTGTTTTATTTTTTATTTTATTTATTTTCTTTTTTATTATTTTATTTTATTATTCTATTATTCATTTTATTTTACTTTACTTTTATTTTATTTTATTTTATTTTATTTTATTTTATTTATTATTACTTGCTCTGGTTAGAACTTCCAGCACTTCATCAAATAGAAGCAGTGAAAGCAGGCATCCTTGCCTTGCCGTTAATCTTAGAAGAAAAGCTCTCTGTCTTTCACCATTGAGCATGATGATCACTGTGGAGCTTTCATCCATGGCTTTTATTATGTTGCGGTAGTTTCTAGCATTCCTAATTTTCTGAGTGTTTTTTTATTTTAAGTTTAATTTTTGAGACAGAGATAGAGCGCGAGCCGGGGAGGGGCAGAGAGAGAGGGAGACACAGAATCTGAAGCAGGCTCCAGTCTCCCAGCTGTCAGCACAGAGCTCGAGCTAGGGCTCAAACTCTCAAGCTTCAAGATCATAACCTGAGCCGAAGTCAGATGCTGAACTGACTGAGCCACCCAGGGGCTCCATTCTGAGTGTTTTTAGCATAAAAAGTTACCGCTTTTTCCAAACACATTTTCTGTAACAGGATGATCATGTGGTTATTTTTCTTCATTCTATACCAGTTTTCATATGTCGAACCATCTTGCATTTCAGGTATAAATCTCACTTGGTTATAGTGTATAATCCTTTAAGAAAAAATTTTTTAATGTTTATTTATTTTTGAGAGAGAGACAGAGAGACAGAGCAGAGCATAAGCGAGGGAGAGGCAGAGAGAGAGGGAGAGAATATGAAGCGGGCTCCAGGCTCTGAGCTATCAGCAGAGAGCCTGACATGGGGCTCAAACTCACAAACTGTGAGATCATGACCTGAGCTGAAGTTGGATGCCCAACCGACTGAGCCATCCAGGTGCCCCAATAGTGTATAATCCTTTTGTTATGCTGCTGAAACCCAGTTTTGTAGTATTTTGTTGATGTTTTTGTATCAATGGTCATAAGGGATACCGATCTGTAGTTTCTTATAGTGTCTTTAGCTTTGTTATCAGGGTAAATCCGCCTCATAGAATGAGCTAGAAATCATTCTTTCCTCTTACTTTTTTGGGGGAAAGTTTGAAAAGGACTGGTGTTACTTATTTTATTTTTTAAGTAATCTCTATACCCAACGTGAGTCTTGAACTTACAACCCCAAGATCAAGGGTCACACACTCCACTGACTGAGACAGCCAGGCATGCCGGACTGGTGCTACTTCTTTAAATGTTGGGTAGAATTCACCAGTGAAACCATGGGATCCTGGGTTTTTCTCTGTTGGGAATTTTTAAATAACTGACTCAATCTTCTATTAGTTATATGTCTATTCTGATTTTCTAGTGCTCCCTTTAATTTTGTCCACTTTTGCTTCATTTATTCTGATAGTCTGTTACGAGGCATCTAAATACTTATCATTATTATGTCTTCTTGCTGTGTTGAACCTTTTACTGATATATAATGTCCTTCATTGTCTTTTGCAGGAATTTTTGTCTTAGTCTACTCTGTCTGATATTACTTTAGCTATACTGTTTCTCTTTTGGTTACTATTTGCATGGAATATCTTTTTCTGTCCTCTCACTTTCAATCAATTTTTGTCTTTGGATCTAAAGTGAGTCTTCTGTAGACAGCATATACGTGGATTGTATCTGTATCTGTATTGTATTGTATTGTATCGTATCGTATTGTATTGTATTATTTTTATCTATTCTGCCTATCTCTTTTACTTGGATAGTTTAACCCATTTACATTTAAAGTAATTAATGATAAGGAAGGACTTGTTATTTTGCTATTGATCTTCCATATGCCTTATAGCTTTTCTGTTCATGTCCTACATTACTGTCTTTTGTGCTTACTTCATTTTTTGTAGTAAAACATTTAAATTCATTTCCAATTTCCTTTGATATACATTCTATGGCTATTTTCTTCATAGTTACCATGGGATTATATTTAATATCCTAAGGTGTTTTTTTTAGTTTATATTTTTAAAATTTACATCCAAGTTAGTTAGCATATAGTGCAACAATGATTTCGGGAGTAGATTCCTTAGTGCCCTTTACTCATTTAGCCCATCCCCCCTCCCCAAACCCCTCCCATAACCCTCAGTTTGTTCTCCTTATTTATGAGTCTCGTCTGTTTTGTCCCCCTCCATGTTTTCATATTATTTTTGTTTCCCTTCCCTTATGTTCATCTGTTTTGTCTCTTAAAATCCTCACAGGAGTGAAGTCATATGATTTTTGTTTCTCTAATTTCACTTAGCATAATACCCTCCAGTTCCATCCACGTAGTTGCAGATGGCAAGATTGCATTATTTTTGATTGCCAACTAATACTACACACACACACACACACACACACACACACACACACACACACATATATATACCACATCTTCTTTATCCATTCATCCATCGATGGACATGTGGGCTCTTTCCATACTTTGCCTATTGTCGATAGTGCTGCTATAAACATGGGGGTGCATGTGTCCCTTCGAAACAGCACACCTGTACCCCGTGGATAAATGCCTAGTAGTGCAACTGCTGGGTCATAGGGTAGTTCTATTTTTAGTTTTTTGAGGAACCTCCATACTGTTTTCCAGAGTGGCTGCACCAGCTTGCATTCCCATAATATCCTAAGGTTATGACACACTAATTTGAATTTATACCAGCTTAACTTTAAGAGCATACAAAAGTTCTGTTTGACAGTTTTGTTTATACCTCTTTTCAGTGGTCAACATAAAATTAAATCTTTATACGTTTTGTTCCACAAAACATAACCTTTTAGGGATGCCTGGGTGGCTCAATCAGTTGAGCGTCTGGCTCTTGATTTTGGCTCAGGTCATGATCTCATGGGTTCGTGAGCCCCGCATCAGGCTCTGTACTGATAGCCTGGAGCCTGCTTGGGATTCTGTCTCTCCCTCCCTCTGCCCCTCCCTGCTCACACTCTAAACAAACAAAGCTTTAAAACATAATCTTTTGGGGCGCCTGGGTGGCTCAGTCGGTTAAGCATCCGACTTCGGCTCAGGTCATGATCTCATGGTCCATGAGTCTGAGCCCCGCGTCAGGCTCTGTGCTGACAGCTCAGAGCCTGGAGCCTGCTTCGGATTCTGTGTCTCCCTCTCTCTCTGTCCCTCCCCCATTCATGCTCTGTCTCTGTCTCAAAAATAAATAAACATTAAAAAAATTTAAAAAAAATAAAAATAAAACAATCTTTTAAATGCATTAGTCTCTTAAATTATATAGAAAACAAAAAGTGAAGTTACACACCAATGTTATAATAATACTAGCTTTTAGAGTAATAATTTCTAAAATATATTTGTCTCTTAAATCATACAGGAAACAAAAGGCAGAGTTAGAAGCCATGGTTACCATAATAGCAACTTTTGTAATTATTTGTGTATTTGCCTTTACTGAGATCTTTATTTTTATTTTTTTTAATCTTTATTTATTTTTGAGACAGAGAGAGACAGAGAGACACAGTGTGAGCAGGGGAGGGGCAGAGAGAGAAGGAGACACAGAATCTGAAGCAGGCTCCAGGCTCCGAGCTGTCAACACAGAGCCCAGCACAGGGCTCGAATCCACGGTTTGGAGGATCATGACCTGAGCCGAAGTCGGACGCTCAACTGATTTCATTTCACCTTAAGGACTCCGCTGAGCATTTCTTACAGAGCAGATGGAACTCCAAAGTTCCAAGGAGAAATCCGCGGATAATCTTACTGAGAATCCCTTGTATGTGACTCATCACTTCTCTCTTGCTGCCTTCAAGATTCTTTGACTTTTTAAAGTTTGGTCATAAGGTGTCTTGGTGTGGGTCTCCCTGACATCTTACTTGGAGATCATGGAGCTTGGATGTTTATATTCATGTCTTTCATAAAATGTTGAAGTTTTCAGCCATTATTTATTCAAATATTCTCTCTACCCCTTTCCCTCTTCTTCTGGAAGAGGTCTCCCACAATGTGTATGTTGAGCCACTTAATGGGGTAACACAGGTGTTTCCTTGTCTCCAATCGCTCTTCTTTCTGTTCCTCAGACTTAGTTCCATTGTCTTATCTTCTAGTTCACGGATTCTTTCTTCCGCCTGCTCAAATCTGCCTTTGAATCACTCTAGTGAATTTTTCAATTTAGCTATTGTACTTTTCAGAATTTCTTTTGGTTTCTTTTTAGGGTTTCTGTTGATTGATATCTCCATTTTGTTCATACATTATTTTCATGTTCTCCACACCTGCTTTTTTTTAGTTCTTTGAGCATCTTTAAGACAGTTGTTTTAAAGTCTGTCTAGTAGACCTACCATCAAGTCTTTTTCAGAAACCATTTCTGTTGATTTTTCTCCTTTGAATGAACCATATTCTTTGATTTTTTTTTTCAGTTAAAAGCTGGACTTTTGAATATAATAACGTGATAGCCCTGGAAACTAGCTTCTTTCCATTTCCCAATATTACTAAATTACCATCACCACCACCACATTTTTTGTTGTTGTCATAGCCTGTCTCTGTGCCAAGGATCAACCTGAGGGACAAGCTTAGGGTCTCTTCGGTTCTATCCTGAGCCTGCACTTCCTCTGGGCACGTGCAGTGACTTTCTAATCTTCGTGTATATGCAACTGCTTTTGAACCCTCTAGAGTGTTTACTATTTGGCTCCCAAAGAGGGGAAAAGGAGAAAATTGGGAATGGGGGTGGGGAATAAGCGTACTGGCTTTTAAATGTCCTGGAATTCTCATCAGCTGGAGGGGGAGGGCTTGCAACCAATGAAGGAAGTGCAATCACAATGGCTGCTCGCCTCTTGCACCTCTGCGACCAGAGGCAGCAGTCAGCTATCAGAGCACAGATCCCCACTATTGGAAGGACAGAGTCCTTTTTCCCTACCCTAACACTCACAAACTTGTGCAGGTGGCTCCAGGAATACAGATGCAGCTGCCTGCCGGGGGGGGGGGGGGCGGACAAGGTAACTGCAACCGTACTAAGAGCTGAATTGGACCAAAAGTAACGACAATTTCCTGTCCAAGACTCCCCCTGGAAGTTGCAAATCAATAGACTCCAGAGTTCCAAAACCATCAGACAGGTTTTGCTACAGAAAATGTCTGTGTGCAGAGACAGATTCCTGGTGCTTCTCACTCTACCGTCTTCCCCAAATTGTCCTGTTTCTTTTTTATTATTTCTTACTGATGTGCTCTATTTGGTGAGACATCATTCTCATGATTTCCTTTAGCTCTTTGAGTGTATTTAAAATCATTGATTTAAAGTCTTTAGTAAAGGGGCAGCTGGGTGGCTCAGTCAGTTAAGCACCTGATTTCAGCTCCAGTCGTGATCTCACAATTCATGAGTTCGAGCCCCGTGTTGGGCTCTGCACTGACAGAATCCCCGCTTGGGAGTCTCGTTTTCTCCTCTCTGCCCCTTCCCCGCTCGTACTTTCTCTCTCTCAAAATAAATACATAAAAAAATAAAGTCTTTAGTAAATATGTGTATACTTCCTCAAGGATGGTTTCTTCTAAGTTTTTTTCCCGTGTATGGGCCCAACCTTGTGTGTTTCCATGCCTGAGAACTTTTTTGGTTGATAACTGGGCATTTTTATAACAGGGGAAGTCTGGAATCAGAGTCTCCTCCTTCCCCAGGGTTTACTGCTGCTTGTAGTTGCCTGTTTGGTGGCGTTTCTCAACTAATGTTTGCAAAGTCTGTATCGTCATGCATGGTAACTGAAATCTCTGTTCAGTCAGCTGAATGGTGAGTCATCATAGACTTCCTTAAATGCCTGAAAACAAGAGAAGGGGAAGGGGAAGGGGAAAGGGGAAGGTGGGAGGGGAGGAGGAAGGAAAATCACCCACTCTGCAGATGGGATGCTGTCTTGGGACACACTTTCAACACTCAGAAAGAGACTATAATTCTGCCTTAGCCCACACTTCATGCTTGCACAGAGCCCGAAGGTCAGCCCGAAGTGAGAGTCTAAGGCTTTCTTGGGTCTTTTCCGGGCACGTGCTCAGCCCTGTGCAAGCCCATGCCTTTCATATCCCCAGGAACATACGGGAGCTTTGTAAAGTCCTTTTCCCCCCAACCCCTGATGTATCTCACTCTCTAGCCTTTCCTCCCAAGCCTTTCATGGTCTCATTGTTTGCCCCGACAGGGGTGGCTAATACATTTGCCTTTATACTTTTTCAACAACTGTCCCTCTGCTCTGAAGAGTTCTGAGTTGGGTAAAACCAAGGCAAGTCCTTTGAGCCATCCTTCGAGGAGCCAGGACACAGGCCCAAACAAATAACCACGGTTCTGTGAGAACAGTATTCTACTCCCACTGGTACCAGGAACACGTACCAGGAATGCAGGCCACTGTCTTCAAGGCTGCCAGGAAGCAGGTAACAAATGGGACCGGGGGTAAGTTAAAGTGCCACAAAGCAATTTTGTCAAGATTCAGCCGTTTGGTGGTGGTGGTGGAGAGGTTTGGTTTGACTAACAATTTTCTGGGTTGCCATAAACTTTTGGTTATTTTCTAGAGTCCCAATAATGTCGATTCTGACAGTTTCTGCCAATTTCTTCTTTTTTACAGAGGAAGGGAACTTTCGGAGTTCCCCGTTCCACCATCCTGTAGACATCTGCCAGCTTATTCTTTTTGAACTAAAAGGAAAACTTGGTTACTTTCAAGGGTTTCGTAAAGCAAAGACAATCATGCTCGCAAACTGTAAAGGAGAGAGCGTAAGGCTGCACTGTTCTCAGCCAAGAGTTAATGTGCCATGTTAACGATGCAGACTTCCGCTTTGATTAGACCCGAGCATCAGTGTGTATTACGTTATGCGATTAGCAAAATAGGTCTTCCTTTCATGCACCTGTAGGAGCACAACCATCACGGGGTGTTTGGCTGAGACGTGGCGTCGGGAGGGGTCTGGACACTGCCGGCTGTGATGAGCACAGAGAGATGAGCAGGAGACCATCCGATACCCAGGGCAGCTGACAGAAGCAGAGGCCTCGATGATTTTGCACACGCAGGCCCCCAGACCTGCTCCAGAGCAAGCCCCAAGAGTCAGGCTTCTCTCTGGGGAGCTGCAAGAAACCCTGATACGGCAAACGGTAAGTGACTCATCTTTAATTTTGTGCCAAGGCAACTGCTATTTTATTCCGGGTTCTAACACAGGCAGAAAGCACAGGTTTAGGTTTTCTTTGGAAGGAAAAATAATTCTGGGGTGCCTGGCTGACTCAGTCAGTAGAGCATGCTTGATCTTGGGGTCGTGAGTTCGAGCCCCACAAAGCAGGGTGGAGTTGACTTGGAAAAAAAGAAAAGCAAAAGTAATCCTTTTCTTTGTGAGAAAATCTTAATCTCTTCCTCCATGAATTTGACGGCACTGCCATTACATGAGCTTAGCCGGAGAACGTGCTGGCCTAACTCGTGGGGCCCCAGTGTTCCGGAGTCTGACAAAACTCCAACGTAGAAGTTCTGAGTTCTGCACTCCGAACTGGAGGGCAGACGGTCCTCAGAGGCCTCATGTTAACAAGGGTCGTGTCATTTGCCCTCTGTGACCACCCTCCAGCATGTCCTCGTCCAGAGCATGCACAGGTGAGTTTTGTTCAGAGAATGGCTGTGCTGTCGAACAGGGAGCAGAACAAAGCCATGCCGAGATGCAGGTGGCAACTCACACCAACTCGCTGACCTGCCCCCCGTGGCTCACAGCCTGGGACTCGAGTTCCTCTCCTGCCACAGCCATTACACGTCAGAAATGTGCGGGTCCTGGACAAACAGAACAGGAAATATTACATCCCCGAGAGGCCACTGTCTCACCCCAACAAGATGCAGAAGACAAAACGGAGCGGGCGGACGAACATTTCAACATCCACGGCACGTATATTCAGCTTTCTTTTTATTTTAATTATAAAACAATGGCCAATACACAAAGTTTAAAAAAAAAACACACACACACACAACGTAAGTTTTTATTCCCTCTTTTTTTGCAGAAAATAAATAACGGTCACATAATAATCACTCACATATGCTTGTCTATAAAAGCATTTCTAAAAATGTCACTTACTGGATTTAATGGTATTATCTTTTTGGCTTTTCAACTGCAAGTAACACACAGATCATTTTATTTCATTAACTTGTTTAAGCACTTGGGCTCTAGCAACTTTGGAAAAAGGCTGTCTGTGAGCTTAAAAAAATCGTATTCCAAGCTATTTTTGAAATAGTTCAACTACAAACAACCAGATCGTTAATTTATTTAGGAGGAGAATATAGTTTTTCTCTTATAAAAATTGCCCCAAAAACTCACGAACACCTAACCCGACATAAAAAGTTGGTCTATCTTCATAGGAATTAACAAAGAGAAAGGAAGAAAGCATAATCGGCCCCCGTGAAGTGCATCAAACCAGGTGTGAGCCCTCACAGTACGCTCCGCCTCCAGTTTGGCCCTTGGGAGTTTCAAGAAAGGAAAGCTGTTCAGTCATCTAAACCTATGTTTCTGAAAAGGTAGGACATGGACTCCCCATTGTGAATCCGACGGATGGCTTCCGAAAGGATCATGCTGATATCCACCGTTTTAATTTTGGGGCACTGGAGCTTCTGGATTTCATGTGGAATCGTATTGGTAACCACCACCTGCAAATCGAGAGGAGAAAAACCAAGAGCATCATGAAACCAGGTAGCTTCCCGGCTGGATGTGAAAATGTGATATATTCTCAAATCTCTGTAGTTTGACTTGACAGGACAGTGGGTCTACCGTACCTTTGATGGTGTTTTCAGTCAATGTGAACACTACTTGTGGTTCTTAGGTCAAGATCTGATGACCTTATGTCCACTAAAATGGCTACAGGCAAAAAGAGAATAAGAACTACTGGCAAGGTGGGAATGCAAACTGGTGCAGCCGCTCTGGAAAACAGTATGGTGGTTCCTCAAAAAACTAAAAGCAGAACTACCCTATGACCCAGCAATTGCACTACTAGGCATTTATCCACGGGATACAGGTGTGCTGTTTCAAAGGGACACATGCACCCCCATGTTTCTAGCAGCACTGTCGACAATAGGCAAAGTATGGAAAGAGCCCACATGTCCATTGGTGGATGAATGGATAAAGAAGATGTGGTCTATATATACAATGGAGTATTACTCGGCAATCAAAAAGAATGCAATCTTGCCATTTGCAACTACGTGGATGGAACTGGAGGGTATTATGCTAAGTGAAATTAGAGAAAGACAAAAATCATATGACTTCACTCATATGAGGACTTTAAGACACAGAACAGATGAACATAAGGGAAGGGAAACAAAAATAATATGAAAACATGGAGGGGGACAAAACAGAAGAGACTCATAAATATGGAGAACAAACTGAGGGTTATGGGAGGGTTGTGGGAGGGGGGATGGGCTAAATGGGTAAAGGGCACTAAGGAATCTACTCCCGAAATCATTGTTGCACTATATGCTAACTAATTTGGATGTAAATTTTAAAAAATAAAAAACAAAGAACTACTGGTAAGGATGTGGGGAAACTGGAACCCTCACGTACCACTGGTGGGAATGTAAAATGGTTTGGCTACTTTGGAAAGAGTCTGGAAGTTCCTCAAAAGGTTAAACACAGAGTTGCCATACGACCCAAGAGAAATGAAAACCAATCTTCGTTCAGAAACTTGTACACAAGGAGCCCCTGGGTGGCTCGGTTGGTTAAGCCTCCAACCTCGGCTCAGGTCATGGTCCTGCAGTTCACAGGTTCAAGCCGCATCGGGCTCTCTGCTGACAGCACAGAGCCCACTTTGGATCCTCTGTCCCCTTCTCTCTGTGCCCCTCCCCAACTTGTGCTCTCTCTCAAAAATAAATAAACATTTTAAAAAAGAACAAAAAAACTTGTACACAAATGTTTGCAACAGTATTTTTTAAGTAGGCTCCATGCCCAACGTGGGGCTTGAACTCACAACCCGTAAGATCAAGAGTCCTATGCTCTAGTGACTGAGCCAGCCGGGCACCCCTATAGCAGTATTATTTACAACAGTCAAAAAGTGGAAGCAACCCAAATTTCCTTAAAGTTATGAATGAAAAAACAAAATGTGGTATATCCATTCAATGAAATATTCAACAACAAATAAAAAGGAAGTACTGATACTCTACTACGGCAAGGATGAACTTTCACAACAGTATCTTCATTGAAAGAAGCCAGACGCAAAAGGTCACACATCACACAATTCATGTATGTGAAATGTCCCAATTAAGTAAACCTATAGAGTCAGAAAGCAGATTACTAGATGCCTATGGCTGAGTGGAAACGAGGTGGGGGTGCTGCTAATGAGAACAGGGTTTTTTTTTGGGGGGGGAGCGAATGAGAATGATGGCTATAAAATTCTGTGGATATACTAAAACCACTGAATTTTATACTCTAAATGGGTGAACTGTACGGTATGTGAATTATATCTCAATAAAGTTGTTTCTTAAAGTTAAGATTTGATAAAGATCAAAAAAAGATAAACAGGCACTTTCCAACAGCTACAAATGGAAAAAATATTAAAATACTCAGCTTTCTTAAAAAAAACAAACAACAACAACAACAACAAAAAAAAAACAGGGGATTTGGGGCACCTGGGGCTCAGTGCTGACGGTGTGGAGCCTGCTTGAGATTCTCTCTTTCCCTCTCTCTCTCAAAATAAATAAACTTTAAATTTAAAAAAAAAAGGGGGGGATGGGAATAATTTTTAGATCATATTTATAATATACATTCCTTGCTTCCAAAACAAGCTTCATGACAACTTATAATAAAGACGCATATACACAATGAGATTGTTGAAACAGATACAACCACCAGGAATTCTTCAGAACCAGCACCAGGGACAGGAAAACCTAGCCTCATGCAATTATTGTGACTCATCATTTTGTATTTCATATTCCTAGCAACTGAGGCAAAAATGGAAACATGAAGAGGAATGTAAGCATCACAGCTTGTACAAGACAGAACAGGTCCCGCCCCACAAAAAAAATCTACCAACTGGTATCAAACACAGAACTTTCTACACCATTCATGTGAAATCACAGCTTCCACTACTTTTACGCCTCCTCTGAAGTCCAGTGGGCTCTGGGAGGCGTGGCTCTCCAGCAGCTCCCCCACAGGCCTCTGGCTTGCTCTGCCCGCAAATAGCACCCGTGAGAACCACACGGACAGACCAGTGAGAGCCGCTGTGGGCCTGAAGTCTTCCTAGCCTACTTAACATGTGAATTCCATATTGATTCTCCAGCCCTGAATGCCTGTAGCATCATTCTTGGTCCCTTAGTATGTCTGTCCAGCTGAGTAGGAGGCTGGATCTGACCTGAGCCACGTGAGCCTGGCCTGTCTGTGTGAAGGCACCTTGGACCCATAAACACAGGGCCAAGCTCAAGGAAATCTGCTGCTGAGGAGTCAAAAAGCGGAACTCGGAAAAGTAAATCCAATGTAAGATTTAACCAATCTTACAATTCTGCCCAATGTACGATTCAATACCCAGGAACATACACGGCAAAACACTTCCATTTCTTAGGACACAATGAAAATGTGACGTATGCCGTCAAAGCACACAAGCCAGCGGACCCAGGGGGGTGGACGGAGCGAGGTGAGTAAACCCGAATGGCCTGGCTTCAGCCTCAAGGCAGCCGCGTGCAACTGGGAAATGTGCCCCGTTTGCCTGTCTCCCCCAATCTCCCCCCACAGGCGTCTGCACCAGCGACAGAGCGGGGCTCTGCAGTCAGGCAAGTTAAGGTCTGATCACAAATGCTCAGCCTACTGGCTGTGTGACCTTAAAAAGTCACTCACCCTTTCTGATGCTCTCTGAAAGTGGTGTCAACGGGGACCCTGCGGGGCTGTGATGGAGCTCGAGCGAGGGAGGGTGGGCACAGCACTGTGCACCACACGCACCACTTGTGAGAATTAGGAAGACTCTGAACTATTACCAGGGGCAAAAGGCAGAGAGAGGCTTACAGCCCACGAAATGCAAACATAACCCACATTTTCAGTCCATTCGTAACCACAAAAGAACTCCTCCTTCACCCGCTGTCTATAACCCGGACCGAGGGGGCACAGGAGTGCCAGGGCAGCAGTGCCCACGACGGCGGCTGTTACCTCGTCAATGGCGGACTCTTCGATCAGCCGCGGAGCATCCGAGGATAACAAGCCGTGAGTCGCCATCACAAAGATCTTGTATGCGCCTCTTTCCTTCAGGGTCTCTGCTGCAGCGAGGAAGCTGTCAACATCATCGATGATGTCGTCCTGTCCAATCACAGAGCGAGGGGAAGGCACATGAACACGTGCGCAAAGCCAGGAAAAAGAAAGGGTCCAATTCTACTCTAGCAAATCTGCTGCTGCGTGTAACGCCCCGACAGCAAGGTCACACTGCGAGTCTAAGTGGCTGTGACGCCACCACATTCCCTGCTGGCTTTTGGCAGCAAGGCTCCTCTGCCAGATGCCTGTCATCTACAGGTGGCATCTTGGCCACACCCAAGGCTCCCTGGGGCCTCCCTCTCTGTGTCATCCCTTACTGTGCCTAGGACTGTGCCCTCACCCTGCAGGGGCTCCAGAAATGTTCACTGAAGGGTTTTTGGTTTTTGAAATGCATAATAAAGCTGTCAGGAAAGGCTTCTGACTCTAGGTAGACCTCTCCTTTTTTCCTGTTAGTTTTCTTCAGTTTCCAAATTTTCTCTGCTGAGCATATGGCAAATATGCTTTTTACATACGTTTTTATAATGGGAAAAACACTAATAGTTATTATTTTAACAAAATATGCAATCCAATGGTCCCCCTTCTATCGACCACATATTCCCAGTATGACAGGATAGAAAATATTGGCCTCCGCCCCGGGTTCCTGGCACAGAGCTCCTAAAACTCTTGTAAATTCCTATGTGATAAGGATACTAGGAACATGTCTTATTCTAGTATTTGTCTTTGACTCCATCCCTGACACAGGGCTCCTAAAACCCTTGTAAATTCGTACGTGGTAAGAATACTAGGAGCATCTTTTATTCTAAGGAGGGAAGTCTCGGTGGGCTCCCAAATAGGGGCTGGTCACCAGAAAGACCACAACATGAGAAGCTTGGAATTGCCAGCTCCCCCACCCATCCTCCAGAGAGGGGAGAGGGGCTGGAAACAGAGCTAATGATCCATCATGCCTCTGTGATGAACCCTCCATAAAAATCCCCACAGTACAAGGTGTGGAGAGCTTCTAGACTGGTGAAAACATCCACATACTGGGACGGTGACGTGCCCCCAACTTCACGGGGATGGGAGATTTTGTGCTCTGGACCCCCCCAGACCTCGCCCTATGCAGATCTCTTCATCTGTGTCCTTTACAACATCCTTTAATAAACTGGTAAATGTGTTTCCCGGAGTTCCGTGAGCTGCTCTAGCAAATGAATCCAACCTGGGAACGGGGTCACGGGAACCTCCAATTTGTAGTCATATTGTACAGAAGCTGTGGGTAACCTAGGGCAACTGAAGTAGGGTGGGAGCAGTCTTGGGGGACTGACCCTTAACCCCTGGGGCTCAGACCCTAGCTCTGAGTAGACAGTGTCAGAACTGAGTTAAATTGTACGGCACCCAGCTGGTGTTGTAGACAAAAACTTCCACACATTTGTGTGAGCAATAAAGGAGACACACGGGAGAGAGACACAGGAGGTGGAAAACGGAGTCTTTCCTCATCACACCCAGGCTACCAAAGTTATTTGAACCCCATTACGGTATTAAGCATTGTCTAGAGTTGAATATTCACGTATGTATGTATATGTGTGTGTGTATGTATACATATATATATAACGTCCTTGCCATATATATATTCTTTTCAAATATACACCGATATTACTATGATCAAAGAAAAAAATACTACTTTATATTTTTTTTATGTTTATTTTTGAGAGAAACAGACAGCATGAATTGGGGAGAGGCAAAGAGAGAGGGAGACACAGAATCCAAAGCAGGCTTCAGGCTCTGAACTGTCTGCATGGAGCCAATGCGGGGCTCGAACCCATGAACCGTGAGATCGTGACCTGAGCTGAAGTCTGATGCTCAACCGACTGAGCCACCTAGGCTCCCCAATACATATTACTTTAATTGTTTTTAATGTTTATTTATTTTTGAGAGAGAGAGAGAGAGAGAGAGAGAGAGAGAGAGAGAGAGAGAGAGAGTATGAGTGGGGGAGGAGCAGAGAGAGAGAGAAAGACACAGAATCTGAAGAGACTCCAGGCTCTGAGCTGTCAGCACAGAGCCCGATGCGGGGTTCGAACTCGCCAACCGTGGGATCATGACCTGAGCTGAAGTCGGACGCTTAACCGACTGAGCCACCCAGGCGCCCCCAGTACATATTACTTTAAAAGTGCTACTGGTAAGGGCGCCTGGGTGGCTCAGTCGATTAAGTGTCCAACTTGGTTTTGGCTTAGGTCATGGTCTCTTGGCTTCATGAGTTCAAGCCCCGCATCGGGCTCTGCCCTGGCAGTGTGGAGCCTGCTTGGGATTCTCTCTCTCTCCCTCTCTTTCTCTGTCCCTCCCCGACTTGCGCTGTCTCTGTGTCTCTCAAAATAATTTTTTTTTTCTTAAAAGTGCTGCTGGTAAAATTGTACAGCCTCTCTGAAATAGAGCTTGACAGGTTCTTATAAAATTGTATTTGCAATCACCATGCAACCCACCAATTGCACTTTTAGTCATTTATCCCACAAAAAGGAAAACTCTGTTCACACAAAAACCCATACACAAAAGCACAGAGCAATTTAATATCTAATAACAGAGAACTAGGAACAATCCAAATGTCCTTCAATCAGTGAGTGGTTCAACTGGGGTACCAACCTACATGGAATACTGCTCAGCACTAAAAGCAAATATTAATATACATAACAACTTGCTGGATCTCCAGGGAGACGTGCTAAGTGAAAAAAAAAAAAATCAATCTTAAAGGGCTACCTACTATATATTCCACTTATATGACTTTCTTGAAATAACCGTTATAAAGACAGAGGACACAGGCGCCTGAGTGGCTCAGTCGGTGAAGCATTCGACTTCAGCTCAGGTCATGATCTCGTGGTTCATGAGTTCAAGCCCTGAATCTGGCTCTGTGCTGACAACTCAGAACCTGGAGCCTGTTTCACATTCTGTGTCTCCCTCTCTCTCTGCCCCTCCCCCATTCACACGCTGTCTCTCCCTCTCTCTCCAAAATAAACACTAAAAAAAAAATTTTAAGTAAAAAAGAGGGCAGACTAGACACGGCCACAAGTTAGTGATCAGGTGCGCAGGAAGGGGGTGTGGCCATAAAGGAGTGGCACAACGGAGCTTCGTGGTGATGGAACAGTTCCATATCTGGATTGCAGTGGTGGTTACACAAAGCTCCACGTCCATATGCACGTATAAAACACCGGCAATATCAGAAGCAGCTCTATGAGTGCTGGTGATCTGAATTTCCAGATTGTGGTACAGTTAAGCGAGGAGGAGGGAGCTGGATAAAGAGGACACAAGATGTGTCTGTATAATCTGGGGGGAGCTACTTCCTATGAATCAATAATTACTTTAAAAAAAAAAGTTGTGGAGTACCTGGGTGGCTCAGTCGGTTCAGCGTCTGACTTCAGTTCAGGTCACGATCTCAAGATTGGCGGGTTCGAGCCCTGTGTCAGGCTGTGCAGACAGCTCAGAGCCTGGAGCCTGCTTCGGATTCTGTTGTCTCCCTCTCTCTCTACCCCTTCCCCACTCATGAGCGCACGTTCTCTCTGTCTCTGTCTCTCTCTCTCAAAAATAAACATTAATAAAAGTGTTTTTTTCTTAAATGTAGCTGCAGCAGAAAGGGGGCAAAGGCTTTACTGAATTCACAGCATCTTGTTGCTATAGATTTTGCTGATTAAGGAATAAATTAACGGGCACAGCTATTATTACCCTATAGGGTGACATCGGAGATTTTCTGATTCAGAAAAAGTACAAACAAAACTATAAGCACCAGGGAGCCCTGGTTAACTGGCGCGGCCACTTTGGGAATAATTTGGCACCAGCCAGTGAAGTTGGGAATGTGTGTGCCTTAGACCTCCAGTCCCACTCCCAGGCACCGAGAAGTCTAACGTGTCTGCACCAGAAAAGAGACGTAACACTGTTCAAACAGTATTATTTGGAAACAGAAAAACTTTACATTCAGGGGAGCCTGGGTGGCTCGGTCAGTTAAGCGTCCGACTTCGGCTCAGGTCATGGTCTCATGGTTTGTGAGTTCGAGTGCACAGCCTGCTTCGGATCTTCTGTTTCCCTCTCTCTGCCCCTTCCCTGCTCTTGCTCACTCGCTCTCTCTCAAAAATAAACAATCAAGGGCCGCTGGGTAGCTAAGTCAGTTAAGCATCCAATTTCAGCTCAGGTCATCATCTCGCAGCTTGTGAGCTCTAGCCCCGCATCGGGCTCTGTGCTGACAGCTCAGAGCCTCGAGCCTGCTTCAGATTCTGCGTCTCCCTCCCTCTGTCTGCCCCCTCCCCAGCTCACGCACATGCGCGCTCTCACTCTCTCTCAAAAATAAATAAACATTAAAAAAATAATACATAAGGGCGCCTGGGTGGCTCAGTCGGTTAAGCCTCCGACTTCGGCTCAGGTCACGATCTCGCGGTCCGTGAGCTCGAGCCCCGCGTCGGGCTCTGGGCTGACGGCTCAGAGCCTGGAGCCTGCTTCAGATTCTGCGTCTCCCTCTTTCTCTGCCCCTCCCCTGTGCTCTCTCTCTCAAAAATAAATAAAAAATCTTTAAATAATAATAACAAACAAATAAACATTAAAAAAAAAGAAAGAAAAACTGTATGTTCAATGCCTGGAGAACAGATCAGTAAGGTGAGTGTTGGCTGTACCATGGAACGGGCACACAGCAATGAAGAAATGTTAACGTGCAACCACATGTTAACTACACAGAGGAATCTCAAAACAGCGTTGAACAAAAAGTCACAAAGTACACAAAGACTTCATTATATAAACATGAAAAACCTGCAAACGAAAACAACCTAGTGTTTCGGACACACGCACTCATGGCAGACTGCGGCGGCAAGTAAGGGTACGAATGACGACTTTCAGGCTGCTGACAACCTCTGGGGGAAACAGAGGAGGGGGAGACCAGGGCAAAGCCCAGAGGTGGCTTCAGGGGGACAGGACAATGTTCTGATTCCAAGCTGAGTAATGGGGGACCCACGTGTTCATTTTATTCCTCTTGTAACTATACAGGCATTAAAGACACTCCTTTCGTGCGCTAGTTTCATGAAGTGCAGGAGGATGTGTGTTTTAAACAGTCGTAATCAATTTCGGACGCTTTCAGCACAAAACAATTTCCCATGTTATGAACATCAGCTGCACAATATTTTAGTTGACTAAGGAGTTGTAATTTCTTAGTAAACTAATAACAATTTTCAATTTTTGGACCAAAGTAAACATTTAGCCCAGGTACCAACTTAAATGAGACTTACCTGGCCATACCGCTATCCCCACATAATTAGCAAATAATTCAGCAGAGTAACAATGGCAAAACACAACAATGAATAATAAAAGAGGTCGACATACCACAATGATGGCGATCCTTCCTCCCACATCGCCAACAACTGTGATTGGGGGCTTTTCTTTAGGAATTAGCACTGGTCAGAAGAAAACACACACACAAAAGTTTCTATATTAAAACGTACGATACAGCCTCTAAGAAGTTAATGTCTCATGATAAAAAGACTCAAGAAACTAGCAACAGATGGAAACTTCCTCAACCTGATAAAGGGCAACTGTGAAAAATTCACAGCTGACATCATGCTTAATGAAAGATTGAAAACTCTCCCCTAACATCCGGAACAAGACAAGGATGCCCATCCTCTCCACTGCTATTCGACATTGTACAGGAGGTGCTAGCCAGGGCAATTAGGCAAGAAAAAAAAATAATAAAAGGCATCCAGATTGGAAAGTAAGAAGTAACACTATTTCTATCAGCAAGTGACTTGATCCTATATATAAGAAATACCAAAGAATCCACAAGGAACTACAAAAGCTAATACACCAATGCAGCAAATGTTGTAAGGTAACACACAAAAATCAGTTGTTTCTACATGCCAGCAATGAACAATCTAAAGAAGAAATTAAGAAAACAACTCCACTCATAAAAGCATCTAAAAGAATAAAATACCTAGGAATAAATTTAACCAAACAGGTGAAACACTTGTACACTAAAAACTATTAAAACACTGGGTGGCTCAGTTGGTTAAGCATCTGACACTGGCTCAGAGCCTGACAGCTGAAAGCCTGGAGCCTGCTTCAGATTCTGTGTCTCCCTTTCTCTCTGCCCCTCCCCCAGCTCACACTCTGTCTCTCTCTCAAAAATTAACAAAACAAGAAAAAATTAAAACACTGCTCAAAGAAATTAAAGAAAACATACATAAATGGAAAAACAGCCCATGTGCATGGATGTAAGTATTAGTACTGTTAAGATGGCAATGCTCCCAGTGACCTAGAGATTCAATACAATCCTTATCAGAATCCCAACTGCTTTTCTGACAGAAATGAACTGACCATAAATTCCTGAAATATGGAAATACAAGGGACCCCAAATATCCAGAACCACCTCAAAAAAGAATCAAGGTGGAGGACTCACACTTCCCTATTTCAGAACTTATTACAAAGCTGTATTAATCATACATGGTACTAGCCATAAGGATGGGGATATAGGTCAAGGAAAAGAACTGAGTCAAGAAATAAACATTTATAGCCAATCCATTTCCCCCCAGCTTTACTGAGATGTCTCTGACAAAGAACTAGTTGTTAAGTTCAAGGTGTACGACATAACGATTTGATACACATCCATACAGCAAAATGATTACCACAGTAAGATTAATTAACACATCCATCACTTCACATGATTACAATTTGTGTGTGTGTGTGTGTGTGTGTGTGTGTGTGTGTGTAGTGAGAAACATTAAGAACTACTCTCTCAGTAACTTTTAAGTTTTCATGTATAAAATACAGTATTATTAATTTACAGTTACCATGTTGTACATTAGATCCTCAGAACTTGAACTTATAACTGCAAGTGTGTACCCTTTGACCAACATCTCCCCATTTCCTCCACCACCCCAGGCCCTGGCAACTAACATTCTATTGTCTGTTTCTATGAGTTGAGCTTTTTCTTTAGATGCCACATATAAGTGGGGCACCTGGGTGGCTCGGTCAATTAAGCGTCCGACTCTTTCGGCTTAGGTCACGATCTCACAGTCACGCTAGTCTAGTGTCTAGAGTATATAAAGAACTCTTACAACTCAACAATAAAAAGGCAAAGAAACCAATTTTAAAAATAAGCAAAACATCTGAATAGACACTTCTCCAAATAAGATATGCAAGTGGACAAGCACATGCAACATCATTAGCCATTAGAGAAATGCAGGTCAAAACTACAACAAAGTACCACTTCAACCTGCTAGGAAGACTATTATAAAAAAAATCAGGAGAGGCGCCTGGGTGGCTCCAGTCGGTTAAGCATCTGACTCTTGATTTCGGCTCAGGTCATGATCTCACAGTTCCTGAGAGGGAGCCCCACATCGGTGGGGCTGACAGCACGGAGCCTGCTGGGGATTCTCTCTCTTCCTCTGCCCCTCTCCTGCTCGCTCTCTCTCAAAAAAAATAAATAAACATCTTTAAAAATCAGGAAATAAGTGTTGGGAAGGATATGGAGAAATCAGACCTTTATTAAATTTTTTTTTTTTCAACATTTATTTATTTTTGGGACAGAGAGAGACAGAGCATGAACGGGGGAGGGGCAGAGAGAGAGGGAGACACAGAATCGGAAACAGGCTCCAGGCTCCGAGCCATCAGCCCAGAGCCTGACGCGGGGCTCGAACTCACGGACCGCGAGATTGTGACCTGGCTGAAGTCGGACGCTTAACCGACTGCGCCACCCAGGCGCCCCGAAATCAGACCTTTATATATGGCTGGGAGGAAGGTAAAATGGCACAGCTGTTGTGGAAAACAGTTCGAGGGCTCCTGAGAAAGTTAAACATAAAGTTACAACGAGACCCAGCAACTCTAACCCTGGAGAAATGAAATCCTAGGTCTGTGGGAAGCGGGCACACGAATGAACGTCACAGCCTTAGAGCCAAAGGCAGATGCAACTCCAGTGCCCACCAGTGGGTGAATGACAAGCAAGCTGTGCCATATCCACGCACAACGGAAAAGCATCAGCCACGGAAAGGAATCAAGTCCCAGTACGTGCAACGACTTGGATGAACGTCAAAGACGTTACGCTCGGTGAAAGAAACTAGACGCAGGTCACAGACTGTATGATTCCGTTTCTATGAAATGTCCAGAACGGGCAAATTCATAGCAACAGAAAGGGGGCATGGGGGTGATAATTTAATGGGTAGGGGTGTTTTTCCAGGGGGATGAGGTGTTCGAAACCAGGGAGAAATGGTGGTTGCACCACGCTGCAGACGTACAAAACGCCAGTGAACTGTGTACCTTCGAAAATGGCTGATTCTAGGTTATGTGACTTTCACTCAATTTTTGCAGAAAGGTCAGCGTCACTGAAGGAAAAAGTAGGAGTGCTCCAGATCAGGGCCGCTCCACCTCGGCACCACTGACGTTTTGGGTTAGATAATTCTTTGTTGTGGGGGCTGTCCTGTGGGTCACAGGACCTTTACAGTGTCCTTGGCTTCTTCTCACTAGATGCCAGGAGCAGCCCCCTCACTTGTGACCTCCAAAAATGTCTGCAAACACCTCCAAATGTCCTCAGTGGGACAAAATCCAATGGCACCCCCTGGTTGGGAATCACTGCTGTGGATTAAAAGGGTGGCTAAGGGCGTATGACAATTCAACGCCATGTGTGATCCTAGGTGGCAGGGTGGGCGGGGGGCAGCGGGGTATGACAGAAATGCAAAACCCAACAGAGCAAGACAAATCCCAAAACTGAAGTGATTTTTTTTTTTTTTTTTTTACATTTTCCACACTTTTCCCAGGCACCTGACACCAGTACTGGGGAAAGAGCACAGCGTTGTAGCCTTTAGGGAATCAACCCAAGAGCCATACGAACACTCTCAGCTTGGGCCTCCTTAATCTCACTTTTAGAAACTTACAATGAAATAAACCCAAGTGCAGAAGTTTTTACCCACATACGCGCACTGCAACATTCTACTGGCAAGGAGCAGGCGAGAACAAGTACCAGCCAGACCCTGCTCAGGCTTAGGTTTAAGCCACATCTTTAAGATGGGATATTCAACAGCCATTAAAAATGCTGTTTACGCAAGTTTTTAATCACGTGGGCGAAGGTACGTTATGGAGGGAGGTGCACGTTCTGTGCCCAGGATGCACCGCATCTCCTTAACACAAGTAAGGAAAACCTGAGAAGAGACCCATGAAGAGAGAAATGGGTCTCTGGATGTAGCATTGATGATTATTTTCTTCCTTTACAACGGAATGTTTGGAATATTTATATAACGTGTACACACTCTGGAAAAGAACTGTTTTCTGTTTTAGTTGGCGTTTTTCACGTTTAAGAAACCAGAATGTACAAACTAACATTTTATTATTTTTTAAATTTTTTTGTAGGTTCCACACCCAGTACGGAGCCTAAAGCGGGGCTTGAACTCACGACCTTGAGATCAAAACCTGAGCTGAGATCAAGAGTTGGATGCTTAACCGACTGAGCCACCCAGGGGCCCCACAAACTAATTTTTTAAATCTAACACTAAATATCAAAATCTTGTGATACAATCAAAATCTCAAAATAGATGCGTCAGATGCCACAGGAACAATGCTTTCTTTTGCTGTCATATATCTATTTGCTATTAACTTTAACAAGTATTACACAGAGAGGGTCAGGCCATCAAGTGTGCAAAAGCAAAGTGCAACACGAAGGAGCTGCGAAATTCAACTTCTCAATTATAATCCCCCCCAAATCTTCCAGCGTTCACCACCTGGGTTAAAACATAAGCACAGAAATGTTATAATTAAAATCGTGACTGAAATGAGCTGAAACAGAGAGCAAATAAACAGATGGAGGAAACGTCAGAGAGTCCCATTCCCTGGTTTTCATTTTTTTTTTTAATTAAAAAAGAAAATTTTTTAATGTTTATTTATTTTTGAGAGAGAGACAGAGACAGAGGGGCAAGTGGAGGAGGGGCAGAGAGAGAAGGAGACACAGAATCCAAAGCAGGTTCCAGGCTCTGAGCCGTCAGCACAGACCCCAACATGGGACTCGAACACAAGGACCACGAGATCATGACCTGAGCCAGAGTCGGACGCTTAACCGACTGAGCCACCCAGGCGCCCCCATTCCCTGGTTTGCAGACGGGAAACCAGCAGCTCCATTTCTGCAGTCCAGAAACCACTAGCTAAGGCCACATTTAAAGCTAAGACCCAGAAGTTAAAAGGAGCTGATTCGTCTAAAGACTGCGGGATGTGTTCCGGAATGGAGCCCACGTGACTGCCAAACTGAACAGGAACGTGCTTTCCCCCACGCTCAGGGGAAGGGCTTATCCCTTGAGCCGAAGGCACTGGGGCTCCTGACATCCACTACTGCCTAAAAGCAGAGCCCCCCAAAAGAATGCCCATTCAAAAGAATGCCCGTGTCAGAAATCCACTCCAAGAACAACCAGGAAGGACTGACCTACCATGGAGACTAGAGGTCAGCACCACACCTCAACAGACACTGTCACAAAGCTATCCTACTGCCATCCGTGCTGAGGAGCCGCTCATCTCTCCTAAAAGTCACCTGTTTTCTAGCTTCCGCTTCCCCTGTTAAAATGGTATAGAGGCCCCCAATCCTAAACCCTGTCTTTTCTCGCACTAATCTATCTTTTGTGAGTTTTTTTTTTAATGTTTACTTATTTATTTGAGAGAGACAGTGTGTGCGAGCAAGTGTGGGGGAGGGCAGAGAGAGAGGGAGACCGAGGATCCTAAGAAGGCTCCACACTGTCAGCACAGAGCTGGACACGGGGCTCGAACTCACAAACCGTGAGATCATGACCTGAGCCGAAACCGAGAGCCAGACACTTAACCAAATGAGCCACCCAGGTGCCTTCTTTTGTGAGTTTTATTGCAGGCCCCAAAGCCTGAACCTAAAGAGGGCAGAGGATAAGTTTTTCCTCCCCATCAGACTCAAACAAAGGCAGTATTTTTTTAATCAAGAAGATGTTAATAAAGCACGAAGGATGTTTCTTAGAAACAAAAGCAAATTCACACATAACCCTACCACCCTGTCACCAGTATTTTCATCTTCCATATTCCCTCCCGGGCCTCACACAAACACAGGTATACCCTCTCATGTTCTGCCCATTCCCATATGTTCCAGATTTTTCTCTTGTGTCCAGACAGTCTTAATTATGTCAACAGGCTGCATAATTAGCTGTGCTGATACAGCATAATTCAAGCCCTACCCTCTGCTAAGCCGTTTAGACTTCTCCAATATTCTGCATTCAAAATAACACTATAGTGAATAACTTGCACATACAAAGTTTTTTGCTTATGTTAAACCCTTCTCTAGGATATATTACTGAATGAATGAAATTCCCTGAAGTGCCAGAACGGAGTCTTTTCCTAGTTCTTGCCGTGATCACACAGACTGCTTCTAGAAGGCTCTACAGTCCACAGGGCTCTCCGAAATGCACTTGTGACAACCAGGCCAAGCCCGGAAAAGTATTAGTCATTTTTGCCAACTTAAAGAAAAAACAGAAAAGAGGCAGTTCACAGCTGAAAAACGACAAATCCAGTCAGCCTTAAAACCAAAGCGGGAAGCGACAAAGAGGGGCCAGCGCACTTACTGGGGATCTCCAGGCTGGGGTGGATGGCAGCCACACTCCTGACCATGGGCGGGGAATGCCGTCCATCCACCAAGTCGGACTCGGCGTCCTGCGCTTCCCCGTGAATCACCGCAATTCCCAGTCGCAGGCGCTCCGCAAAAGACTGTGCCCTGAGGGAGAGCAGTAGACACAGTTCAGAAATCACGCAGCCCCCATTCTCCAGCGTTCGCGGGAGAAACAGAAGACAACATAAATCAGATGCGGTTTCCGAAAGAATTCGTGAAAAGAGAAAGAAGGTGACCTGCAAGTGTTAGGATGCAGGACAAAGTGTGGAGTCCCCACGTGACGAGCGTGTCCCTCTGGCTGGGGCAGCGATGGGCAGCAGCGGCCAGCCTGCTCTGTGCTCAGCCCACTGGGGAGCCTACAGCAGTGACTCCAAGAAGCCTCAGCCTCCTGGCTTTTAATTGCTAATCCACCCGGCCACGCACTTCAATAGTGAGAACCAACCACAGGAGACAAGGTGCGTTACAGCCTCAGAAAAGCAGTAAGCATCGATTTTTAAATTGTACTGAGATAGAATGAAGACACCATAAAATATACATGTTTACACTGTACAATCTCATAGGCTCTGATGTGCGTACACATCCGTGCAACCATCAGCACAACGAAGACCAGGAAAATCTCTCTCACTGCCAGACACGTCCTGGTGCCCCTTTGTAATTTCTCCTTCCAGCACCAGGCAAACCAATAGTTTGTTCTCTGTCAGCATAGTTTTGCCTTTTCTAGAATTCTGTAAGTAGAATCAGAGTATCTTTTTTTTTTTTTTTTTTTTTTTTTGTCTTTCTTCGTTCACTAAGGAAAACATGTTGGAGATCCATCCATTTTACATGGGACACCAAAGTCACCCCTTTACACTGCCACAATCTGTTGTTTGGGTCTATCACAGTTTGTCCATTCACTTGAACTTCTGCATCGTTTCCAGTTCTGAACCATTACAAAACTGCTTTGAATATTCATGTACAAATCTCTGCATGGACTTATGTTTTCTTTTCTCCAGGGTAAATAGCTAGGCGTAGAATGGCTGGATCATAGGACAGGCATGTATTTAGCTCTCTAAAGAAACAACCGTGAGGCACCTGGGTGGCTCAGTCGGTTAAGCGTCCAACTTCAGCTCAGATCATGATCTCACGGTTCATGGGTTCAAGCCCCGCGTCGGCTCTGTGCTGACAGCTCAGAGCCTGGAGCCTGCTTCGGATTCTGTCTCCCTCTCTCTCTCTCTGTCCCTCCCCACGTTGTGCTGTCTCTGTCTCTGTCTCTCTCTCTCTCCCCCTTAAAAAATAAAAAACATTAAAAAATTAAAAACACAACAACAACAAACTCTTTTCCAAAGTGGTTATACCATTTTACATTCCCACGAACTGCGCACGAGGGTTCCAGGGCCTCCAAGTTCTGCCACTCAGTGTGGTCAGTCACTTCAACTACTACCCATGCTAACGGCGTATACAGGTGCCTCACCGTGGCCTCAGTTTGGACTGGCCTCATAACAAATGGTGCTGAACATTTTCACGTGCTTACCTGCCATTTGAGTACATACTTTGGGGTAAAGGGTCTGTTATCTTTTGCCAATTTTTTAGTTGGGTTGTTAGTTCCCTAAGTTTTGGGAATTCTTTACACATTCTAAATACAAATTCTTTATCAGATACAGGCTTTCCCAATATTTCCTCCCACTCTGTGTCTTCTGTCATTCTCTTCATAAAGTCTTTGGAAGAGTAGTTTTAATTTTGATGACACAATGTGACAACTTTCTTCTTATAAAACGGACTTCTAGTGTCATATTTAAAAAATGTTTGTCCAACCAAAGTCACAAAGATTTTTCTCCCATGTTTTCCTCTGGGGGCTTTATAGTTTTAGGTTCTACATTTAGGTATGGGATTCATTTTTAGTTGATGTTTGTATATGATGTAAAACATGGCTCAGAATTGATGATTTTGCACATGAATTTCCAGTCATTCCCACACCATTTGCTCAAAGGACTATCCTTTCTCCATTCAGAAGTGCCTCTGCCCCTCTGCTGGAAATCAGTATTCGAGATACGCGTAGGTCTATTTCTGGACTCTGTTCTGTTCCACTGAGCTATTTTTCTATCTTTTCCCAATCACACACAATCACGATTGCCTGAGCTTTATGGTCAGTCCTGGACTTCAGTGTTACATCTCCAACTTTGGTATTCTTTCTCAAAGTCCAAGTAGCACTTACATATCTACCGAGTGAAGGGGCAAGTCCACCTGAATCATGTTTGGCCAACACCCAAATCCCATAATCACTGGTGTGGAAAACACCCTGAGAAGTGATTAGCGGTGCCATTACTTTCCAGTGAACATACACAGTTCAAGCACCATGGATCGCCTTCTTCAGCCCCTTGGGTGTGTTTCTTCATCTGAGAGACAGACAGAGAGAGAGAGAGAGACAGAGAGAGAGACAGAGACAGAGAGAGAGACAGAGAGAGAGACAGAGACAGAGAGAGAGACAGAGAGAGAGAGATATAGAGAGAGAGAGAGAGAGAGAGAGAGGGAGGGAGGGAGGGAGGGAGGGAGGGAAGACGCTGGCCTCCTAGCTAGAGAAGATCAAGCGAGGTAACACAGACGTCTTAGTTCCAGCTGCTGTAACTGGATACCACAGACCGGGGGTGCTTAAACAACAGAAATGTGTTTCTCACGGTTCTGGAGGCTACAGGTCCAAGATGAGGGCCTGCTTCCCGGTTTGCACACGGCCTCTGTCTCTCACTGTGCCCTCGCGTGGCAGAGAGCAGACGGCCCCTGCAGCACTGGTCTCTTCTCCTAAGGGCACTGAGCCCATACATGACGGCTCCTCCTTCGTGACCTAATTACCTCCCAAAGGCCTCCCCTCCTAAAACCATCACAGTGGGGGTGAGGATTTCAAGACGAATGTTGGGGCACACAAACATTCAGTCCACAATAGCAGCTAAAACATCTGCCGCTAAACCTAAGTTCCCTGAGGGCACCTTCTCAGGCCTCATCCGACCCGGCACAATAGCTTCTCAATAAACATCTGAATGGGTAAATGACAAACTCAGTGTGGTACAGCCCACCCTTGAACAATATGGGTTTGAACTGCGTGGGTCCACTCACAGCCAATTTTTTTTTATATAAATACAGTGCAATACTGTAAATGTATTCTCTTCCTCATGATTTTCTTAATCACATTTTCTTTTCTCTAGCTTACTTTATTGTAAGAATACAGTATACTACACGTAACATACAAAATTTGTATTAATTGGTTACGCTATCAGTGAGGTTCTAGTCAACGGCGGTCTGTCAGTAGTTGAGTCCTGGGGGAGTCCAAGTTATGCATGGATTCTGAAGCACAGAGGGGTCGGCACCGCTAAAACCTGTGTTGCTCAAGAGTCAACTGTACCAACAAATGCCAAATAAACGAATCCAAAGGCTATTACAATGATAAAATCCCACCAACATATGAAGTCAGATGTAAACTGAGTATTATAAAAGTTACCAAGAGCCTATCCATATGGGCGAGTCAAATGAAAATTCATCATATTCTTTTGGTATTTAGCGGGAAAAAACCGATCGACACACACTGCTGCTACTCCGGTCTCCGCCGAGATGGAAGGCCCCCACCACGGAGCAGAACTGAAAACCCGGATGTTATACATGAAACAAACCTAAGAAGACTCCGAAGAGGACAGGAGACACAGACTGGCCGGGGACCTCGGGACTGCGGGGACAACAAGGCGCTGAGTCCTCTGGTCTTTCTGTCTCGTTATCCCATATCCCAGACTCGCAGCTGGAGAGGCGGGCGGCCCAAAATGCCAAGAGGCACACACCAAAGAAGCGCAGACAAAAGCCTGCTTTCTCCAGCCACAGGGCCAAGAGAGAGACCGCCTCCCACGTCAGAAAACTTTAACCCTACCCCCGGCCACCCCAGGAAAAACCAGCTATGCCACTCGCCCACACGAGTTTAGGTCAAGCAGGGGGCCTGCACTGCCTCCCTTGCCAGGCGATAACGATGAGCCCCAAACCCGCCAACGGGGTAGTTGAAGAGACGGCCAAGCAGGGGGCTGGCACTTTTCATCCCCACCGGGCGGTCATCACCCCCCGCGCCCCGCCGGGTGTCAGTGCAGAGGGACACCTGGACCTCCACCCCGACTCGGCAGTAAAGAGGTGCCCTTCCCCCTCCCCTGTGAGGTGGCGTCAGATGGGGCCCCGTCAGTCAGTGGTAACAGGGCCACTCCCCACCTGTGTCAGCAGAGGATTCCCAGGGAGCGGTGCTCGCACTCTGACCCACTTGTGAGTGTTTTCATCCGACTCTTCCTACAGAGCCACGGCAACCACAACAGTGTGGTGCTGACATACAGTCAACAGAACAGATCTGAGAGTCCAGAAATACACACAAACATCTATGGCCGAGTGATTTTTGACAAGAATGCCAAAGCCATTCAAGGGGGAAAGAACAGTCTTTTTGACAAATGGTGCTAGACAACCAGACAATCACATGGAAAAGAAAGAAGCTGGACCCCTACCTACGGCTCCCTCCAGACACAAAAATTAATTCAAAATCGATCGACAACCCAAACCTAAGAGCTAAAACTACACTATTGGGAGAAATCATAGGGGTAAAACTTAATGCCCTGGGTTTAGCGATGGCTGCTAAACAAGCAAAAGCAGTAACAATAATGCTAAACCGGACTCCATAAAATTAAAAACTTCTGTGCGTCAAAGGACCATATCAAGACAGAAAAAGACAACCTGCAAAATGGGGTAAAATATTTACAAACCACGTACCTGATAAGGATCTAGTCTCCAGAATATATAAAGGACTCCTACAATTCAACCACAAAAAGAAAAACCACCCAGTTAAAAAATGTGCAAAAAGGGGCGCCTGGCTGGCTGTCGGTTGAACATCTGACTCTTGATTCTGACTCACGTAGCAATCCCAGGGTCGTGGGATGGAGCCCCACGTCAGGCTCTGCAGTGAGCATGAAGCCTGCTTAGGATTCATTCTCTCTCTCTCTTCCTCCCTCCCTCCCTCCCTCTGCCCCTCCCCTAGCTCATACTCATTCCCTCTCAAAAAAAAAAAAAAAAAAAGTACAAATGACTTGAGTAGACATTTCTCCAAAGAAGCACATGAAAAGACGCTCAACATCATTCATCACCAGGGAAGTACAAATCAAAACAACAACGAGACACCACTTCACACCCACTAGGATGGCTGGAACAGTAACGAAACAGCAAATAAGCGTTGGTCGGGATGTGGAGAGATTGGAATCCTCGTACGTTCCTGGTGAGAATGTGACATGGTGTGGCGGCCCCTCAAAAATGTAAACACAGGGGGCACCTGGGGGGCTCAGTGGGTTGCACATCCAACTTCAGCTCAGGTCATGATCTCACAGTTCGTGAGTCCAAGCCCCGGGTTGGGCTCTGCCCTGGCGGTGTCTCCCTCTCTCCACCCCACCCCTGCTCACACTCTCTCAAAAATAAAGAAACATTTAAAAAAATGTAAACCTAGAATTACCATACGCCCAGCGCTTTCAATCCTAGGTATCCATCCAGGAGAAAGGAAACCACGCGTCCACATGGCAACGGGTACACAAATGTTTGCAGCAGTGCTACTCACAACAGCCACTAGGTGGCAACAACCCAAACGTCCCTCAATACGTGGATGGCTAAACAGGCTGGAAGAGTAGTCAGCCATAACACGGAATGAGATCTTGACACAGGCCACAACGTGAAGGAACCCCGAAAACACTGTGTCAAGTGAAAGAAACCAGATGCAAAAGGCCACACAGTGTACGATTCCATTTATATAAAATGTCCAGAAGAGGCATATCCAGAGACAGAAAGCAGATCAGTGGTTGCCAGGGGCTGGGGAGAGAAGGGAATGGAGAGTGATTTCTTAACGGGTCCGGGGTGTCCTTCAGGAGTGATGAGAAAGTTCTGAAACAAGAGAGTGGTGGTCGTTGCACAACACTGTGAGGGCGCTAACTGCCGATGAACTGTAGACTTTTTTTTTTTTTTTTCAACGTTTATTTATTTTTGGGACAGAGAGAGACAGAGCATGAACGGGGGAGGGGCAGAGAGAGAGGGAGACACAGAATCGGAAACAGGCTCCAGGCTCTGAGCCATCAGCCCAGAGCCTGACGCGGGGCTTGAACTCCCTGACCGCGAGATCGTGACCTGGCTGAAGTCGGACGCTTAACCGACTGCGCCACCCAGGCGCCCCAGAACTGTAGACTTTAAAACGATCAGTTCCATGTTCTACGATTTTCACCTTCACAACAACTGAAACCATGTGTATCAGAGAAAAACAAATTACTAAATTAAATCTGATCCAGCACAATACTTGGAAAAATGGGATCTTAGGTTCCAAACGAGTCACGGTTGGCTCCAACTTAATCAAATGGACAAGACTCTACTGATAAAGACTCTTAACGGAAGCACTGTGTGGACACAGCACTGGCTGCACTGGACACAACTTCATGTTTTCAGCAATAATGCCAACCTCGTTAATAGACCCAATGTCATTCCTCGTTTACCATGGAAAACTACTTATCGTAATACCTTCGAAACCAGCGGCTTATCGTCCGCGAGCTCTCCTCATCCTTTAGTAGCAACGGTCTGCGGGCCCAGGCCAGAGGTAGGTGCCTGTGGCCTCCTTACACACCACAGGGCTTAACAGGGATCCAGTGACCAAAGGCAGGATAATTGCGGGACACAATTTTAAAAGAGCTTTTTTAGGAAAAAGCCTTTCTTCCAACATTTGCTTTTATTCTCTCCCTTTCCTGCTTTGTTGGAAACGCTGGCGTAGGAAATCCTCTCAACCCCAAGCCTCTTTAAGTCCTGTATTACCGATTCATCAGTTACTCCAGGTTACACAGAACCCTCAGCACTGCCCTATTTGTAGGCCTCAGTAAAATGTCACCTTTTGACATGTACCAGTAAGTGGCCTCTTGGCTGGATATAATTCTGTTAATAAATTACTGAGTTCTTCTAATAAAAGGCAGTGAACAGTCACAAAGTATATTCACTGGTATTTTAAAGGGCAGATCTGAAGACCGACGAGCGGCTGCCAACCAAGAACTAGGTCAGGCATCCCTACACCTGGAAGTTTCTGACTACTGGTCACATATTGGGATTGAAAAAAAAGACGAAAATACATCATCATTTTTAAAATGGAGTCAGCAGACAATCTTCTAAACTAAAAACCCACAGGGGTGCCTGGGGGGCTCAGTCAGTTAGGCATCCAACTCTTGACTTCAGTTCAGGACATGATCTCACAGTTTGTGAGTTCGAGCCCTACATCAGGCTCTGCACGGACAGTGCAAAGTCTGCTTGGAACTCTCTCTCCCTCTCTCTCGTCCCTCCCTGCTTGTGCGCGTGCACTCACTCTCTCTCTCAAAATAAATAAGCTTAAAAAAAAAAAATTAAAAGCCCACAGAATTAAGGGAACCGCTGAGACAGAATCCAGAATATCCAGGATCCAACTGGGGATGTGATTCTCCACATGGACCCAAGGAGTAGTCATGAGCTCCCACCTACCTTTTGGCTGAGGCTGGAGATTTGGCCACAATCACTGCATTCCTGTAGTCCGGGATCTGTGACAGATTAAGAGGTCAGGGATTACTCCAGAGGCTGTTCACGCCAGCACCTGACAGTCAATAAAAAGGAACATTCCTAGACTCAAAACTGTCATCTGGTCACATGAAAAGTCTTCCAAAAAGAGAAAAAGTTCAAAGTAAATTTCCCCTTTGGAAAATGAAGAAACTCCTACTACCTAGGAAAAAATAGGACAGAGGTATGAGCCTCACAGACTTAAGACAAAAAGTAATGCTAATCGGTGATTAGCTGATATCCAGGGGCCAGTGAATACTGATAATGGGGTATAAAGACGTTTTTATAAAGTCAACAGGAATTCCTCTCATGAATCCCCGTTACGTGCAATTTCACAGTGCAAGGATGATATGCATCCAACCTGAATCCAAGGCAACTGTCACATTCCAAATTAGTACGCTCCATACGAATGACTTCCATATCTGAGTCATGGCATTTTGAAGAAACCAATCTGTTAAAGGATAATCAGGATGGTGGGATTTTTTAAAGATATGAAGAACCCGTGGGGCGCCTGGGTGGCGCAGTCGGTTAAGCGTCCGACTTCAGCCAGGTCACGATCTCGCGGTCCGGGAGTTCGAGCCCCGCGTCGGGCTCTGTGCTGATGATGGCTCAGAGCCTGGAGCCTGTTTCCGATTCTGTGTCTCCCTCTCTCTCTGCCCCTCCCCCGTTCATGCTCTGTCTCTCTCTGTCCCAAAAATAAATAAACGTTGAAAAAAAAATTTTTTTTAAAGATATGAAGAACCCTTAAGAAAATAACTAAAATATCAGTCTACTCTGCAGCCTTTTACTGTTGGGACATTTGAAGTGATTGTAATTGAAGATATACCCATTATCGACTTCTGAGAGTTTATAAGACAAAACTCTTTTTAAGCTGTGCAGTGATTTATTTCTGACTTCATCCTGGCCATAGTTTCAAATTACGTTCTTGACATTCAGACACTTCGTTAAATGGTATTATTTCATTCAATATACCCTCTTCACTTTTTTTCTCACAACTATGCTATATCAATGAATTTCTATATAAGCATTAATAACATCTAACACCTTGTATGATACCTAGTACACAGGAAGCACTAAGTAATACTTAGTAAATAAACAGAACACTGATTTATTTGAAGAACGCTCTAATGCAAAAATACCCAGCATAACCATACGGATCAGGTATCTTTATAGGGCAGCCTAATTTGTCCAACACTACCAAGGAGTAAGGGAGCAAAAAATACACATGGGCATTTTCCTTATTTTCACTGGAAGTCTTCCTAAACTGTTTTATGGACTTCCTTGTCTCTCACCAAATATCAAACAGCACAAACCCAGCCAAGAGGAGAAGTGACAATGAAGGAAAACAGTTAATAAAGCAAATAAAAGGAGACTTTAAAAGAAAGGACTCTTTAATAAAAACAGGTCTATTTCGGGGGTACGTGGCTGGCTCAGTTGGTAGAGCATGAGACTCTTGATCTCAGGGTTGTGAGTTCAAGCCCATGTTGAGAGTAAAGTTTGCTTAAAAAAAAAAAACGAAAACAGGTCTATTTTCTCCCCAGGAGCTACAACAGGAAACCGTACACTTAAAGAACTGGCTGTTAAGAAAAAGAACCAGGGGCGCCTGGGTGGCTCAGTCAGTTAAGTGTCTGACTTCAGCTTAGGTCATGATCTCGCAGTTCATGAGTTCAAGCCCGGCGTTGGGCTCTGGGCTGATGGCTCACAGCCTGGAGCCTGCTTCAGATTCTGTGTCTCCCACTCTCTCTCTGCCCCTCCCCCGCCTGTGCTCTGTCTCTCTCTGTCTCTAAAAAATGAATAAACATTTTTAAAAAATTAAAAAGAAAAAGAACCAAAAAGAAACCTAGGCAGTGGAAATAAGAAACTCACTAACGGGCTTTTACGGTGGCAGAATGGACACAGATAAGCAAGCCTGGGTCTTCAAGCCAAGGGATTTTCCCACAATGCTATATATAACAATGCAAAACTTGAAAAAGACCAAATAACAAAAAGTGAAACAACAGAAACTAGACCCAAAATTTTCAACATCTAACAGTTCCCAAAGGAAAGAATGAGAAGAGATGAGATACTCAAATAATAGGGGGGAAAAATGCCCAGAGAATGAAAGAGACCCAGGGAGTATCTAGTGACATGAAAGGAAAAAAGATCTACCCCAGACACATCGTGCGGAAGTTTCAAAACCACAGCAGAAAAATGAGACACTGTGGGGGAAGTTCCTGCCTGCCCCCAAAAACACACTAGATGTACCCTCACACTAAAACTCAAGAAAGGGAAAAATTCAAATCATACAGCATTGTTTTGGTCATTAAACTTGCAAAACTAAGTGCACGGGGAAATAGACACTATCATATGTACTGTTAGTGAAAGTATCAATTAATACAGCCCCTTCGGAGAACTGCAAGTTTCATGATACCATATTAAAATATTATATTTTCATGATATTCAAATATTAAATTTTCAGAAAATTGAGATTTTTGCAATATCTACTAAAGCATTAAAAATGTAGATTACTTTTCTATCAATTCTACTCCCCAACATTTTTTCAAAAAAATATGTAAGTAATCAGAAAGGTAAGTACAAGAATTTCCAATGCAGCATTATTTAATGATAAATTTTTAAGTAAAATATTTCATCTAAAAAAGAGTGAAAAATTGGGGCACCTGGGTGGCTCAGTTGGTTTAGTGTCCGACTTCAGCTCAGGTCATGATCTCGTGGTTTGTGGGCTCAAGCCCTGTGTCAGGCTCTGTGCTGACAGCACGGAGCCTGCTTTGGATTCTCTATCTCCATCTCTCTGACCCTCCCCCACTTATGCGCACGCGCTCTCTCTCTCTCTCAAAAATAAACATTAAAAAAAAGAAGATAAAACATTCACAGCCCTTTAAAAAAAAAGGGGGTGAAAAATTAAAACAACCTAATATCCAATCAAGAGGAGGATGGTTGAAAAAACTGTGGCTCATTTAAACTTGTGCTTTAAACATTTAAACACGTAGCCATTTGATCTTAATTGAACTCAAAGAAAATGATTCAGTTCTCAGTCACACTAGCCACGCGCAACGACCAGTGGCGACCAAACTAGACGGCGGCTAGAACATTTTCACAATCACAGAAAGTTCTACTGGCCATCACTGATCTAAACTCAGAACTACGATGTAGCAATTATGAATCTTAGCATGGCAAGACCTCCAGACACCAGCGTAGCAATGAAAAGAACAAGTTGCAGAACAAGGCAAACAATATGTTAACTGTTTTTTGTTCTTTGTTTTTTTCCAAAAAAGCACCCACAAATCAACATCTGTAACTATGTATATAGACAAGGAGGCGAATACAAACAGAGAAGTCTGGGAGGACACAGGGCGCAAAGCAAGCTGGCAACAAGGGCTACCCCTGCAGAGGGGCCAAGGACCAGGCTGGTGGCCCAGGGAAGCTAGGGGCTGACCAGTATTGTCAGAATTACTATATACACACACATGCGTGTCCCTGTCACTGCCACGGTCAACATAAAGTTTCATTTTTCACTTTAGAAGAAAATGACTCTATCAGGCGGAAGGGAAAACATACCCCATATCCAGTTTCCAGCTTCCAAACTCTGTAGTAATTTTCTCCTGAACCACTAAGGGAAAACAACATCAGGGCCACTGTGGAACCACAAAGAATCAAACTGCCCTACACCCCCATACTCCCTTGCTATACACCCCTACCCTGTCCCTGATTTCTCATCCCCTGCCATATCTCATTTCTGTAAAGAGAGTGGCTGGATTCAAAGACACTAAGAAGAACACTGGGGTCGGGTGGGAGGTCAGGGGGAGGAGGGATGCAACTCAAGAATCAGAAACAGGATAACTCCAGGGGCACCTGGATGGCTCAGTCGGTTAAGCGTCCAACTTGGGCTCAGGTCATGATCTCATGGTTTGTGCGTTCAAGCCCCACATCAGGCTCTGTGCTGACAGCTGAACCTGGAGCCTGCTTTGGATTCTGTGTCTCCCTCTCTCCCTGCCCCTTCCCCACTCTCACTCTGTCTCTTTCTTTCTCTCTCTCTCTCAAAAATAAACATTAAAAAATTAAAAAAAAAAAAAAAAAGATAACTCTAGAAGTTCCTATTTAAAAATTGATGAGATAGGATGGGATCTCTACATACACCAGAGAAATATACTTGTGGCCCTCCTCTTCATCATTTCCTTAAGAATCCTGGTGCAGACCAATGATCTCTAGAACTATCACCGTAATATCTTGTCATTTTTTAAAAATACGCATTGTATTTAATCAATACCCAAGCCAATTTCGGTCATATTTTAGTATCTCTCTGATTTAGATGTCCTAAACTCAGTAGTGTCTTACAGCTGCTGTCGGCCCCACAGCAGCTGTGATGTGCTTTTCCAGCCCTTCACACACGTGAAGAAGGCCATGGCATTCATTTCAAACAAGCCACAGGCACTGCTGGTTCTATACGGGCCGGGTTTGACTGCCATTTAAAACGTCTCCAGCAAGAGTTCCCTATGATCCGGCATTAAAACGAACAGCGACAGTGCATGCGGAAAGACACAGCACGTAGACAGCAGGGTGTAGATTTCACATTCGTGGCTCAAGCAGTCATCGCTGGAGGAATGACTGCAGGTGAGTATCTTCCCATAAGGCGATAATGGAATGCTCTGTGGGACCTAACGAAGGAAGACTGCGCACTGCCAGTGAAGCTGGAGAGGACTGAATCTCAAAGGACGCCTAACACGCACACCGCAACGCGGCTGAAGGAGGGAGAACCTGCCAAACTCCCAGGAGAGAGGCCCAAAGCTTCAAGGCAATGAGCATCCAATTATCGGGACTTTCCTTCCAACTCTGGCAGAAAGGGCTTCAATTCCAGTGACGGCTCAAGAGAGAAAATGTCAGCATCAGCCTTGCAGAACAGGATCGCTGAGGGACACAAAGGCACTGTGTCCCACAGCTAATCCACAGTGTTTCCTTCCTTCCTGATGACCTAAATAACGTAAACCTTAGCCGACGGCATCTTCGATTCGGTAAGATATGGTCAACTAAAACAAGTAGGCTGTAAAAGGCAAAAAGAACAGAAGTCCTTTTAAACGGTGAGCTCCCGTAGAGTACTTCATTTTTTTTAAAGTTTATTTATTTTGAGAGAGAGAGAGAGAGAGAGCGAGCGAGCATGCATGTGCAATGTGTGAGCAGGGGAGAGGCAGAGAGAGAGAGGGAGAGACAAAATCCCAAGCAGGCTCTGAGCTATCAGCGCAGAACCCAACTTGGGGCTAGATCTCTCAAACCGTGAGATCATGACCTGAGCCAACATCAAGAGTCAGACCCTTGGGACGCCGCCTGGGTGGCTCAGTCAGTTAAACATCCGACTTGAGCTCAGGTCATGATCTCACAGTTCGTGAGTTCAAGCCCCGCACTGGGCTCTGTGCTGACAGCTCAGAGCCTGGAGCCTGCTTCCGAGTCTGTCTTCTTCTCTCTCTCTGCCCCTCCCCCGCTCGTGTTCTGTCTCTCAAAAACAAATAATCGTAAAAAAAAATTTTTTTTTTTTTTAAAGTCAGACACTTAACCGACTGAGCCACCCAGGTGCCCCCTAAAGTGGTTAATTTTATGTTCTGTGAATTTTAACCTCAATGAAAAAAAAAATCTGAACATGTCTGCTTGTGTAGACTCCCTTAAGAAAACTACAGGTTACAAACTGAGATATATGTGAAACAAATACTAACCAATGGCTACAATCAAGAATTAAAAAAAGGATGCCTGTAGCACAGAAAGAAACATACAAAACCACTGAGGAAACACACAAACAAAAGGCATTAAGCACCTTTTCACAGAAAAGAAATCTACGAAGAGACGCTCGATTTCTTACATCATCAGAGATCTATCCATCGACGTGACACCAACACACCAGGCCACAGCCATTCAACAGGCAAAAGTTTTAAATTCTGGTAACGTAAGTATTGAAACAAAGATGGGTCCACAGACTACCTGACTCACTGCTGGTCAGAACGGAAAGGTATAACTGCTTTGGGAAAAATTAAACACAGGCCATGCCATCTAGAGATGAATATAGAATCACGATACACTTGCTTGCACACCACAGGAGACACCTACAAGAGTGCTCACAGGACACAATCACAAGAGCAAAAACCTATGAGTAAACTGTGACAAGGCTGCACAGTGACTATTTCTCAACAGTCAAAATGGATGCACCGTGACACATAACATGGGTGAGTCTTACTAACGTAACAGCAAGTGAAAACTGCCCCCAAATCACACAATTTGACTCTTTATAAACTTAAAAAAGTGTACTGTTTTTGTCTTTGAATAATACCTGTATGTGTATGTATACACGCGATAAGACCATCTACAAAGGAAGTCAAGAAAAGATAGTGGCTCCCTTGGGCAGGAGGAGGCAGGGGGATGTGACAGAAAAGGACCACATGAGTGGATGTCAGTTATGAGGGATCTAGTTTTCTTCCTACGTGGGAGGATCACGGCCGGTGACCACTACAGACAGATGGACAGAGAGACAGGCAGAGCGATGGAAACACAAATGAGGGCCAGGTGCACGCGTGGACCAATGATGACAGTTATTTGACCATGATCACAACTAGTTCAATTCTAGGTACCTGAGGTCCAAAAGAAAACACAATTTAAAGAGCTTAACAAAAGAAACAAACTGCAGATTAAAAATTTGAAAACACAGGGGCACCTGGGTTGGCTCAGTCAGTGAAGCGTCCAACTCTCAATTTTGGCTCTGGTCACGATCTCATGGTTCATGGGATCGAGCCCCGTGTCAGGCTCTGTGCAGACAGTGTCGAGCCTGCTTTGGATTCTCTCTCCCTCTCTCTCTGCCCCTTTCCCGCTCACGCTCTCTCTCAAAAATAAACTTTAACAACAAAAAAAAAGAATTTTAAAATACAGTGAATTACATTTATAAAGTAAATCGTGCTTTAAGCAGAATACACCAAGTTTTAATCCTTGACAGGTGGCCCAAGGAAATGGAAATGTATCTTTTCAACCTTAAACAGAATGTTAGAATACAGAAGTATGAGCTAGCCCACCTCTTCTTGAATATACTGCAGTAAAAAGGGAGATGCTCTTAAATTATCAACAGGAATGTTGAAGAAGCCTTGAATTTCCTTCTGGTGCAAATCCATAGTAATAAGATGAGTTAGACCTTTGGAAACAAAGACACAAACATATGAAGACCTAAATAACCGGCTGTACTGCATGAAATAAGCATATATAAATACTATATATAATAGCATTTAAAAAACTGCTCTCTAATCAAAAAGACTCAGAGTCTCTCTCTCTCTCAGATTTTTTAATTCAATGACACTGTGAGAGAACAGAAAACATATAGTAGTCTCTGACTCCTGTCCCTAACACAGAGCTCCTAAAACCCTGGTACATTCCTAAGAGATAAGAGCACTAGGAGCACCTTCTGTTCTAATGAGGTGACTGTCTTGTTTTGTTTTGTTTTGTTTAATTTTTTTTTCAACGTTTATTTATTTTTGGGACAGAGAGAGACAGAGCATGAACGGGGGAGGGGCAGAGAGAGAGGGAGACACAGAATCGGAAACAGGCTCCAGGCTCTGAGCCATCAGCCCAGAGCCCGACGCGGGGCTCGAACTCACGGACCGCGAGATTGTGACCTGGCTGAAGTCGGACGCTTAACCAACTGCGCCACCCAGGCGCCCCTTGTTTTTTTTTTCAAAAATTTTTTTAATGTTTATTTATTTTTGAGAGAGAGAGAGAGAGAGAGAGAGAGAGAGAGAGAGAGAGAGGGCGAGCGAGCATGAGTGGGTGAGGGGCAGAGAGGGAGGGAGACACAGAATCCAAAGCAGGCTCCATCCAGGCTCTGAGCTGTCGGCACAGGGCCCGATGCGGGGCTCGAACCCACAAACCATTGAGATCATGACCTGAGCTGAAGTCTCCCTACTGAGCTACTGAGGCGCCCCCTAATGAGGTGACTCTTGGTGGGCTCTTGGAGCTTGGAATTTTCAGCCTTCACCCCATCCCCACCTCCATTCTCCAGAGGCAGGGGGAGGGGCCGGAAATGGAACAGGCACAAGGAAGCAGAGGTTTTGGGCAGCTGCCAGGTAGGTGAACAGGTGGAGGTGCTGGCAGAGGTCATGGGCTCCGCAGCCCTCCCCACATGTGGGGCCTCGCATCCCCTCCAGCAGGACGGTCCCCCGTATTCTTTATCATATGCTTTTCCAATCAAGTGGCAAACAGTAAGTGGGCAGTTTTCCCAAGTTCTGTAAGTTGCCCCCGCAAATAATCAAATCTGAGGATGGGCCCTGGGAGCTTCTGATTCACAGCAGATTGGTCAGAAGCACAGGTGTCTACCTCCAGGTAGACTGTGTCAGAATTTAGTTAAATTGTAAGATACCCAGAGGCGCCTGGGTGGCTCAGTCAGTTAAGCATCTGACTTCGGCTCAGGTCATGATCTCGTGGTTTGTGAGTTCCAACCCCACACTGGGCTCTCTGCTGTCAGCACGGAGTCTGCTTCAGATCCTCTGTCCCCCTCTCTTTCTGCCCCTCCCCCGCTCTCTCTCTCTTTCTCTCTCTCTCTCTCTCTCTTTCTCTCTCTCTCTCTCTCTCTTTCTCAAAAGTAATAAACATTAAAAACAAAAAACAAAAACCGTAGGATACCCAGCTGGTGTCATGGAGAATTGCTAAGTGTAGGGAAAAACCTCTACACATCTGGTGACCAAAAGTGACATCTTCTGCGTGAGTAGTACAAGAGATACACAGGAGGGGAACTGGCTTTTTCCCCATTCAGAAGGGAAAGACTGGGTGGTTTTCTTACACAGAGATACATCATTTTCACATCAATTTATAGTCTTAAAACAGCAAAGGTAATAGTAACGAAGAAAGGTCTCTTATAATTGTATTAGAGCAAGTTACATCTCCTTGAAGTTTCCTTAATAGGTACAGCAAAGCCATATTAAGACAAATATTGTCTTAAGATCTTAAGACAAACTGCACAGGCCTGTAACTAGAAGAAATGAAGAACCTTCACCTCCACTGGCTCTTCAAAATGATCATCATACTTGAAATGATCATCAGAAAAGTATAAGGAGGGGCATCTGGGTGGCTCAGTCAGTTAAGCGTCCGACTTCGGCCCAGGTCATGGTATCATGGTTTGTGAGTTCGAGCCCTGCGTCGCGCTCTGTGCTGACAGCTCAGAGCCTGGAGCCTGCTTCGGATTCTGTGTCTCTCTCTCTCTGCCCCTCCCCTGCTTGCGCTCTGTCTCTCTCAAAAATTAACAAACATTTAAAAAATTAAAAAAAAAAAAAGAAAGAAAAGTAGAAGGAAAATCTAATTGGAGAAGTTTTAAAAGCCAAACTTGACCCAAAAACCAGGAAAGTCAACCTGGTGGCCCATCCAGGATCAAGGCCAGAAGAGAAGACCAGCATCTTTTTGGAAGGCTCAGTGAGCCAGCCTGCTCCCTTCAGCCAGCTTTGAAAACTCTGAAAACTGACTTTTCAACAGGTTGTACCACTGAAGTTGCTGGGGTTCAAGTTTCACCAAGTTATGGTTTGTTTTATTTGTTTCTTTGCCTTCTCTGGCATGCTACAGTAGAAAATTTATTCCATAGTAAGTGACTGTGTTCAAACGCAGTGATGTGGGAATATTTTAATCCTTCCCTCTCTGTGCCAATGCTCCAGGATATGTGGCTTCGACAATCATACACATGCATGCACGTGCCCACACAGGCATGTGCACAACTCTGAAGGTTATTCAGAAACAAGGGGGGGACAATTAGGAGGTTACCTGAAAAGGCGCAACACAAATTACCACATATGGTTTCCAAAATATGCCAATCTGTGCTGCGAAGAGGCTAAAGGAAGTTTTTGCTGTTAAAATGCTCGGTTCCAAATGCCTTTTCCCCTTCAAAAATGATTTAAATGTGAAGGTAACTTGTTGCTTCAATGTCATTTTTTAAACAAAGAAATTAGGAAAAGATAAGTCATTCTCCTTAATTCTGTGTTTCAGGAAGTTGGGAACAGGAGAGAATTCTCTGCACTGCTTTCTTGTTATACATAAGCTGTCTTTAAAAACGGTCTTCCTGGGGCGCTGGGTGGCTCAATCAGTTAAGCATCTGACTTCAGCTCAGCTCATGATCTCATGGTCCATGGGCTCAGGCCCCGCATGGGGCTCTGTACTGACAGCTAGACCTTGGAGCCTACTTCAGGTTCTGTGTCTCCCTCTCCCTCTGCCCCTCCCCCACTTATACTTGGTCTCTCTCAAAAATAAATAAAACACATTAAAAAAAAGTCTTTCACTCTGTTTAGCATTCGCATTTAGTTAAAACAAGGCTTTACAATTTCTCAGGTAAAAATAAACTTCCCGGGCCCTGCTAAGTATCAAATATCCGCCATTCTTACCCGCTTTGCACATCATCGAAGCCAGCAGTTTAGAAACAATGGAGCCTCTTTTTCTCATCTTGCACTGTTTGCTGTAAGGAAAGTAGGGAATCACGCCGATGATGCTTTTGGCACAGGAGGTCTTACACGCATACACCATAATCAGGAGCTCCATGATGGTGGTGTTGACATCCCTGTGTTCCGAGAGAGAGAGAGAGAGAGTCCCAGCAAGGAACGTGAGACGCCTGTTCCAACAAGATGTCAGCAGCGTGCTACTCCTGTCTCTACCAAGTCTCAAGGCTCGAGACGCAGAAGAGGAACTAACATGTCCCACATTCCCTCCCAGCCCATGACACTACTTCCTTTCTTCCTAAAAATAGCAGTCAGAAGAGCGAGCTTCCAGGGGCTCCCACCGACACACGTATCTGCACCTACAAGTCTGCCCGCCCTCTGCCCACAGTCAGAGACACACTTTCCACACCAAAGTTACTCTGAAATGAGCCCTCCAGGTGGCCCACTAACCACCCCTACTCCACAGGACTCCAGTGATCCTCCCTCTCTTGCCTCCGTCATCAGTTTGGTATGCCCCCCCGACCAGACTGTACCCATCGGACTATAAACATTCTGTTGTCACATTAAAAACAACTAGTGGGGCGCCTGGGTGGCTCAGTCGGGTAAGCATCCGACTTCGGCTCAGGTGATGATCTCACGATTCGTGGGTTCGAGCCCCACGTCGGGCTCTGTGCCGACAGCTCAGAGCCTGGAGCCTGTTTCCGATTCTGTGTCTCCCTCTTTCTCTGCCCCTCCCCCGTTCATGCTCTGTCTCTCTCTGACCCAAAAATAAATAAACGTTGAAAAAAAAAAATTTAAAAAAAAAAAAAAAAGAACTAGTGGGGCGCCTGGGTGGCTCAGTCGGGTGAGCATCCGACTTTGGCTCAGGTGATGATCTCACGATTTGTGGGTTTGAGCCCCACGTCGGGCTCTGTGCCGACAGCTCAGAGCCTGGAGCCTGTTTCGGATTCTGTATCTCCCTCTCTCTCTGCCCCTCCCCCACTCGCGCTCTGTCTCCCTCTATCTCAAAAATAAATAAACATTAAAAAAAAATTAAAAAAAACAACTAATGGCCATTTTTCCCACTGCCCCCGAACTTCTTTGCTCCCCTGTGTATATGTCTCAAGGGAGCTGTCTACACTGCTATCATCAGCTCATCTCCATTCACTCTCTCCCAACACGTTCCAATCCAGGTCATCAACGACCTCCACGCAGCCAGATCCAAGGTCAATTCTCCTCCTCCTCTCAACTCAACTCCCCGGGCTGCTCACCCTGCTTGACTCACCCGGCTTCTAGGACTTCCTCCTGTGCTGCCCCACTTGGCTTCCTGTGCCACTTCTCCTCTCCCCACCTTCCTGCCTAATGCCCATTCATTTGCCCTCTCCTGCGACCTCGCCTCATCCGCTGGGCTCCTCATCGAGTTTCATGGCTTTCTAGATGCCGGACACTCAAGGTCACAGCCCCCGCCCCGAACGTGAAAGAGTAGGAGGAGAGGACCTGACAGGGAGTACAGAGTTACACCAAGGGTCCCAAATCATGCGTGCGGGAGCACTTGTCTCCTCCGAGCTGCTGACAGGCTGGCCAGCGCTAACCTCTGATAATGAACCTGTCTGAGTGACCGCAGAAGTTGAGCTACTGGACAGCATCGCCTCCATTTAAAATGTTTCTAATACTTTAGTGCCCACCATTAGCCTGTACTAAAATGAAACAGAAGATGTACTAACGACATCAGATCTCAACGTTAACTGTCTGGCAAAGACCAGGCTTCCGGCAACGGCCGGAACTTCCGGCAACCTGGCAAGACTAAGAACCGCGGAGCTCGCACAAGCCTACGGCGCAGCTCGGAACGATGCAGGATGAGACGCGCAGGTGATTTTCACTACAGGAAGAAGAAACTAAAAAAAGGCGGGGGGCAAAACGATAGGAGTGTTGAAATAAACCAAAACACAGGAAAGGAATGCAAGGACCTGGAAACGGGAAGGATTACACGAGTCCCCCTCTGAAGCCCTGACTTCTAAGTCCGATTTGGCTTTCCATGCCCACTTCTCCTCTGTGTGACGCAAGCACCTCCGTGCACTTCTCCAAAATGGAGTCACATGTGTCTCTGAGGAGGTAACAGCACCCCACACACGCAGGAGCCAGAAGCGACGGAAGTCGTCCTGTGCTCTGCACTTTCCCCACCCCGATGCTGGAAGGTGAAGGGCAAGGGGTGCCCACAGGGGAGTTCTCCACCAGCACCCTGGCCCTTCGGCATGCCAGGCAGAGAGGCCACAAGAACTCAGTGCCCCCAGCCCCGCCCAGGTCTGCCGAGGACACCAAGTGGCAGAGGGATCGAAACAAGCGGCCCCCGCCCTTCTCCACGGCACACATGCTCCCAGGAAGGCATGGGACGCGATGACAGGTCCCCTTCAACTGTTCTTCCCAGAGGAGCCAGGGGGGCTACGAGACTTCATCCCGATGAACCAAGGACCAGGATAGATGTTCAACATTCGGTGGAAGTATGTGTGCTGCGAGGCTAAATTCTCCCGAGACCAGGCTTTCTTTGGTATTTTTTACACATATAAACACAAATCTAACATGCAGCAAAATTTAGCATCTCTAAGCTCAAAAACGGTACACCCTATATAAACTGATTTTCAGACATTATTAAAAGCCACTTTGAGGTGAAGAACTTTCATACACAGAGGCACTCGGGGGCGTCCGTAGACAGTGCGGCATTTGATCAAAAAACGATGCAGAGAACCTCACCGCACAGACTCCTCCACACCCACCTTACACATCTGTGGCCTCGACAACTTTCCAAACACACACATACGTATGTCAAACGTCACACGCCAGACAGGAATACATCCTTCAATACGGTATTTTACCTTCTCAGCTCATTTAATCTACATGATAATAAGTGGTGATCATTTTTCAATGACCTGCAGTCAAAGCCTTAAGAAGCCCAAGTAAGTAAACCCCCTCCCCCTGCCTTTTTTGGGGGACCAGAAGAGCTTCCCTGCAAGTTGTATAAGATTCCCACTACTGAGAGGCAACGTCATAGGTCCTATTCTCGTTAAGAGCCTCTGCTCCAGTACCTGGTTACTTCCACCCTTCGAGAACCCTGAAAGAACACCTGAAAGTCAGCAGTTATGTCAGAAAAATTAGCAGAATAAGACACACCGATTTTAAAATGGTCATAATTCTTCCTGTCTAGTCAGCTCTTATGATTCCAAGCACTCTTGCCCAGAAAGAAACCCAGAGAGACCCCCGTGTCTGTTGGCTAAGGACTCACTTTGAGACAGTCTGGATGATGAAAACATCCTTTCCCCTCACGGATTCTTGAATCTGTACTCTTGTTTCTGGCAGGAAAAGGAAAAAAAGAGGCGGTGGTGAAGATGGCATATAATTTAAATTTTTGAAAATGCACAAAAAAATCTGCCTCATCCCCAGTGTCACAAAATGTGGAGAATGGAACTGTTAAAAACATTCACAAGGCTTTTGGTGCTGTAAATGATAATGAACACACTGGCATCAATCACCCTTTTTATTTTATTTTATTTTTTTTTCTTTTTTTTTTCTTTTTTTAATATATGAAATTTATTGGCAAATTGGTTTCCATACAACACCCAGTGCTCATCCCAAAAGGTGCCCTCCTCAATACCCATCACCCACCCTCCCCTCAATCACCCTTTTTAAACGTGTCGACATTACAGTTCGTGCTACTGAGAGAATTCCATTTCCCACTTGGACCAAGTAATCTACCCTCCTTACTTCCACACAGGCAGGGAGCACTGAGCCACGCTGAGCAGGGTATCTCTATGAGAAACTACATACTCATTCATAAAAGCAGCAACAATTAACTTATTTGGCAGTAAGTGTTATAAAAACACTGTAAGAATAAAGACAAAGAAGGTTTAACATCCCTACTCTCAAAAAATCTTGTGAATGGCCACAAGGAAACAATTAGACAAATGAAGAACGGGGCATTCTTCAAAGTATCACACGAAGAAAAGAAATGTCCTAGATGAGAAGAAACTAAAGAGATACAGAAAACACATCCCTTGAGGGGCGCCTGGGTGACTCAGTCGGTTGAGCATCCGACTTTGAGCTCAGGTCATGATCTCACGTGAGTTCTCTCATGAGTTCTCGCCCCACATCCGGCTGGCTGCTGTCAGCATGGAGCCCACTGTGGGTCCTTTGTCCCCTTCTCTCTGCCCCTCCCTGCTCATGTGCTCTCTCTCTGTCTCTCTCTCAAAACTAACATTAAAAAAAAAAACAAAAAACAGAAAAACAACAGTGAAAAAGAAAACACATTGCTTGAGCCAAGAATCCCGGTTTGGGAAAAAAAAAAAAACCTAATAGCTGTAAAAGGCTCTCCAGGACAACAAGGGAAATCTGAATATTGGCGAGATATTACATAATTAGAGAATGGTCATTTATTTCTTTAAACTAGACAACGTATTCATGCAGAACAAAGTCCTTTTCCTCGGGAGGGGCACAGCCAAGCACTCGGAGCTTAAGTGACCTGATGCCTGCAACTTACTTTCAAAAGGTTGAACGCATTCATATTCATGTCGCAAAATGTAAGCTGTTGAGTCCACGGCAGACATACACGTGGGATAGTCACAGCTCTAGTCTCTTAACCTTTTTACAGGTCCATTTTTGTTAAAAATGTTGGGAAAAAACAGAATGTGTGTTTACAAAGGAATATACAGTACCAAGGAAAGAAAATGAACTTTAGGGTCGGGGAGAGCTGGGTTTGAATCCTGACTCTGTCACTTCGGGGACTTGGGGACTTTGTAGCTAACATCACCCCTGAACACAGTGCTTCAGTCCCTGGTAACAGCGAGGAATCCACAAACATCAGTTCCAGCCTTCCTTCCCGATAGACACCAAGTATTCTCCCCACCCTCAGGCAGGAACCCAGAGGGCAGACGAACTTTCCTCCTGGGACGAGACTCCCACCACCAGCTCTCCCTAACCCTCCCTTCCAGGCTACACAAAGGGCATCACACAATGTGCTTTAGCAGCAGACCCTTCTCCAAACTCTCCCTGCGTATTTTCTTCAATTACACATTTTTTCCACTGAAGCCACATGGGGGATCTTGGGAGACAGGAAAAAGGTGGCAGTAATGGTAGAAATGAGTAGGGGGGAAACAAATTTGTGCCTTTTCATCAAAGTGTCTTGTAGTTCTCCCAATATTTAGGTAACTGCCAAAATCCTACAGTGGAAAAGGACAGGGAACCAGTGTTTCCCGAGCACCTACTACGGCACCAAGAAGTGCGAAGGCACACAAATTATCCCATTAAATCCTCAAAGCAGCACAAATCATTCGCAGTTTAGAAAAATTAAATAACTCGCCAAGGATAAGTCGTCTGACCCTCGGGTCCTGGTAAGCTGTCCATCATTCCTGCTAGGATAATTTCAAATATCCACCATTTCTACAGAAATTACAAAGAGTAAGTAACACGTGAACAAGTGCACAATGTGGGGTGTTTATGTAATGACGGGAATCAATTAACAAAAACATTTCCTAACGGCAACTTATGGGGAGTAAAGAATGGCGACCAGTTAACACTGTGGCCACACAGGGCTTTCTCATCCCACCTAAGGGGACACAAATTCACACAACTGCTGAGCTAGATTTCCATTCAGTGGGCCAGCTGCGTGCATGTCTGCAGTCTTTACTGAATGAGGTCTGAGAACTGGAGTTCAAGCCCCCAGATGGTCTACGTCCAGTTGGTATTCGCCACCTTGCCCGCTGGACTTCCCGCAGGCGGAAATAACTGGCCGCTGGGTCCAACTATTTTAAGAGCAGAGGATGAAGGACAGAGCCAGAACGTCACATTCCACAAAAAGATCAACATCACACGCAAGTCTGAGATAGCTCACCTCTGTTAGGTTCCTGGTAAACCTGCACTTTGCCCATCTCCACCCCCAGCCGCCTAGGGAAGAGAAAAGGGGGGAAAAGCTGAAAAGGTAATAGAAATAAAATCGACTCAACATCTTTACTATTTAAGGATGATTTATAAATTGATTAAAAATGAGACAAAGTGAAATAAAACAGAGGCACTCTTACCATAAAATTTAAAGTGGATACGATACTGTCTGTCGCTCCGTTACCTAACCCCCACCCCACGCCTCCCCAAGAAGGCCTCCGGAGGCCAGCTTAGCCTGATCGAGCCTGTCCCTGGACTACACCAACCCCTCCTGCCTTTGAACCTTCTGTTCCCTCTGCCTGGAGGGTTTCTCAATTCACATACCATCCCCTGGGCTTAAAAGGCACCTGAGCTAAAATAGAACAACCTGCACAAACCTTTCCCTTCATCCCGTTTTCTTCACACTATCACCACCTGAAATTCTCGTTTGTTTTGTTGACTTTCTTCTCGTCTGGCTCCCCTACTACATAGAAGAAGAAAGGATCCTGACTGTTCGGTTCACTGTTAATCCCCAGTATCTAGATCAAGGTCTAATACATAGTAGGGGGTTCAAACTTTATTTAATAAATAACTAAAACTAGACTGAACTACAATCTATGTAAACTATGTTCATACAGAATACACTTCATTGCTCTTCATACGCAAGTAATTCTCCACGTATGCGGCACCTAACACAATCCCTGGCACTTATGAAGACTTGATAAATGTCTGCCGAACGAACGTGTAGGGAGTTACGACAGTTCACAAAAAAAGTTAGCCCTTAATATACAGACGATACACAGACCAACTACAAAACATCTGTTCTCAAGTTTAACAATCAGTGCTATTCCGATAGTCAAATTTAAAACATGACATAATGAGGGCGCCTGTGACTGGAAGAAATGAAGAAGAACCTTCACCTCCATTGGCTCCTCGAAACGATCATCATACTTGAAGTGATCATCAGAAAAGTATAAGGAGGGGAGCCTGGGGGGCTAGCTAAGCATCTGACTTCAGCTCAGGTCATGATCTCACAGGTTGAGAGTTCGAGGCCGCATCAGGCTCTGTGCTGACAGCTCAGAGCCTGGAGCCTGCTTCAGATTCTGTGTCTGCCTCTGCCTCTCTCTCTCTCTCAAAAATAAACATAAAAGGGGCGCCTGGGTGGCACAGTCGGTTAAGCGTCCGACTTCAGCCAGGTCACGATCTCGCGGTCGGTGAGTTCGAGCCCCGCGTCGGGCTCTGGGCTGATGGCTCGGAGCCTGGAGCCTGTTTCCGATTCTGTGTCTCCCTCTCTCTCTGCCCCTCCCCCGTTCATGCTCTGTCTCTCTCTGTCCCAAAAATAAATAAACGTTGAAAAAAAAAAAAAAAAGATTTAAAAATAAACATAAAAAAATTTTTCTTACAACATGACATACTGAATATGTATTTTAATGGCACGAAGTACTCACTCAGCAATTTTCTTTGAAAGCTCCATACACGAGGAGTTAGAATTTGCTGAAAACAACACCAGACCTCCTTTCGTTATGTTCATCTTGGTTTCTAATTCAGGTGGCGCCACACAAAACATCAAAACCTTCTTGGTTTTCCAATTCTCAGAGCCTAGGAGGATTAAAAGTATATTAAGAACCACCACAGAATATGAAATTCACCTGAATGAACTTTTTTTTTTTTTTTTTTTTTTACTAGCAAATGACTTAAGCTGAAGGAAATTAGTTTTCGCCATGATGGAGTCTTTTATATTAAATATATGTATGGACAAATAAAAAGTTCATTTGGGTTTCAGGGTTCCGGACTTATGGAAAAATGTTACTGCATGATTTAATTAGTTTTCATGACCACTGGGAACAAACGATAAACTTACAAGAAAGGCGGAGCTGAAGAGCTCAGTGTTTTACTGTTTGCTGCTTAAAGTCAATTATGGACAACCTCCTTTTATTCTCTGACAACAAAATTCCTCCTGGATTAACACACAGAAAAATGGCAGAGCCATTAGCAAGGACATGGACTGATCGATCCTTCAATGACGAATAAAATAGCCCATCTGTGCCCGGCTTTTCCTATAATAACTATTTACCCCCAAACCTCCCCCTTGGCTGCCAGCTGCCTCTCTGATGCCCTGAGTCATGTCTAAGCTGGACCTTGGCATCTAAGTTTTTCTGAACTGGAACACAAGGCTGAGACCAAATAATAACCCCAAAGGGAAGGAAAGCAACCACCCAACTGACAGGCAGCAGGGCACAAACAGAAAAACCCCTGGCCCGAGAGTCATCAGAGCCGAGGTGGTAATCCCACGGGCCGTTCATGTGCTCCTTCACTCTCTGGGCTGCGTCCTTATCACCCAAGGAAGGTGCAGGACTAGATGCCGTAGCAATAACCTAGCAGGCCACGGGGTGGGGGGGACCTTCCCGGCGAGCCCACTGCATTTCCTCGGTTGATGGCTCCAGGAAGATTACAAAGGGACCGAAGCCAAGCGGATCTTTCTTGTTACTCTTAAATTTTAATTCCACTGGTACACACGCACATTCTCCTCGTGAGGAACTGAAACTTGATGTTTAAGCTAACATCACTAGCACCAATCCCAGGCTCCTTCCCACCTACGTCCCCAGCAACGGACAGTTCTTATCAGTTTGATACGGCCACCACCTGACCTGTACCCATTCACATGCGACCCCCGCCTCATAAAAAAATATGTACAAAAATACCTTTCTAATGTAAAAAAATCATTGTGCAAACTTATCTATAATCTTTTTTGTTAAACGATGTATTTTGACAACCCGGGGGTTGTATATTTACAAAATATACTTTTGAAGTGCTTCGAGTACTCCATGGTGCGGAGATGGCACATGTAGCGGGTCACCATCCTAAACAGGGCTCCTAGCGCACGTGTGCGCGTCTCTGCTGTAATTGCAAGAACCATTGGGTCCTTGGGGCAGGGCAATTTATAGGTACGGACGCACCAGCAGGCTAGGAGAGCACATTTCCCCAGAGTGCCTCTTACGGGGCATTCCGTGATGGGAAAAATGGAGCACTACAATGAAAACTGACCTACAGCCTATGAATTCCAAACACAAACACATGCACAAATGACCAAAGCCCTAAGGAGACCAACGAGGATACCTACGATGGAAAGTGGCTCGGAGGCAGGGATCAGCCCACGGGCCAAACCAGCCCACGGGCCAAACCAGATCCCTCCAAATGCTCGTTCTGTACATAAAATCATATTGGAACACAGCCATGCTCACTGCCTACAAACTGTCTATGGATACAATGATAGAGTTGAGTACAGGCCATACAGCTGAAAACACTGATCATCTGGGCCTCCACAGAAAGTCTGCTGACACCTGCTTTAGGGCAGTGTGGGCCAGAGTGGCTGGTACAGATGAAAAAAAGAATGTATTTAGTCATCAATACTCAAAGTTGGAAGAGATCTTAAGTATCTTCCAACACCATCTCTCAACCAATGCTATGTCTGTCTTTAGGAACAGATGGCACAGGTCTGGAGACGGAAACAATAAAAACTCATTCTCCTGTAGTTATAAATACAGGCTTTGGAGTCAAATTCACGATTGCATCTGGGCTCAACTCACTGCGAGGTTCTGTATGAATGAGTCTCTCTTAGCTTTAGGGTAAAGTGACCTTACAGGGTCGCTGTAAAATTAATTTCTGTACAGCACTTAACACAGTGTGCCACACAGAGGATCTGCTTGGTAAATGGAAGCTGGCTACATTGGTATCCACTTTCAAGGTTTTGGTTTTCTACTGAACAAGTGCGGTTACATGCATATGTTGGCCATCTTGTTACGTTCCCCAAACCTCAAATAAGAAGCTTCTTAAGGTACCACAGTGTTCTTGAGAGGACACGGAACACTCAGAACGAAAGCATCTGAGGGTAGAAAGAGCTCTGAGAGATAACCAGGCCCATCTACAGGACTCCCGCCAAGGAGCCACTCCAGGTGCCTGAACAGCTCGAGCCCAAGGCCCATATCCTAGGGGCCCATCATTCCAAATTCTTCCTTAGAACACACTAAACTTCCTCTCCCTGCCCTCAACACCTCCTGGTCTTTGCCCTTTCCTTGATAATTTACAGGAAACATCAAATTCCTTTTCCACTGGGCAGTGCTCAACCTATCTCAAGATGGCTCTCTTGCCTCTGTGCCTTCTCTTCCCCAGGATACTTCCTGCAGCCTTTCATTACTGGTCACAGTTTGAACGCCCTTCACCACTGACTGTGGTCTCTTACGTCCTAAGTCTTTGGACATCAGGTTTCTTTTTTTTTTTTTTTTTTTTAAATTTTTTTTTCAACGTTTATTTATTTTGGGGACAGAGAGAGAGAGACAGAGCATGAACGGGGGAGGGGCAGAGAGAGAGGGAGACACAGAATCGGAAGCAGGCTCCAGGCTCTGAGCCATCAGCCCAGAGCCCGACGCGGGGCTCAAACTCACGGACCGCGAGATCGTGACCTGGCTGAAGTCGGACGCTTAACCGACTGCGCCACCCAGGCGCCCCTGGACATCAGGTTTCTATAACCAAAACCCACCACCATCAAAATGGCACAGGTAGGGGCATCCATTTGGAAATTGGTTATCGACAGTCATATTCTGCGCCTACTCACTGCACAAGATGTTCAAACTTAAGGGCTGTTGCTAGCTTGGGTTCTCCTTTTCCCTACTGGAAATTCAAGGTGTACTCCCTACCAAGCTTCAAAAAAGTGAGTTTTAGAGATTATCCTCAGAAACATAATCACCAGGATGGGGCCTGGCAGAAGGCTCATTACCACAAAGCTTTAGCGTGAAATGGAAAGTGAAGAGAACACTCCCATTCTCCCTGCTCCGCAACCCTGTAAACTACAGCTGCTTTGACATTTACCCTAAACTTACCCCACAATGTGTGAGAATTATTTATAACACAGATGAAAACACGTCCTTTTCCGAGGCTCTCAGTACCTTTCCAAAAGCAAACCCTACTCCTCTCTGAATGAGACTGGACAATCTATGAAGTCTCCTGAATGAATCCACACTGAAAGGCCACTCGCTTTGGATGTTGCCAGCAGTCCTTCCAAAACCACTTTTCCGCGTTTCAGATGAGGAAGGCTTGCCTTAAAGTGTGATGCTTTCCCTCCAAAGCATCCGCTGCAAACACCTCCTATCTAAAGACACCGGAGTAAGCGTGAAATCCCGGGCCTGCCTTCCGTGGTTACTAGCAACCCGTTCTTGGGTAGGTGGCTTGGCCCTTCCCTTCCTGACAACAGAGATAGATGTTTGGGAAGACCAGCTTCCCCCACCAGTACCGAAGGTCCAGGACAGCAGAGATTTTTTTTTTTTCCCCCACCATTATATTCTCTGCTGTATATCCAGTGCCTACTACCTGGCACATGGGGGCGCAACGGTGTTTGCCAAAGTAACAAACAGTTGTTGAATAAAGCCTGACCTCACTGAGTCGCAACAATTAACAAATGGTACTCAAAGCAGTCTGCAAACTAAAAAGCATCATAAGATGCAAACAATTATTATTTTTCTCGCTGACGTACCTCGCTCAAAAACAACTGCTTTTTATATCAGTACTGAAGAGAATTAGGGCAAAACCTAAGCCGAATTAATCTTCCGTGTCTCTGTGATCCCAGGCTCTCTGCCCGTCTCTCCAGCAGCACGTTTTCTTACAGCTAACGCTGTTTTCTAAGTGCTCTGAACTCTTACGGCAACTCAAGAAAGCAGGTACTCGAAGTGGACCCATTTCACACATGGGGAAATGAGGCCGGAGATTAAGAAACGTGCTCAAGGCTGCGCGGCTTCTAAGCAGCTGACGACAGCTGAGTTTCAGTCTGACTTGTAGCAGACAGTTGTATGCAACGGCACAGAAAATGATGATACTCCCATGCTGAATTCAGCATCACAGCAGAATCAGACAAACACCCAGATTTTTTTTAAATGTCTAGACAGGCCTTGTTTGAAATACAATTTATACCAGGTGTTGAAGAAAGAACACAACACATAACTTTTAGTATTTCCCCTTTTGGTCATTTGTACCGGGGAAAGAAAAGGACAAGCCATATGTGTTCAATGATGGTCACTGCAGGATTTCTTTTAAGAGCAACACTGGACACATAGAAAGCATCCATAATGGGGTAATTAAGTAAAATTCGGAAATATATAGTCAACATAATAAAAACGGTAAATATCCAGGACTCCGTACAGTGCTTATGTTAAGTGAATAAGCGCAGAATTTCATCTCTGCTAATCAAAACTGGGTTATCATGGTATAGACCGGGTCAGGGTAGGAACACGGGCAGGAAGAAGGGTAGGATTTAGCGGAGTTCAATGATGTGGCTGAATTATTTTTATTTGCTCATTTAAATCTTCTAAGCGTAAGAAATCACACTTCTTCATGCTCCAAATCCCCAGTCTGCATTTCCTTATTCTTTATAAAAGCTAAACACCCAAACTGCGCCAATATTAAAATAAACGGGGAAAAACCCTATCGTCAATGCAATATGCTGGGGAAAAAACATTTTAAAGTCAAATAGTATCTGAAAATCACATCGAGGTCCTCCCTCAACCTCTGCTGGGTGAGCTCTGGGTGGAAAAAAAAAAAAAAAAAAAAAAAAAAACCGGCCAGAGAAGAACAGAAATGGTCCGCGACTAGCAAGGCCAGTCAACTTAGAATCAGGGGCTGTGTCAGACCAGGGGCCGGAGATGGCTGGGTTGGAGGCTCGTTTTCTGAGCCGCCGGTCCCGTAATTAGGGCTCGACTCCCAAAGGCGCCCGGAGCTGGGTCACCCGGGGCCGCGCGCCGGGCCCGAGCCCCGCGGGCCCCGCGAAGGAGAGGAGGGAGGGAGGGAGGGAGGAGGGGGCGGCTGCGGGCGCGAGCCCAGGGTCGCCCCGCCGTATCCCCCCCGCCCAGCCGCCGCCCCGGGACCGCGCGACCCGTCCGCCAGCCGGCGCCGCGGGGCTCCCCGCCCCTTGCACCTGCGCCCCGCACTGCCGGAGCCCGCCGGTCCGCGCCGCCACTCGTCGCCGGCTCCCGCCCGCCTACCTGGCCCCGACCCCAGCCCCGGCCCCGCCGCAGCCTCGGCTGCCGAAGGAAGAAAGCGCCGGCTCTCCAGGCGGCTTCTCTAGGAGCAAAATGGCGACTCCATGCGCAAGAACGGCGTCCACGGCGACTGCGAGGCCTGTGGGCGGGGCAGAGGGCGGGGCCGGGAGCCGGGATTGCGGAGGCACCTGGCCCGCGGGCCGTGGGCGGGGCCCACCCGAGGGGAGGAGCGGGGAGGGAGGGCGGGGGAGGTGCAGGCTAGAGAGGTGGGGCCATGCTGGCAAGAGGGGCGGGGAGGTGGACGGGGCTGAGCCTCTTTGGACCCCTGGGACGCGGTGGCTGTGAAAGCAAAGGTGTGGAATTACAAATGTCTGGCTTCAAGTCTTTAGTGGCTTGTAACCTTGGGCAAAGTCACTTCGCCTCTCTGAGCCTCAATTTCCTCATCCGAAAAATGAAAATGACAGTAGCATCTATCTCATAGGGTTATGAGGATTAAGTGAGATAACACCTTCAGAGCTTTGTAGCTCAGTTCCTGCCATGCCGTAAACAATCAGTTGGTATCATTATTTCCTTTGTTGACCTGTCTTCTTTTATATTTTTTATATTTTTTATTTTAATTTTTTTTGAAGTTTATTTATTTTTGAGAGAGACAGAGACAGCATGCGAGTGGGTTCAGGCAGAGAGAGAGGGAGGCACAGAATCTGAGGCAGGCTGCAGGCTCCCAGCTGTCAGCACAGAGCCCGACGTGGGGCTCGAACTCATGAGCTGTGAGATCATGACCTGAGCTGAAGTCGGACGCTCAACCGACTGAGCCACCCAGGCGCCCCTCTTTTATATTTTTTAAATGTTTGTTTTTATTTTGGAGAGAGAGAGACAGAGGATCCGAAGCAGGCTCCTCGCTGACAGCAGAGAGCCTGATGCAGGGCTCGTGAGATTATGACCTAAGCCAAAGTCAGTCACTTAACTGACTGAGCCACCCAGGCACCCCAACCTTTCTTCTTTTATTTTGTAAAGGAATTGGTGCTTTTGGTATCCATTGCCTGAATTCTTTATAATCTAAATATAACCATATTTATATGGTTTATTTTAATTTTAAATATAATAATAGCAAATGCAGGGGCATCCGGGTGGTTCAGTCACGAAGTTCTGACTCTTGATCTCAGCTCAGGTCTTGATCTCAGCGTCCTGAATTCAAGCCCTGCATTGGGCTCTGCGCGGGGTATGAAGCCTACCTAAACAAACAAACAAACAAACAAAGCAAATACATATGTAGCATTTACCCTGTATCAAAACAAGCCCTCTAAAGTCCTTACCATATATTAACCATAATGTATTTAGTCCTCACAAGGGCGTGAAGTAGACATTATTGTCTTCTCCATTTTAATACCTATGGGAACTGAAACACCCACACTGAATGACTTGACAAATGACTAAGTGGATGAGAATTGCAATCCAGGAGGCCTGGCACCAAACTGTGCATTATGCTGATCCCTATGCCACATTGCATCTCCAATTCTGCTTTAGATTTTTCACAAGCGTGAGGCATGAAATCATTCATTAAAGGTTGGGCAGCTAGCCAGAAGCAGCCAGCCTCTTAGTTTACAATTGGGGAATACAAGCATCTCGATTTATGAGTTATAAATTGTGTGATCCTTCATGAAATGGCGTTAAGACAGTTCCTTTGCCTGACAACTTTACAGGGACATACTTCTTGCAAAGGGCGCGACCCGTGAGCCCACTGATACATTCGCGGGACAAAACTGAATCCTCTTCCAGCAGCCCATCGTTGGGTTTTCGTCACTTCTCTTGCGCTGCAATCTAACCCTTGCCCAACCTCACCTGCCTGCTTCGACCAGCCGCATGGGATCCACCTTTCACGTCACGTGTCGCGGTACGAATGGATCGGACCAATCGGGACAGCTCATCCCTCTCAGCTCACTGATTCGCTCCAAGGATAGGCCGCTGAGCCAATGGGAGCCCAAGAGACACGAGCCAGAGCCGCGTGGGTAACTGTGGCGGGTGGCTCGCTTCTTGCTCTGCTTGTCAGGATACCTAGAGGGGAACCACCAGCAAAAACATGCTGATAGAGGAACAGAGCGGGAGGGAGATAGACGGGCCCAGTCGAGTGTAGGCTGAGCCTGAAGTCTGGAGTTCCCTGGATTTTCATTTATGGGAGCCAGTAAGTTTCTCCCCTCCACCCTCTTAAGCCAGCGTGAATTGGGTTTCTATCATTCTCAGGGGCCTGCGTGTTCTCCCCCTGCTTGTGTATTGTTTTTTCTCACCAGCCTGGTCCACCCTCTCCGCACTGCAGGGTCCTTGCACGTGCTGTTCCTGCCTCCCAGAAGGCACTTCCTCCTGCAGTCCTCTCCCCCTGCATCTCAACACGACTGTCATTGTCAAGCAAGCCTTCCCCAAACCGTCCCCTCCCCAACCAAAAAACCTATTTCGTGTGCTTTTCCTTCACTAAGCCTACCATGATTGCCAATTATTGCTAATCATGCATTTACTTGGATGATTGTTTCATAAATATCCCTATCCTAGGCCCCATAGCCTGTAAGCCCCATGCGGGCAGGCCGTTTGTGTCTTCTGCTGACCAGTATTTCCCAGTACCCAGAACAGTGTCGAACACAGGTATGGTACTCAAGAACTGTCTCTAAAATGGGTGACCTGAGACTTAGCCCCCTGGTAGAAAGGAGTTGGGCAATAGTACAGAATTATATAGTATTTGCACAACACAAAGAGAATGTTCTGGAAATTTTACAGATCCGCTTTCCTGAGCCAAGTATGGGCTGCTCCCGCATAGCATTGCTTCCAGGCTTCCAGTGAAATGGCTAGTTTCTCTTCAGTCCCCCTCACTGCAGGCACTTAGCTTCCAGTTTCCCTTGTCCATCTGCCTTCCATTCTCCAAAGACTCTTTTGAAAGCCCTGGGAGCTGATGTCTCATCTCCCATTCTCATTATCCTTGGGGTTTAGGCCATGGGAGTCAGCTGTGGTGGACATCTGCCCAGATGACCTACCAGTGACTGCAGCTCCAGTCACCACCTGACTGCAATTGTACGAGAGACCCTCGAGCGAGAATCACCCAGCTGAGCCCAATCAATCCACAGAACATTGAGCGATAACAATCAACTTTTGTATTAAGTCACTGAGTTTGGAGATGTCTTGTTACACAGCTATGGGTAATGAGAGAGAAAGGAGCAGAGCCAGAACTTGAAGACCGTCGTTGGGGATGCCTGGGTGGCTCAGTCGGTTAAGCGGCCGACTTCGGCTCAGGTCACGATCTCGCGGTCCGTGAGTTCGAGCCCCTCGTCGGGCTCTGTGCTGACCGCTCAGAGCCTGGAGCCTGTTTCAGATTCTGTGTCTCCCTCTCTCTGACCCCCTCCCCCCATTCATGCTCTCTCTCTGTCTCAAAAATAAATAAATGTTAAAAAAAAAAAATTTATGAAGACTGTAGTTGGGCTCCTGGTGGTTCAGTTGGTTAAGCCCCGGACTTCGGCTCAGGTCATGATCTCACAGTTTGTGGGTTCAAGCCCCGCATTGGGCTCTGTGCTGACAGCTCGGAGCCTGCTTCAGATTCTGTGTCTCCCTCTCATGCACGTGCTCTCACTCTCTCTCAAAAATAAGCATTGAAAAAAAAAAATTTAAAGGCCATGGTCATTTCCACCCTAATGCAGTTTTGGGCTAGTGTATTGCTAAGCCTTGATAATCCCTTGCACAGTTGGAGGTTTACTGAGTCTGTATGTACTACAGAAGTGATCAGCTTGCCTGCATCACCTTGTTGACCACATTCAAGGGCTGAACTGTTGCACGTAAAATATGAATCAAGACACCCACACCTAAAACATTCCCCCTCAAACTTTTTTTTTAAATGAAACTCTTTTTTAAAGGGAGAGGAAACTTGCTATCGTTTTGGAGAAGTTTTTCAGCAAAGTGGTATAGCAGAAAATACAGGCGTCTCCAAATACATGTTGAAATGAGAACTCAGGGAATTGACCATCAGTCACTAAAACCAGGGTCTGCCTCCTGCCCCCTCATTGCAGAAATGACCCCCAACGGAAAGGTGAGGGCACCTCTCTGAGCCTCAGTTTGCTCACCTGAAAAATGGATACTAACTAAGATTAGTGGCCGTATGGGGATTCCGGGTAGGGAATGACTTCTCCGAGGGATCCAGGGCTAAGAGGCCACCAGAGGAAGCTCTCTGGCAGCTGTCTCTCCACTCTTGCATCGCTGGCCATCAGTGGCTTTGTTTCTTCTCCAAGTGGAGGAGGATGGCAGCTGGCCTGGCTGTGGAAGGCAGCAGGGACCAGGGGCCTGCTCACTAGTCAAGGGAACTTTGTAAGTTTCCATCATTGAACCCTTTCCCTCATCCTCTGGATTTTCTCCTTTTTCTGGTCCCCCTCCCCCCCAAAATGAAAAAAAACTTCATTATCTTTCATGATTATTAATATTTACATGTAAGGGGCGCCTGGGTGGCGCAGTCGGTTAAGCGTCCGACTTCAGCCAGGTCACGATCTCGCGGTCCGTGAGTTCGAGCCCCGCGTCAGGCTCTGGGCTGATGGCTCAGAGCCTGGAGCCTGTTTCCGATTCTGTGTCTCCCTCTCTCTCTGCCCCTCCCCCGTTCATGCTCTGTCTCTCTCTGTCCCAAAAATAAATAAACGTTGAAAAAAAATTAAAAAAAAATATTTACATGTAAAAAAAATCCAAACACACAAAGAGAAAAAAGTAAAAAGATATTTGCCATTATCTCACCATGGACAGATGATCACTCCCGACATTTTTTTAATCTCCCTTTTTCACTTAACAATTTATTGCAGACATAGTTCACGTTAATGAACTTAAGTCAAGGTCATCATCATGTGTACTATGGACTAAACAGCACAGACTTGGCAGAGAAAGACAAATATCCTACGACTTCACTCATCTGAGGACTTAAGACACAAAACAGATAAACATAAGGGAAGGGAAGAAAAAGAATTTAAAAACAGGGAGGGGGACAAAACAGAAGAGACTCTTAAATATAGAGAACAAACTGAGGGTTACGGGAGGGGTTGTGGGGGGGGGGTGGGCCCAATGGGGGAGGGGCGCTAAGGAATCTACTCCTGAAATCACTGTTGCACTAGATGCTAACTAACTTGGATGTAAATTAAAAAATAATAATAAATGTAAAAAAAAAAAAAAAACAGCATAGACTTGGGACCCAGTCAGCCTATGTCTAAAGTCCTTCTCCTCTGCCATCTTCAACCTTCTATACCTGCTTCCTCAGCTGTAAGAGGGGACTGATCGCAGCGGCTGCCTCATAGGGTTGTCGTGGTGACCAAGTGAGTTATTACCTGGCACACTGTTGCCAACCACTTTCTGTTCGCTGCACTTACTCTGCACTACGGTGATACGGATGGACTGTGCCGGTCTTAACCCGTCTCTAAATCTGAGCACTTTTTATTAAGATACACAAGCTGTCTTGGCACCTCTGCCCGAGTGTTTTCTCACAGTCAATTGCTCGAGGTAAACTTGTTGGTCCAAGGGTATGCAGTTTTTCAAATTTTGTCCCCAAGAAACTTTGTGCGAATTCACATTCTCGCCAAAAACAGGAGGAGTGTCCATTTCTCCTCATCCCCGCTCACACCGAGCACTATCATTTTGGGGTTTTGTTTTTCACTTGGTCCAGTGGATTGTCAATGTTTCCTGGGCTTTTAAAATTACTCGTCCGCATCAAGCTGCCCGTAGCTCCCCTGGCCACCTTGCTAGCTGACCTTCAGCTCTGTTCGTTCACTCCACAAATATTGATTGAGAACCTACCATGTGCCAGGCCCAGTTAGAGAGCTGGGCTGCAGCAAAGAATGACAAATCATCTACCTCATGAGATGGCCAGGGAGTAGGCGAGCCACTGCATGCTAAGTGTTTAGCAACTGCCTGCTTTAGCACCCGGGAAGCTATACTATATAAGTCAGACCTTTATAAATAAACACAGAATAGACATTTTGTAAATGTATAAATGATATTGCATCACTGTATATATAACATTCATTATCATTATACATAAAATGATAATATCAAGTATTATCATTATCATATTTAGCCACAGGACCTACGAAGTCACTTCTCTCTCTCCCTCAGTCTGCTCATCTATAAACGTCTGCCCGGGGCGCCTGGGTGGCGCAGTCGGTTAGGCGTCCGACTTCAGCCAGGTCACGATCTCACTTCAGCCAGGTCACGATCTCACGGTCCGTGAGTTCGAGCCCCGCATCAGGCTCTGGGCTGATGGCTCGGAGCCTGGAGCCTGTTTCCGATTCTGTGTCTCCCTCTCTCTCTGCCCCTCCCCCGTTCATGCTCTGTCTCTCTCTGTCCCAAAAATAAATAAAAAACGTTGAAAAAAATATATATAAATGTCTGCCCAAGAGAATTTTAAAGGGTTGTTTTGGGGTTTTGGTTTATTTATTTTGAGCGAGAGAGGGGCGCAGGGTGCACAGGGGAGAGGCAGAGAGAGAGAGAGGGAAAGAGAGAATCCCAAACAGGCTCCACACTCTCAGCACAGAACCCGACTCACGAACCATGAGATCAAGACCTGAGCTGGAATCAGGAGTTGGATGCTTGACTGACTGAGCCACCCAAGTGCCCCCAAAACAGTTGTTTAAACACATACTTGCATACAAATGTGAAAAGCAGGGGTTCTTAAACCGGAATGCCTATCTTAATCTACTGGAGAGATTGTGAAAACACAGAATGCCGGGCCCAGCCCCAGAGTTGCTGATTCAATGAGGTCTGGTGGAACCTGAGCCTCTGCATTTCTAACAAGTGTCCATGGGCTCTCGATGCCTCCGTCCAGCAGTCATGCTCTGACGGCCACTCTCTGGGAGCTCTAAGGATGAAGGAGAGAGTGGATATTGATGAGCTAGTAGCCGTTCCCATTACAGATGGGAAGGGGCCCTGAACCGTGTCCCACGAAGGAGCGCTCACAGCATTAAGACCTTCCAAGGCTTTGCCTTTTCACACTCCCTCCACATCCTCTATATAAATGTATGAAAGTGCATCCACATATCATGGAAAATTAAACTCTTTGCTATAAAATAAAATTTGGAAGGGTGTTTTATGATGGTGCTTCTGAAATCATTTGGTCATAGGTGAGTCCCTCAACCTCTGACTGATTTCTAAGCAATCAGCGTTCATCTTACTTTATGGGAAATCCTTACAAAGTGAGAAAATCTAAGCCCCGTGTTTTCCACTGTCCTGAAAATTGTATGGACATTAGATTTAATGATGAAGAGGTTGAGTATAATGTTACACTTTGTGGACCTTTAATTAAACATTTACTGGGGCACCTGGATGGCTCAGTCAGTTGAGCGTCGACTTCGGCTCAGGTCATGATCTCATGGTTCGTGGCTTCGAGCCCCGCGTCGGGTTCTGTGCTGACAGCTTGCTCAGAGCCTGGAGGCTGCTTCGGATTCTGTGTATCCTTCTCTCTCTGCCCCTCCCCTGCTAGTTCTGTCTCTGTCTCTCAAAAATAATTAAACATTTAAAAAAATTTAATAAAAACACATTTATTAATATTGGTTTTTCAGGGCTTTAAAAAATGTTTTGGATGCAATAAAAAAAAAAATAGGTCTTGGGGCGCCTGGGTGGCTCAATCGGTTGAGCATCAGACTTCAGCTCAGGGCAGGATCCCGCAGTTCGGGGGTTCAAGCCCCACAAGGGACTCGCTGCTGTCAGCACAGAGTCTGCTTGGATCCTCTGTCCCCCTCTCTCTGCCCCTCCCCTGCTCTCTCACTCTCTCTCTTAAAAATAAATAAACATAAAAAGATCTAGATCTCAAATATAAATGAAGGCCCTTGAAATAGTCCTAATCCCTAGGCTTGGTGCCAAAGAAGTTTGCCAAACAAAGTGGAAGCTCTCCTGAAGATCCTGGACATGGACCCTGGAGAGGCTCCCCCACCTGTCCTCCCATCACCTCCTCATCTTATGAGGTGGATTACCTCATCTTTCTTTGGGGGGCATGGAAAGAACAGATGAGTTCATTGGTGCTTATCAGAAAATTCCTGGGGCACCTGGGTGGCTCAGCTGGTTAAGCGTCCAACTCTTTATTTCAGCTCAGGGCATGATCTCATGGTTCGTGAGTTCAAGCCCCACATCAGGCTCTGTGCTGACAGTGCAGAGCCTGCTTGGGATTCTCTCGCTCTCCCTCCCTCTTTGCCCCTCCTCCACTTGCGCTCTCTCAAAATAAATAAACATTTAAAAATCTTAAGTTTTCTGGCATGTGGTATTATCTTTCGGTTACGTAAGATATTCTCGTTTAAAGCGGTGCATGCTTAAGTATTTACAGGTGAAAAGTTACAAGACCACAGGAGTGGGTTTCAGGTGAGGACTGGCCATCAAACTCACTGCGCCCAACGGCTCACCCAGCCCCTTAGAAAAGATATGGAACAGGAAAAGTGGACTTCACAAACAGCTTTCTTTTGTCCTTAATTTTTGCAATGAACAATGGTCTAGCTGTAGGCAACATCAACAAAGCGAAGCCACTGGCTCTGGGGTCCCTTGCTAGTCAAGTTGCCCTGTAAAGGTTAAGAGGCTCCTTCCTATTCTTCCGTAAAGCTACAGTCAATTACACGTTATGCCAGGAATAACAAAACAATACACACACACACACACACACACACACACACACACAAACTACCTTCAACCCGCCCCCTCCCTCCCAAAAGGGAGACTTTCCCACATAAGCAAATTGTCCTAGATTCCACTTCAGTCAAGTTTTGTGCCAGAGACCAGATGAGTCCAGGCCCCCATTTTTCTCTCCCCGCCACTCGCTTTTCATCCTTAGTGTTGCTTCCACTCGTAGACAGCTCGTCAGACGGTGGTTAACAGCTTCTGGAGCTGTCTCCTTCCGGAAAGACCTTCAGCAGCCTCTGCCCTCGCATTCGCCGCAAAAGTCCCAGGCTCACTCTGATTGGACAGGCTCGGTCACAGTCCCACCCCTGAGCCAATCAGTTAAGCCAGGGAATATTAGCCCTGATTGGCCTACCCTGAGTCACATGCCCCACACCTGGATCTAGGGTGGAGTCAGCAGGGGCAAAGAGCCCTAGGAATGGAGGCGGGGGAGGGGACGACTGGGTGTGGCTGGATTCTGGAAGGTGGGGTTAGAGGCAGCTGTCGGAGATGAGAGCCGAGAGGGAGTTGACTTGGTGACCAGGTCCCAACCCACTTCAGAGGACATTTGGATCTTAGTTGGTTCTGAGTACTTCTTCAACCTGTAGGTCCCCACAGTGATTTTTTTGGACACGGTGTGCGCTTGGCTGGTTGGCCGGATTTTTTTTTCTTCTCCCCCAAGTATTAATTAACCTGTTTTCCTCGCGCTCAGCCCAGCCCATGTCTGGAGCCAGCACTGGCTGGGTGTCGTAGTTCACAACGTGACCACGAGGTGGAGATAGAGAGGCGAGAAACCTGTCGCTAGTCTTCGGTTTTTGTTTACTTCCTAGTGAAGTATAAAATACATATGGAAAAGTGCATCTTACAGATTCAGTTCAATGAATTCTCACAAACAGAGAAAATGAATGTAACCAGCATTCAATCATCTCAAGAGGCAGAATATGATCAACACCTCGGGAGCCTCCCTCTTGCCTTCTGCCAACCCACTCCTCCCTCCGCGTGCAAAGATCACCACTGTCCTGACTCACAGAGCTCTCTGTTCATCAATCTTTGTTTTGTCATTTACATCCATACAGTCATACCGTATGTGCTCCTTTGGGTCTGGCCTTTTCATTCAACATTCCTTTGTGAGCTTTATCCATGTTGTCATGTGTAGTTGTATTTTTTTTTTTAATGAGTGTCAGTGGGGGAGGGCAGAAAGAGAGAGACACAGAATCGGAAGCAGGCTCCAGGCTCTGAGCTGTCACCACAGAACCCGATCTGCGCTTGAACTCAAGAGCTGTGAGATCGTGGCCTGAGCCAAAGTCAGACACTTAACCGACTGAGCCACCCAGGCGCCCCAGTTTTATTTTATTTTTTTTGTCAAGTAAATGCTACCCCCAAAGAGGGACTCCAAATCACAACCCCGAGATCAAGAGTCACATGCTCCACCGAGTGAGCCACCCAGACACCCCTGTAGTTGTATTTTTGAATGAACACAGTTCATTATGGTTCTGTAGTTCCCACATCGCTTGTCCTTGCTGGTGTTGATGGGCGTTTGGGTAATTTCCTGTTTGGGGCCATTAAGCCTAGCGCTGTTATGAATCTTTCACTTCATGGAGATTATATGTATTTTTGTTGGGTGTATACCTGTGAATGAGATTGTTGGACCGTTGGTTATATAAATATTTGTTTAGCATTGGCAGCTACTGCCAAGCTGCCTCCAGCACAGTTGAGCTGATTTACATGCCCATCGGGGTGCAACAGTGTTCCAGTTGCACAGGTATTTTCTGTCTTTTCCACTGTGGCCATTCAAATCCGTTAGGCTTTTTTTTTTTTTTTTTTTACTTTATTTGTTTATTTTAAGAGAAAGAGAGACTGCGGGGGAGGGGCAGACACAGAGGGAGAGAGAGAGAATCCCAGGCAGGCTCTGCACTGTCAGCGCTGAACCCGGACACGGGGCTCGATCCCTCCAACCAGGAGATCAAGACCTAAGCCAAAATCAAGTCGGACATTTAACCGACTGAGCCAACCGAGGCGCCCCTGAACAGCTTTATTAGGTATAGCTGATATACTGTAACGTTCACAAGTCAATGATCTTTGGCAAATTTGTGGAGTTGTGTGATCACCATCGTGAACCAAGTATCAAAAATTTCCTTCACTCCAAAAAGATCTCTCATGTCCTTTTTAGCTTGGGTTTTAACCTCCTTGTTTTCAACAGCCTTAGGCATGTCCTTGGTTCCAGGCACTTGGCTAAGCATATCAGTGATTTTAAAAATCAGTAAGACCTGGTCCTTGCAGCCTAGGGAGAGACAGACATGGAATCCAATTACCGTGATTCAGGGCAAGCACAGAGCACCGTGGCATGTGTAGTGACCCAGAAAAGGTTGAGGGATCCCGACTGCACCTGGTGGGGATGACAGGGAAGGAGAATCAGCTTGGCCACCACCTGGGGGAAAATGTCCCTCCAAAGAAGAGCTCAGCTTTCCGGGCCTTGCTTGGCGAACTTTCCCAACCAGGGGCTTGATTAGGGGACTCTGCCCTTTATACCCATAGCTTTCTGGGTTTCAGCTCAAGTCCGCCTCCCCCACTAGACTGAGAGCTCTTAAGGACGAGGGTCTCGGCTCACTCTTTCACTGTTGTGTTTAGGGCTTGACACAATGTCTAGCACATAGTAGGTGCTTGTATTAGCTTCGTGGGCTGCCATAACAAAATACCACAACCTGGGGGGCCTGAAACAACAGAAATTTATTCTTTTATGGTTCTGGAGGCTCAGAGTCAGAAGTCAAGGTGTGGGCAGGGTCCCTCTCCCTCTGAAGTCTCTAAAGCAGGATCCTTCTTGGCCTTTTTTTTTTTTTTTAACAACAATAACAACAACAAGAAAATGATTTATGTGTAACACAGCCCAGTCTCCATCACTTGAGCAAGCATAGAGGTAGAAAAGAGTCACACTGAAGCATCATGTGGCTTAAGGCAGAACTTTATGCCTCCCCAAACAGCAAGCCCGTCTCCTCCCAGAGATCCGTCCCAGAGCCAACCGAACACACAAACAGGCAAGCCCAGAATGAACTTGGGCCCAGGCCTCCGCACGTCTCACCCTCCCCACCGTTTCCTTGGCTTCCTTGGCTGCAGCCTTCCACCCTTCCAGCCCAACCAGGCCAGCCCCCAGCTTCTTTGATTGCTGGCAGTCCTCCGTTATCCTTGACTTGTAATACCTGTCTCCAACCTCCGCCTTGTCCTCCACGACGTGGGAAACAAAGGCAAAAGAAAAAAAAATATGCATACCATTTACAGCCCATTGACAAGTCCTTGAGACAGGCAGAGTGGCCTTCCTCTGGGAGCTCAGCTGCCTCCATGATGACACTTTGCTAAGGGCAAAAGGCAATCCTAGCTTAACATTACCCTGACCTCCAGGATCCTATAGGTCTACTTTAACACATAAAAATTCCTTTGGTGGGGGGTCCCTAGGTGGCCCGGTCGGTTGAGCCTCTGAATCTTGAATTTGGCTCAGGTCACGATCTCATGGTTTGTAGGATCCGGCCTCACGCCCGGCTCTGCGTTAACGGCGTGGAGCCTGGGATTCACCCTCTCCCCCTCACTCTGCCTCCCCTCTACTTGTGCACGTGCCCTCTGTCTCCCGATCTCTCTCTCTAAATATGTAAATAAATAAGCATTTAAAAAATTCCTGTGGGGGGCAGCTGGGTGGCTCAGTACTTGAGCGTCTGACTTTGGCTCAGGTCATGATCTCAGTGTGTTCATGGGTCTCGACCCTGCGTCGGGCTCTGTGCCATCAGCACAGAGGATCCTCTGCTGGGGATCCTCTGTCTCCCTTTCTCTCTGCACCTACCCCACTTATGCTTTCTCTCTCTCAAAATAAATAAATAAACTTTAAACAATTTCATTTGGAAACTTCCTTTATCTCTACCCCCCGAGATATATGCTGGCAATCATCCGCCAAGCGTATGGCCCACTGATATCCGTCTGAAGGGTCTCATGACTAAGGCTGTATTAGACAGTAATGAACAACCTTTTCCTAACGACACCTAGGCCTCTCAAGGTCCCAGAAACCCTGCTTCCAAATTCCTTGGAGACTTAACGCTATCCCAACCCCCTCCCAACTTAAAAGTGTATAATCAGTCTCTTCTCACAACCCCACTGCAGCTTTCTGCCCACGGGTCCTGTCCCCGTTGCTTTAATAAAATCAGCTTTTTGTACTGAAGACGTTTCAAAAATTCTTCCTTTTCCATTTTCTCTGAACCCCAGCATTGCCACATCAGTCCTCCCAAGGCATTTTCACGCTTGTGTCTTTGCATCCTTCTCCTCTTCTTTTGAGGACACCAGCAATATTGACTTTAGGGCTCCCACCATCCCAGTATGACTTCATCTTAACTTAGAACACCTGTATTCTGAGGTTCCAGTTGGACATGAATTTGTGTGCGTGTGTGTGTGTGTGTGTGTGTGTGTGTGTGTAGGAGGGAGCACTATTCAACCCAATACAGCACTCAGCAGGACTCTGCTGGAAATCCCATTCTGCTTACTCTGAGCTGATGCTCCCCCAGGAACTTGCTGCTGACTCTGGTGTGACCGTCACTTTAGTGGGGTTGGGGAGAGGACTGTTCCAGGAATCTGTCAGACCATATGTCCTGCTCACAATGGTTTCCTGGGTGTTCAGTCTGTTTTCTCCCAGAATCATTCCCCCAGTCCTGCTTCCAGACCAGCTCCCCATGGACGGCCAGGCCCTGGACGCAGTAAGTTACTACATCCCGCCTTCTGTCTCTCTCTCTCTTTTTTTTTTACTTCAAACATTAAAAAAAATATGCAAATAGTGCATGGTGATTTTTATAAACTAAAAAAAACAATTGTTTTCCTTTTAACTCAAACATTTCGTTACGTATTAAATAATACATGATGATATTTTTTAAACGTTTAAAAGTTTTTCATTTCTTTCCCTTTTCATTTCAAACATTTAAAAAATACACAAATTATTCATGGCGATTTTTTTTAACTTTTTCAAAAATTTATAGAATGCAGACAAATAGCACAAAGAGTTAGCCAGCTGCTGACCTGGGTATCTGTCCTTCCCTTCTTCGTATTAAAAAAAAAATTTTTTTAATGTTGTTATTTATTTTTGAGAGAGAGAGAGAGAGAGAGAGAGTGCCAGCAGGGGAGGGGCAGAGAGAGAGAGGGAGACACAGAATCTGAAGCAGGCTCCAGGCTCTGAGCTGTCAGCACAGACCCAACGTAGGGCTCGAGCTCGCGAACTATGAACTGTGAATTGCGAGATCGTGACCTGAGCTGAACTCAGAGGCCTCACTGACTGAGCCACCCAGGCGCCTCTGTCTTCCCCTTCTTAAATCTCCTGATTTTCAGCTGGTCAGCTGGTCACCTGGAAGAGAGAGAGACTATATTTCCCACTTTTCTGTTTCCTGTGGCTAGGGTGGCCATGTGGCTAACTTCTGGCCAATGGATGAGACATAAGTGTTACATGACAGTTTCTGGGAAGTTTTCTGAAAAGACAGCTCAGGGGTGCCCATCCTCGCTCCCCCCCGCCCCCCGCCCCAAACACACACTTAGAATTGGGATGTGGAGGCGCCTGGGTGGCTCAGTCAGTTACACATTTGACTTTGGCTCAGGTCATGATCTTACAGCCTGTGGGTTTGAGCCCCACATCGGGCTCTGTGCTCAGAGCTTGGAGCCTGTTTCGGATTCTGTGACTCCCTCTCTCTCTGCTCCTCCCCCCACCCCCTCAAAAATAAAGAAACATAAAAAAATAAATAAAAAAATAGGATGTGGTGCTGGAGTGCCTTCTTGGAGCACGAGGACAGGGACATACCCTAGGGATGGGAAAACAGAAAGCTAAGTCAGCCTGAATCATCATTGTCTGTGGAGACACCATGGCAACCCTGGGCTGTCCATGCTCAGACTTATATGCATAAGAGAAACCAACTTCTTTCTTTCTTTTCTTTTTTTTTTTTAAGATTTTATTTTTAAGCAATCTCTCCACCCAACCTGGGGCTCGAACTCACAACCCCGAGATCAAGTCGCGTGCTCTACTGACGGAGCCAGCCAGGCACCCCACGGGTGTCATCTTCTATCTTGTTCAAGCGTTTCTGTTTATTTCCTGTGGCCGCTGTAACAAACGGGTGGCTTAAAGCAACACGCATTTATCACCTCACAGTTTTGGAGGCTGGAAGCTTGAAATCAGTAGGGCTGGGCCAGAATCAAGGAGTCACCAGGGCCTCAGTCCCTCCAGGGGCTTTAAAGGAGAATTTGCCCCTCGCATCTTCCGGGTTCCAGCCTTCCTCTGGTTGTGACTAGATCATTCCAATCTCTGCCTCCATCTACACTGCCTTCTCTGTGTGCGCCTCAACTCCCCCTCTGCTTCCTGGCCTACGAGGAGGAAATCCTTATCTCGAGACCCTTAACTTAATTACATTTGTGAAGACCCTTTCCCCGAATAAGGTAATACTTCCAAGGTTCCGGGGATTAAGACTTGATAGCTAGCGTCTGGGGGCCGTGGTCTGGCCAACTACGCCACTGTTATTCATGTCCCTAGTACTTAGAACTGAAACAAAATCCTAGTAAACAGAGAAGGAGGCCTGTGAAAGAGTGTTCTGGGCACCATTATTGGTTATAGCAAAAAAGATGGAAATGACCACAGGGATCAGCTGATAACAGGAGAACGGACAAAGAAACTGCCGCCTGATATCATGGGATCTTACGGAGCAGCGAAGTAATGAAAGGCACCTGCTGCTACATTTACCAACATGGGGTAAATCAGTCGCAGAAGTGTAGACTGAGCTCTGTGCTGGAGGTTGAGGGTCAAGAGGAAACTGGACCGAGCCCTTCCCCATAGGAGTCTGCGCTCCAGGGATGGACGGATCAAGAACTCATCACGGCAACGCAGTGATTACACAATAGCAGCGTGCCCTGGGACCTCTGGTTGTGCTGAAGAGTCAGCCCCAACTGGGAACTCGGGAAAAGCTTCACTGAGAAGGCTATTGAAGGATACCTAGGTTCGCGCCAGGTGGGCATGAGGGAAGGGCATTCAAAGCGGAGGGAGGGCCAGGTGCAAAGGCTTGGTGTATGAGAAGAGTGAAGGGAGAGAAGCCCTTGCAGTCAGGGTGCTGTCAGACTCAGGAGACAGGAATCCTGACAATAAAGGGGATTTATGGGGTCATGTGAAATGAGCTTCAGGAGGGGTTTGATCAAGCTCTGCCGTTTTGTCTGCTCTGCCCTTCTTCCTTACAATGGCTTCCTCCCTGACTGCCAGCAGTCACCAGGGCGACAACCTTCCTCATGCAATCCGGGGTGCAAAGGTGTTTCTGCAACCATGGGTAACGGTCCTGAGCTCAGCACCAAGTGGACTACCTCCAAATCATCCCGGTGAGCAACTAATCTTTGTGTGCTGGGCGCTTCCCTTCCCGACCCATTCATTCTCCACCCTTCTCTCCGCATTGTTCTGAATCCTGGTAACTACATAGGTAAACACAGAAGCCAATGTGATCACATTTTTAGTTTGAAGCTCCCCTTCTTTCCACATCTGATTTCTTTTATTATTTTTTAAATGTTTATTTATTTTTGAGAGAGGGAGAGAGACAGAGCACGAGTGGGGGAGCGGCAGAGAGAGAGAGGGAGACACAGAATCAGAAGCAGGCTCCAGGCTCCGAGCTATCAGCCCAGAGCCCAACGTGGGGCTCAAACCCATGAACCATGAGATCATGACCTGAGCGAAAGTCAGACGTTTAACCAACTCAGCCACCCTGATGCCCCTTCGTATCCGATTTAAAAGACAACTACACAGGGGCACCTGGCTGGCTCAGTTAGAAGAGTGTGGAACTCATGATCTCAAGGTTGTGAGTTTGAGCCCCACGTCGGGTATAGAGGTTAGTGAAAAAGAAATAAATATAAAAAAAGACAACCACATAAAGCAATACTTACAAATCTATGTGGATGGGCACACAATGTATATTTACATTGTGACAGTAACCACGTAAAGAAGGGGAAGAATGGAGCTATATGGCAGCAAAGGTTTGGCAAACTATGTATTGAAATGGACATTAACCTTGAAAGCATTATGTTAAGTGAAAGAAAACAGGTGCGGAAGGCAACATCATCTGTGATTTTTTTTTTAATTTTTTTAATGTTTATTTTATTATTTTTGAGACAGAGAGAGACAGAGCATGAACGGGGGAGGGGCAGAGAGAGAGGGAGACACAGAATCGGAAGCAGGCTCCAGGCTCTGAGCCATCAGCCCAGAGCCCGACGCGGGGCTCGAACCCATGGACCGCGAGATCGTGACCTGAGCCAAAGTCGGACGCCCAACCGACTGAGCCACCCAGGCGCCCCCCCTTTTTTTTTTTTTTAATGTTTACTTTTGAGAAAGAGTGCCAGCAGGGGAGGGGCAGAGAGAGGGAGACAGAGGATCCGAAGCAGGCTCTGAGCTGATAGCAGCGATGCGGGGCTCGAACTTATGAACCGTGAGATCATGACCTGGACCTAAGTTGGGTGCTCAGCCGACTGAGCCACCCGGGTGCCCCTGTGATTTTCTTTGTGTCAAGAATCAGAGTAGGTGAATCTCTAGAAACAGCAAGTGGATCAGTGTTTGCCAGAGGCAGAGGGGTGAGGAGAAAGGGGCAGAGAGGGAAGGGGTGTGACTATTAACTCCTTTTGGGAGTGAAGAAAGTACGCTGAAATTGGATGGGGGTGAGGGTGGCGCAACCTTGTGAATTTACTAAATCCCACTGAACTGTACACATTAAAATAGTGAGCTTTAGGGGCCCCTGGGCGGCTCAGTCGGTTAAGCATCCGACTTCGGCTCAAGTCATGATCTCGCCCTTCAGGAGTTCAAACCCCACATTGGGCTCTGTGCTGACAGCTCAGAGCCTCGAGCACAGATGCCGTGTCTCCCCCTCCGTCTGCCCCTTCCCCACTCACGCTCTGCCTCTCTCTCTCTCAAAAATAAACATTTTAGGGGCGGCTGGGTGGCTCAGTCAGTTGGGCGTCCGACTTCAGCCAGGTCACGATCTCGCGGTCCGGGAGTTCGAGCCCCGCGTCAGGCTCTGGGCCGATGGCTCAGAGCCTGGAGCCTGTTTCCGATTCTGTGTCTCCCTCTCTCTCCGCCCCTCCCCCGTTCATGCTCTGTCTCTCTCTGTCCCAAAAATAAATAAACGTTGAAAAAAAAATTTAAAAAAATAAACATTTAAAAAATAAAAAATAAAATAAATAATTACAATAAAATAAAATAGCGAGTTTTATGGCAGGTGGCTATATCTCAATTGAAAAAAAAAAAAAACCACCCTCCTGTGTGCAGCAGTAGGAACGTACTCAGGGCGAGTGACAGAAAAAAACACAGACATCCGGCGTGGCTCACGCAAGGGTTGACCGTGAGTGCCGCTCAGAGCAGCAGCAAGGCGGCACAAAGTGAACTAACTGTGTGAACAACGGTTGGAGGGTCAAGCTTTCTCGCAGATTCTGACTCTAAGGGTCTAGCCCAAGGAATCAGAATTTCTATCGAGTTCCTCCGGCTGCTGGAGGTCCGGCCTCTTGATGCAAGGTACTTCTGGTTATCTGTGGTTTCATGCCAAAGCTTCATAAAACACAGAGGCATAAATCAATCTTTTAAACTGTCATGGTTCCGTGAGTTGATGGGGCTCAGCTGGGTGGTTTTCCCCTAGGATCTCGCCTATAGTTGCAGTCAGATGGTGGCTGGGCTGGAATTTTCCAAAGGCTACTGGCTTTGGCTCACCTGTCCAGTATTTGGACCAGGATGGGCTCAACCCACCAGGGGCCGGTCAGGCCTTGACCTCTCTCCATGCGATCTTTCCTTGTGGCTAGCGTGGGCTTCCTTAGAGTTGCCTGACTCCTGATATTGGCATGGGCTCAGGGTGGGTGGGACAGGAAGGGGGAACCGCAAGATTCTTAAGGCCTGAGCCCAGAGACTGGCACATTATCATTTCTTGGTATTCTAGTGATCGAAGCAGCCACAGAGGCCACTCTAGTTCAAGGGAAGATAACATAACCCTAGTGAGACGGATTTTTAAAAGATCGGGGGCCATTTTTAATCCTCCAAAAATGTTCTGACAGATTCCCCAGGGAGGGCTCCCAGACACCCTAGTGCGCCTTCGTGAGAGTTTGAGTCCTTGTCACCGGTTTTGTTGTGGATCTAGTCGGTGAGATTTGGGTGGGCTCTCCTAGTTGAACTGTTTTTATGTAGGAATTTGCGGATTTTGAAATACTATACCATCACCCCCCACCGTCATCCAAGACTCTTCCCTCTGGCTTTTAATTTGGATCTGTCTAATTTCTTCATTCCTGAGGTGATACAGGTCATGACCCAATGTGGGACCCGCAGGGCTCAATAGAAACTGTAGGAATGTTCTGGCCAGTCAGCCTTTTTGCTGTATAACCTCAAGGGACTTGAACTTTCCAAGTTTCTTCCTTAGTGAACGCAAACACTCACTTTCGAGAAGATGCATTAAGCAACAGCAGGGGCGCCTGGGCGGCTCAGTCAGTTGAGCCTCTGACTTGATTTCCGCTCAGGTCGTGATCTTGTGGTTCGCGAGTTTGAGCCTGGGTCGGGCTTTGTGCTGACGGTGCAGAGCCTGCTTGGGATTCCCTCTCTCTGCCCCTCCTCCACATGAATGTGCTCTCTCTCTCTCTCTCAATCTCTCTCTCTCTCTCTCTCTCAAAATAAATAAAGTTTTAAAAGAATAGGTATTTAAAAAAATAAGACAGTTGCTGACAGCTTCAAGAGAAAAACAACATTGGAGGCATGTGTGTGTGTGTGTGTGTGTGTGTGTGTTGCAAGTCAAGCCAATCTTTCTACAGTGGTTGGTAATATTTAACCAGAGTTGTACAACTCTTATTTTCTTTGGCCTGGAATTTCCCCCTCTGGGAATAAATTCCAAGGAAATCTATTCCCAAAGGGAAAACATGTAATTTCTCTGCAGCTGTTTTTTTTTTTTTTTCTGCAGCTGTTTTTTTGTTTTGTTTTTTTTTAATTTTTTTTTCAACGTTTATTTATTTTTGGGACAGAGAGAGACAGAGCATGAACGGGGGAGGGGCGGAGAGAGAGGGAGACACAGAATCGGAAACAGGCTCCAGGCTCTGAGCCATCAGCCCAGAGCCTGACGCGGGGCTCGAACTCACGGACAGCGAGATCGTGACCTGGCCGAAGTCGGACGCTTAACCGACTGCGCCACCCAGGCGCCCCATCTGCAGCTGTTTTTAATAGCACTATCCATGATAAGAAGTAACTAGGAAAAACAAACAAACAAACAAACCGACTAATAAAAAAGAAAATCTTGAAAAAGGAGAGGAAGTGAGCAAGATAGCAACAGAAAATGCAAGTGTAGGAAGTCAAAGGGTCAGTCCCTCCACGGAAGCACTCATTCACCAAAAACTGACAGAATCAATTTTTTTTTTGGGGGGGGGGGACTCTGGAATCCAATCAGGAGCTTACAACAACCAGGAAGTTCTAGTGAAGGAAAAAAATTATTAAGCTTTAGTAAGAAAGGATTGTGCCCATTGGTAGATAGATGGATAAAGAAGTTGTGGTATGCATATACAATGGAATATTATTCAGTGACAAAAAAGAACAAAATCGTGCCATTTGCAACAACGTGGAGGCAGCTAGAGAATATTATGCTAAGTGGAATAAGTCAGTCAAACACCATATGACTTTTATTTCATTCATATGCAGAATTTAAGAAACAAAACAAATGAACAAAGGGGAAAAAAGAGAGAGACAAACCAAGAAACAGATCTTTAAAAAAAATTTTTTTAATGTTTATTCAATTTTGAGAAACAGAGACAAGTGAGGGAGGGGCAAGGAGGGATGGGGGGGGGGGGGGCGGGAGACAGGGAGACAGATTCCAAAGCAGGCTCCAGGCTCTGAGCTGTCAGCACAGAGCCCAACGCAGGGCTCGAACTCACAAACTGTGAGATCATGACCTGAGCCGAAATTGGATGCTCAACTGACTGAGCCACCCAGGTGCTCCCCAGGCAGTGATTTTCAAAAGCATTTAAAGACTTAGGCTAACCTTAGCCATCTGGGCAAGGGACAGTGGTCAAGGATAGCAGGTGGACCCCAGGTCCTGGGAAGGAGGCTGAGAAGGAAGATACCGGGAGGAATAAGGGCTTTGAAGGACTGAAGCGTATACCGGGCTATTTGGTCTACAAAGAGAATGCCCCGGGCCAGATGCACACATAGAAAAGATCTCAGAGGATTCTAGGTTTGCAAGTTTAGCTGATCCTTGGTCTCTGCACAAGCAGGAGTTGAAGGCTAAGACAGGGTTGGCCTGGTTAAGCATTGTAGGAGCACCTGAGGTCAGATCCAATCTGTGAAGATTAGGAGGAAGGTTGTTGTTGTTGTTGTTGTTTTTAACATTTCATTTTATTTTTTGAGAGACAGAGAGAGACAGAATGCGAGCAGAGGAGAGGTAGAGAGAGAGGGAGACAGAATCTGAAGAAGGCTCCAGGCTCTGAGCTGTCGGCACAGAGCCCAAAGCGGGACTTGAACCCATGAACCTGAGAACATGACCTGAGCTGAAGTCAGACACTCAACCGACTGAGCCACCCAGGGGCCCTGAGAAAGGTTTTTTTTTTTTTCTTCTTCTTCTTCTTCTTGGCTCCAGGAAGTTACGGAAATCTTTGTCTACTGAGATAATGGAACACAGTGTTTAGTGATGATACATGGCAAGGAATACAGTTTTGGCAAAATATTTTGAAAAAAATCTCTGTCTCTGTCTCTCTGTCTCTCTGTCTCTCTCTCTCTCTCTCTCTCTATCACACACACACACACACACACACACACACACACACACACACACAGAAAATATCAACCCTCAGCAATCAAGAACAACAAACCCTGGAGAAAGGGGAACATCTGATATTCAGAGTTACCATATTATAATATTCAAAATATCCAGTTTTCAACAAAAAATGACAAGGAATGCAAAGAAACAAAAATTTGTGTCCCATTCACAGGGAAAAAAATTAAGAGAAAACTGTCCTTGACAAAGCCCAGATATTGAACTTATTAGACAAATACTTTAAACCAATTTTCTTAAGTATGCTCAAAAAGCTAAAGAAATCAAGGAGAACAATATTTGAACCAATAGAGAATATTAAGAAAAAGTAGAAATGATAAAAAGGAACCATATCAAATACTGGAACTAAAGAGTACAATAGTTGAAAAAAAAATATTCACTAGGGGGTTCAAAGGCAGAGTTGAGCAGGTAAAAGAAAGAATCCACAAACCTAAAGGTAGAACAATTCAAATTAGGGGTGCCTGGGTGGCTCAGTCGGTTGAGCATCTGACTTTGACTCAGGTCATGATCTCGCAGTTTGTGAGTTCGAGCCCCGCATCGGGCTCAGACAAGAATTGCACTGGCAGATTGACAAGATGTGTAACTCTTTTGGGACTTCAGAGTCTACGGAAGGCTTGTAACTTCCGAGGAAAGGCTTGGACAGAAAAGAGTGATGGGGCGCCCGGGTGGCTCAGTTGGTTGAGCGTCTGACTTCAGCTCAGGTCATGATTTCGTAGTTCGTGAGTTCAAGACCCACTTGGGCTCGCTGCTGTTAGAGCGGAGCCTGCTTTAGCTCTTGTGTCGCTCCCTCTTTCTGACCCTCCCCTGATCATGTGCTCTCTCTCAAAAATAAATACAGTATTTTAAAAAATTAAAAATATATATATACAAAAAGAAAAGAGTGATTAATCTCAGTCAAGTTTAGGTCTTAGCAGATTAGTAGTACTCACTCCCTACCCATCAGCACCATGGCAGGCAGGATGCTGTAAGTCTGCTTTAATATATAAAAATTCACTTTGGGGGATGCGTGGATGGCTCGGTCAGTTAAGCATCTGACTCTTGATTTCGGCTCAGGTCATAATCTCACAGCTGTGGGATCGAGCCCTGCGCCGGGCTCTGTGCAGAACACGGAGCCTGCTTGGGATTCTCTCCCTCTCCCTTTACTCCTCACACTCTCTTTCTCTCTCCCAAAAAATAAATAAACTTAAAAAAAAGAATATTGATGCAAAAATTCCCAATAAAATACAAATACTAAAAAAGCAAATTCAGCAGCGTATGAAAAGGATGATACACCGTGACCATCGGGATTTATTTCTGACATGCAACGCGATCGACATACAGAAATTTATCCGTGTGATACACCACATCAACAAAATGAAGGAAAACCCCACATGGTCATCTGAGTCGATGCAGAAAAAACATTTGACCAAACTAAGTACCTTTTCATCACAAAAAAAGAAAACACACTAGGAAAACTAGGAAGAGAAGGAAACTCCCTCACCATAATAATGGGCATATTACGAAAAGAGAATCTTGAAATAGTAAGACAGGAGTGATGGATCCTATACAAGGGGTACCAATAAATTAACTGCTGATTTCTCCTAAGAAACATGGATGCCAAAAGGTGGCGGGAGAATATACTTAAAGTACTGGAAGGGGAAAAAAAACCCCTTTCAACTAAGAAAACAATATCTGGCAAAATCACTCCTTAAAAATGAAGGAGAGGGGCGCCTGGGTGGCGCAGTCGGTTAGGCGTCCGACTTCAGCCAGGTCACGATCTCGCGGTCCGTGAGTTCGAGCCCCGCGTCGGGCTCTGGGCTGATGGCTCAGAGCCTGGAGCCTGTTTCCGATTCTGTGTCTCCCTCTCTCTCTGCCCCTCCCCCGTTCATGCTCTGTCTCTCTCTGTCCCAAAAATAAATAAACCTTGAAAAAAAAAAGGAGAAATTAAGACATTTCTGCATAAACAAAATACAGTACTTTCATAAATTAATAGGTAAGTATAAAAACCAGTATTATGTTTTTGGTTTGCAACTCTTCTTTGGGTATCTCATATTATTCAATTTTTTTTTTTTAACATTTCTTTATTTTTGAGACAGACAGAGCATGAGCGGGGGAAGGGCAGAGAGAGAGAGAGGGAGACAGAGAATCTGAAACAAGCTCCAGGCTCTGAGCTGTCAGCACAGAGCCCGACACGGGGCTCAAACTCACGGACCACGACATCATGACCTGAGCCGAAGTTGGACGCTTAACCGACTGAGCCACCCAGGAGTCCCAGGTATCTCGTATTATTTAAAGGGTAAATGCCTCTAGGGGTCTGGGGGCTCAGTCAGTTGAGTGACTGACTTGATTTTGGCTCAGGTCATGATCCCGGGGTGGGGGGCAGGGGGGGGGGCAGGATCTAGCCCTGTGTCAGTCTCCACGTTGGGCGTAGAGCCTACTTAAGATTCTCTCTCTCTCCCTCTCTCTCTGACCCTCCCCCCTGAAAAAAATCTTAAAAGGTAAAAATAATGATGAATCTATGTTAATGAGCATCTTGTAAAGATGCGACTTGTGGCAGTAACAACCTGAAAACGGTGAGACAGAGCTGTGTAGATCAGATGCAAAGCTCTTATATGCCACTGTTGCTAAGCTGATAACAATTCAAACTAGACTGTTATAAATTTAGGGTGTTACTGTAATGCCCAGGTAACCACGAAGCAAAGAACTGCAAAGAAAATGAGGAGGGAATCAAAACGGTACATTAGGAAAAAAAATCAAATGCAAAAAAAAAAAAAAAGGCAGGATTTGAGGATTTGAGACTTAAATAAGACAAACAGAAAATAGCATAGTGGCAAAAGTAAGTCCTTCTTGGGGTGCCTGGCTGGCTCAGTCAGCGAGACATGTGACTCTTGATCTCGGGGTTGTGAATTCGAGCCCCATGCTGGGTGTAGACATTACTTAAAAGAAAATCATTTTAAAAAGATTTAAAGTAGATACTTCTTTAACAGTAATGTAAATGGATTAAATCTTTAAATGTAAATGGATTAACACAGCAATCAAAAAACAGGCTGGCAGAATAAATTTTTTATTCTTTATCTCATCTCATCTCATCTTATCTCATCTTATCTCTTCTCATCTTATCTTGACAGAGAGATAGTGAGCCGGGGAGAGGGGCCGAGGGAGAAAGAATCTTGAGCAGGCTTCATGCTCAGCCTCAATCCCACGACCTGAGCTGAAATCAAGAGTTGAATGCTCAGCCAACTGAGCCACCCAGAATAAATTTTTTAAAACATAATTCAACTCAATACCACCTATAGGAGACTTTCTTTAGGCTCAAAGACTCTAATAGGTTGAAAGTGGAAGGATAGAAAAAGAGATTCCGTGTAAGTAGTAACTAAGAGAGAGCTGAAGTAGCTATAAAAATACCACGTAAATAAAGCCTATGAAAAAATTACCAGAAGAGACAAAAGGGAGTTCTATAATAATAAAATGATTAATTCACTAGGAAGATATAACAACTACAAATATATATGCACCATCATCAGATCTTCAAAATATATGAACCAAACAATGAGAGAATCAAAGGGAGACACACACAGAGCTCTCCAGGGGTGCCTGGGTGGCTCAGTCAGTTAAGCGTCCGACTTCGGTTCAGGTCATGATCTCACAGATCATGGGTTCGAGCACCCCATCGGGCTCTGTGCTGACAGCTCGGAGCCTAGAGCCTGTTCGAATTCTGTGTCTTCCTCTCTCTCTCTCTGCCCCTCCCCTGCTTGTGCTCTGTCTCTCTCTCAAAAATAAATAAAACATTAAAAAATTAAAAAAAAAAAAAAAAGACAGCTCTCCAAAAATAGGTACTTGAACACACCCAACTTCCCATGATGGATAGAAAACCAAGACATAAGATCAATAAGGAAGTGGAGGACTTGAACAATGTTATAAACCGACTGGACCTAACAGACATACACAGGTCACTCCCTCAACAAAAGCAGCAAATGTGCTCCTCTCAAGTTCAAAAAAATGACATTTTCCAGGACAGACCATATGATAAGCCTCAATATAGTCCTCAGTAGATTTAAACAGACTGCAATCATGCCAGGTATCTTTTCCAACCACAATACCAGAGCTAGAAATCAATCAGAGAAGAAAAACTGGAAAAGGCACAAATAGGTAGAAATTCAGAAACACACTCTTAAACATGCAATGGACCAAAGAAGAAAGCACAATGACTAGAAAATAGGGGCATCTATTTGAGAGGCACCTGGGTGGCTCTGGCAGTTGAGTGCTGGATTCTTGATTTCAGCTCAGGTCATGATCCCAGGGTCATGGGATTGAGCCCTGCCTCGGGCTCCGCCCTGAGTATGGAGCCTACTTAGGATTCTCTCTCTCGCTCTCCCCACGACCCTCTCCCCCACTCTCTGTCTCCGTCTCTGTCTCTCTCTCTAAAAAAGAAAAGAAAAGAAAAGAAAAGAAAAGAAAAGAAAAGAAAAGAAAAGAAAAGAAAAGAAAATACTTTGAGAGGAAAGATGAAAACACAACATAGCAAAACTTACGGCATGCAGTAAAGGCAGTAATCAGAGGGCTATTTGCATCCGTAAAAGTCTTTATTAAAAAAGGGAAAAAGGTGGGTCTCCTGGGTGGCTCAGTTGGTTAAGCTTCCAACTTCAGTTCAGATCAAGATCTCACTGTTCTTGAGTTCGAGCCCCGCATCAGGCTCTGTGCTGACGGCTCAGAGCCAGGAGCCTGCTTTGGATTCTGTGTCTCCTTCTCTCTTTGCCGCTCCCCAACTCGTGCTCGCTCTCTCTCTCTCTCTCTCTCTCTCTCTCTCTCTCTCAAAAATAAATAAATAATTCAAAGACCGGAAGCCTAAGTCTCACAGAAAGAAGAAAATATACATTAGGAACATAAATAAAAATTAAAAAATGGAAAAGCAAGTGGACCAGTGAAACCAAAAGTTGGTTCTTTAAAAAGAGCACCGAAATTAACAAACCTTTAGCAAGATTGACCAAAAGAAAAGATGCAAATAAGTAAAATCAGAAATAAAAGTGAGGACACTACAAACATCCGTCCATCAATACAGTCGGTAGGAGAATACCACAAATATTATTGCAGCCAATAAACTAGACAGCCTTGATGAATTGGGAAAAATTCCCAGAGACATATTAACAAAATTGACTGTAAAAATTGAAAATCTCAATAGACCGATAACCACTAAAGAGATTGAATCAGTAATCAAAAACCTCCCAACAATGAAAAGTCTGGGACCAAATGGCTTCACAGGTGAATCGTGCCAAACAGTTAAAGAATTAGCATTAAACATTTCTCAAACTCTTCCAAAATATAGAGGCGGAGGAAACGTTACCTAACTGATTCTATGAGGCCACCATTTCCCCATCAAATCCAGTCGGATATACCCACAAACAAAAAACAAAAAAAAACAAAAGAAAACAAAACCCCCTACAAAAACCAAAACCAAAACCAAGACCAATCCCAAAAACAAAAAACCCTGAAAAAACTACAAACCAAAATCCTGTGGCTGTAGATGCAAAACTTCTTGACAGAAAACTGGCAACCTGAATCCAACATCATGTGAAAATGACTATACACTATGAACATGGGGGGTTTAGCCCAAGAATACAATGGTGGTTCATCATAAGAAAATTAAGCGATGTGGGACACCGGCGGGGGGGGGGGGGGTTCAGTCGGTTAAGCGTCCGACTTCAGCCAGGTCACGATCTCGCGGTCCGGGAGTTCGAGGGCTCTGGGCTGATGGCTCAGAGCCTGGAGCCTGTTTCCGATTCTGTGTCTCCCTCTCTCTCTGCCCCTCCCCCGTTCATGCTCTGTCTCTCTCTGTCCCAAAAATAAATAAACGTTGAAAAAAAAAAAAAAAGGTGGAATAGTGATTACCAGAGTTGGGCAGAGAGCAGAATGGAGAGTGTAATTTTTTTTCTTTTCTTTTTTCTTGAGAGAGACAATGCATGTGCATGTGCACACATAAGTGAGTAGGTGAGCAGAGGAGGGGACAGAAGGAGAGGGAGAGAGAAACCCTTTAGCAGGTTCCACTCCCAGTGAGGAGCCTGACACAGGGCTCTATCTCAGGGCCATGAGATCATGACCTGATGAGCCACCCAGGCGACCCAGAGAGTGTATTTTATTTATTTATTTATTTATTTATTTATTTATTTATTTATTTCCAATTTTTTTCAATGTTTTATTTATTTTTGAGAGAGCTCAAGCAGGGGAGGAGTAGAGAGAGGGGGACAGAGGATCTGAAGCAGGCTCTTCGCTAACAGCATCAGGGAGCCCGATGTGGGGCTTGAACTCACGAACCAAGAGGTCATGACCTGAGCCAAGGTCGCCGCTCGACCAACTGAGCCACCCAGGCGCCCCAAAGACAGTGTATTTTATAGCTTAAAAAAATGTATATTTGGTCCTTGTCTCCAGTTTCTGACGCAGGGTTCCTACCTCCCTTGGAATTTCATGGTGGTAGGAGCATCTTCTGTCCTATGGAGGCCACACTTGGTGGGCCCCCTGACAGCATTGGAATGGAGGCCGGTTCCCTGAAAAACCGAGCCATGATTAGAGGAAGGCTTTCGGCCTCAACCCCCAATGTCCACAGAGGTGAGAAGGGCTGGAGACCGAAGGACTCACCAAGGCCGGTGATTTCATCAGCCACGCCTACGTAATGAAACCTCCATAGAAACCCGTAAACAACCCTCTTCGGAGAGTTGCTGAGGTGGTGACCACACAGATGTGCTGGAAGGGTGACATGGCCAGGGTGGGCACGGGAACTCCATGACGCCTCCCTCTCCTTGACCTACGCATCTCTCCTACTTGGCTGTTCCCGAATTATATCCTTCATCGTAAACAGGTACCAGTAAGTAAAGAGGCTTCCTAAGTCCTGTGAATCATTCCATCAAATTACTGGACTTGAGGTAAGGGCTGTGGGAACTCCTGGTTTACAGCCGGTTGGTCAGAAGGACAAGTGACATCATGGAACTTGTGACTGGTGTCTCCAGTTGGGGGCAGTCTTCTAGGACAGAGCCCTCAACCTGTGGGGTCTGCACAAACTCCAGGCCGTGTCAGAATCGCAATAAATTGTAGGGTACCCAGCCGGTGGCTAGAGGGCTGGAGAATTGTTTGGTGTGGAGAAAACCCACACATTTGGTGTCAGAAGTGGAGGGAATGAAAACATTTCAGGGGGAGTTAAGAGCTGCACAGTTTCAGTCTGGGGCGTCGCAGAAGGCCTGGAAATCTGTAGTGGGGACAGGTGCCCAACAATATGAATGTATTTGATGGCACTAAATATGCACTTAAAAAGGGTTAACATGTTAATTTTGTGTTCTGCACATTTTACCACAAGAAAAAAAGTATTTAGAAAATCTGAGTGTGATCGCGTATGAATGAAAAGGAAGAAAATAGCGGCTGTGCAGTGAGGGAATCAGGCGTCATCTGCACTGAGTCATCAAAATCAATGTCACTGATGAGAGACAGAAGGGCATCATTCCCCTCCTGATGTAATGCCCCAAGAAGCACTCAACATCACTTACACTGGGCATTCTGGCAGAGAATGCTTAACCAGAACCTAATAATGAAAAAACAGACAGACACAAAACAAGGACAATTCTATTGAGAAAAAGAAAGAAGTGGGGCACCTGGGTGGTTCGGTCGGTTGAGCGTCCGACTTCGGCTCAGGTCATGATCTCACTGCTCATCGGTTCCAGCCCCGTGTTGGGCTCTGTGCTGACAGCTGGGGGCCTGGAGCCTGCTTTGGATTCTGTGTCTTCCTCTTCTCTCTGCCCCTCCCCTGCCTACCCTCTGTCTCTCTCTCTCTCTCTCAAAAACAAATAAACATTAAAAAATTAAAAAAAAAAAGAAAATCATAAGAGAAAATATATTTATAGTTCTGTACTGTATTAATTGAAAAAATATTTTTAAATTATTTTTAATTAATTAAAAAGCATGAGCCCATGCTGCTCAAACCCATATATTGTCAAGGGTCAAATATATATATATATATGTATATATATATATATACATATATACATATATATATTATCATATATTATAGTTCTATATTATTATAATTGTATTGTATATAATTATGTGGTTAAATTATAAAACTATATTTGGCTATAATACATAATATACAATTATATATATTATATACTAGATTATATTAAATTAGTACATGCATGTTATAGCTATATTATATATATTAAAGCTATAATGTATAATTATATACATTATAATTATTTTATGTTATAATATGTTATTATTAAAGCTATAATATATAATTATATTATAATAATTATTAGATGTTATACTACATCAATATATATAATATTATATATTATAGTTGTATTATTATGTATTAAAGCTAATGGGCAAAATGTTAGCAATTCGAAATTATGGGTAAAGGAAAGGACACACAAATGTCCTATTATTCTGACTCTTGGAAATTTTCTGTAAATTAGAAATTATTTACAAATAAAATATTTTCATTTTTATTATGTACTTACTCATTTATTTACTTTTAAGTAAACTCTACCCCCAACATGGGGCTCAAACTCACCACCCCAAGATCAACAGTCACATGCTCTGCCAATTGAGCCAGCCAGGTGCCCCTACAGATAAAATATTTTTCAATTATCTGTACACGGATACAGTTTCCATCACGGATTCATTCTGTCACTCCAACAGTAACTACTGAGTGTGTAGGCCCTGTGTCAGGCGCTAAGAATTCCATTGAACAGTCCCAGCTCCTGCCTTGAGGAATGCCATATCTTAGCGGATATTAACAACACATCACATACCTAAGTATCTCAGTGGAATTATGGTACCCAGGCGGCTCCTAGTCTGTTTGATCTTTTTCTTGCTACATTTTTCCCATCCCAGGATGCAGCTGTAATATTTATTAGCTATTGACCTTGTCTAAGTTACTATCTCTCCATTTCGGTTTTCTCATCTGTAAATACTGAATAAAAAATAGGCCTACCTCATAGGGTTGTTATAAGTTTAAATGAGTTGATGCATGTACAGTCTTTAAATAGCTTCAGACACAGAGTCAACAGTATAAATGTGTTCTTTAAAAACAAAGGAAAAACTTAAAAAAAAAATTTTTTTTAATGTTTATTCGTTTTGGAGAGAGAGAGCACAAGCAGGGCAGGGGCAGAGAGAGGGAGACGCAGAATCCGAAGCAGGCTCCAGGCTCTGAGCTGTCAGCCCAGAGCCTGGTGCGGGGCTCAAACCCACAGACCATGAGATCATGACCTGAGCCAAAGTCGGACGCTCACCTGACTGAGGGGCCCCTGGATAATTTCTCTTAATAGCAATGATCTCCTAATTGGTCAGTTGTCACTTGCCCCTTCTCCCATCTGTCCTCCACAGCAGAGTGATTTATTTTCAAAATGCCAGGCAGCCGAGTTCCATCTCTGCTGAAAGTCCGATCATTGCCTTCTTGCTCTGACATGGAAGTCATTCATCGCCTCCTGGCCCCCACTGTGTAGCAGGAAGTTGCCTGGAGCAGACGCTGTCCGCAGCTCTCAGGATGAGCTCCGATTGGTCCACTTATAGACGACACATGAGATAAGCTGACGCGATCAAAATGAATCCAAGAGTTCTGAGAGATTGTTGGGGGACCAGAAGTTCTCTCTCTTGCTTTTCATTGTGTGGTGTATGGATGGGGTTTCTGGATGAAGAAACTTTTGGAGATATTTATCTTCATTATTTTAATTGTGCCGATTGATTTATGGATGACATATATCAAAAGTTATCAAATTGTACACTGTGAATATGCACAGTTTATTATATGTCATTTATACCCCAGTTAAGGGTGTTTTTTTTTTTAATGGTAGACGATCTCAACGGGCACTTCCCCAAAACAGATACATAGAAGGCAAGTAAACATATGAAAAGATGTTCAACGTCATGAGTCAGTAGGAAGACGAAAACAAGAATGACAGTAACATTTCTTTACTCTTGTAGAATGGCTTAAAAAAAAACACTGACAAAACCAAATCCAGTAGATTACCCCCCTTATCCATGATTTTACTTTCCGTGGTTTCAGTTACCCAGGGACTGGGTCAACCTCTGTCCAGAAGCAGAGAGATGACCCTCCTTCCTCTGTGCCCTATCCTCCTCCTGACATATGGTAACTAACACTGCATCACAATGCCCTGTGTCATCCACCTTACATCATCTCATCACATAGACATGTTATCATAAGCAGGGTGAATACAATACAGTGACATATTTTGAGAGAGAGAGAGAGACCACATTCACATAGTTTTATTATAGTGCATTATTATTCTATTTTATCAGTAGTAATTGTTTAAAAAAATTTTTTTAGTGTTTTATTTATTTTTGAGACAGAGAGAGACAGAGCATGAGCAGGGGAGGGGCAGAGAGAGAGGAAGACACAGAATCCGAAGCGGGCTCCGGGCTCCGAGCTGTCAGCACAGAGCCCGACGCGGGGCTCGGACTCACAAACCGTGAGATCGTGAACTGAGCCGAAGTCGGACGCTTAACTGACTGAGCCACCCAGGCACCCCGAGTAGTAATTGTTGTTAATCTCTTACCGTGCCTAGTTTATAAATTAAACTTTATCATAGGCATGTATGTTTAGGAAGAAACATAGGGGGTGGTACTGTCTGTGGCTTTAGGCATCCACTGGGTCTTGGAACAGATTCCCTGGGGACAAGGAGGAGACTTAGAGATGAGAATGTGGAATAATTATAACTCTCAGTTGTTTTTGATGGGAGTGCAAATTTATACAGCCACTTTGGAAACCATGTTGGCAGTTAACCATAAAGTTACACATACACTTACCATAATAGGCAGCCATCCTGTTCCCATTGATATAAGTGAAATGAAAATATGGTCACCCAAAAACCTGCACATGGATGTTTATAGCAGTTTTGTTTGTAACAGTAAAAGATTGGGTGCTAGGGGCGCCTGGGTGGCTCAGTCGGTTAAGCGGCCGACTTCGGCTCAGGTCACGATCTCACGGTCCGTGAGTTCGAGCCCCGCATCGGGCTCTGTGCTGACAGCTCGGAGCCCGGAGCCTGTTTCAGATTCTGTGTCTCCCTCTCTCTCTGCCCCTCCCCCGTTCATGCTCTGTCTCCCTCTGTCTCAAAAATAAATAAACGTTAAAAAAAATAAAAAAAAAAAAAGATTGGGTGCTAATTCTGACCAATGCGTTTTCTGCACTTGTGATGATCATATTTTTTTCACCTTTATTCTATCAATATGGTGAATCGCATTGATTGATATTCAGATATTGCAATATACTTTGCATTTCTGGGATAAACCCCACTTGATGAAATATATGAGCATTTTTATATTTTTCTGGATTTAGTCTGTTAAGATTTCATTAAGGATTTTTGCATCTCTGTCCATGAGGGGTATTGGTCTGTAGTTTTCTTTTCTTCTAATGATTTTTGTCAGGTTTTTGTAATAAATAATGCTGGGCTCATAAAATGTGTTGAAAGGTGTTTCCTACTTCTCTATTTTTCTGAAAGACTTTGTATCGAATTGGCATTATTTCTCTCTTAAATTTTTCATAGGTAGGAAAACTATTTGGGCCTGGAGTTTTATTTGTAGGAACTTCTTAAAAATATGAATTCAGATTCTTTACTTGATATAAGGTTATTCATAATTTCTATTTCTTCCAAGTCAGTTTTGATAATGTGTGCCTTTCAAGGAATTTGTCCATTTTAATTCTCTTATTATGCTTTCAATGCTTTTGTGATATGTAGGGATATCTACTTTTTTCTTCCTGATAGTAGTAATTTATATCTTCTCTCTTATTTTCTTGATTATTCCAGCTAGAGTCTCATCAAGTTTATTGATTTTTCTACAGCTTTTGATTTCATTGATTTCCCTTCTCACTATATTCATGTATTTCTTTAAACGGTTGAGCACAATTATGAAAGCTGTTTTAATATTCTTGTCTGCTAGATTCAACACCTCTGTCATTTCTCCACCTGTTTCTATTCATTTATGGGTTTTCCTCGTTATGGGTCACATTTTTCTGCTGCTTGGCTTGTCCGCTAACTTTTGATTGGATACAGGATGCTGTAGATGTTATTTGTTGAGTAGCTAGACTTTGCTGTCTTCTTTTAAAGGTGTGGACTTTGTTCCAGGGGCGCCTGGGTAGCTCAGTTGGTTGAGCGTCCAACTTCAGCTCAGGTCATGATCTCATGGTTTGTGAGTTCGAGCTCCACATCAGGCTCTGTGTTGACAGCTCAGAGGCTGGAGCCTGCTTCGGTTTCTGTGTTTCTCTCTCTCTCTTTCTCTCTGCCCTGCCCTGTTTGTGCTCTGTCTCTCTCTCTCAAAAATAAACATTAAAAAAAAATAAAAAACAATTTAAAGGTGTTGGACTTTGTTCTGGAAGACAGTTAAGTTACTTCTGGATCTGTCTGATCTCCTTGAGACTTCTCCTGAAAGTTGTTTTTAGGGGTGCCTGGGTGGCTCAGTCGGTTAAGCATCTGACTCTTGCTTGCACCTCAGTTCATGATCTAATGGTTTGTGGGATCAAGTCCCACATTGGGCCCTGCACTGACAGCATGGAGCCTGCTTGGGATTCTCTCTCTCTCCTCTCTCTCCACCCCTACCCCCCCTCACGTTCTCGCTCTCAAAATAAATAAGTAAACTTTTTAAAAGTTTTTTTTTTTAATTTCAAAATAATTGCAATTCACAGGAAATTTCAAAGATAGTACAAAGAGGGCCTATGTACCCTTCACCAAGTTTCCCAAATGGCTTCATCTTCCATAACTACAGTACAATACCAAATCAGGACATTTACATTGATAAAATCTGTGTGTATAGTTCAATGCCATTTTATCACGTGTATAGATTCATGTAATTACCGTCACAATCAAAACAAAACCATTCCATAAAGTTCTGTCTCATTGTACCCCTTCATAGTTCATGCCCCAACCCCACTCTGGCAATGAGCAATTTGTTCTCCATTTCTCTACTTACGTCATTTTAAGAATGTCATATAAATGGAATCATACAGTATGTAACCTTTGAGACTATCTTTTTTCGTGTAGCATCGTGCCCTGGAGATCCGTCCAACAGCTCAGAACCGTATACGTCGCTGGCTAGTATTCCATGGTATGGATGTTTGTTTAACCATTTAAGCAAGCCGTAACTATATTTTTATTTACACGTTTTGTTACAGTTCTTTTTCTTACAAGTCTACTGTTTAATCTCTCAGGATTAAAAGAAAAAAAGAAAAACCTATTATTAGGATTCTAAAGAATTACACAACAAAGGAATGTCAAGAGGAGGGCACAATTGCCCCATTCTCTGGGAATACATCAGCTATTTCAGCTTAACCCCTGAACAAAACGAAATACATTGTTTATTTTTTCTAAGTGACATAATGTGCCATCGCTATCTTCATCTGACCTTACAACTTCCAAACAAAAAGCTTCATCTAAAGCTTGGTAAAAAACTTTTAACAGGATGATAGCTTGCCTCAATATGTAGTGTGTATCTTAGGGGACACAGTTTTAAATGATTATAACACAGGAATAAAGCTATTAACAATGAAGTCGTCAATTCAGAATCTGGAATATTCAGTCCAAGGACTTTGCCTCAAAATCTTCATCCCTGTTTGCCTCTATCTGTATTCTCTTTTTGGCAACTGAATCAGTGCCTTGAGACCAAAAGGATATTTCTTTTCATCACAGTAGATTCCATGTTATTTAGTGTTCGCTCCTGTTGTCTTGCTTGAGTTTTCTTTCCTTTTTTCAAAATTTTATTTAACATTTATTCATTTTTGAGAGACAGAGGGCAGAGAGAGAGGAAGACGCAGAATCTGAGGCAGGTTCCAGGCTCTGAGCTGTCAGCACAGAGCCCGGTGAGGGGCTCGAACTTAGGGACTGTGAGATCATGACCTGAGCCGAAGTCCGAAGCTCAACCGACTGAGCCACCCGGGGGGGGGGGGGGGTGGCAATTGCTTGTGATTTCTATTTGCTGCTTCTTTCTCATGTTGGCCTTTCAAAACACTCCTTCTATGAGGAGTCTGAAAATTTTCTTCTACCTTTTCTCTTCTTTTCACCTCCTTGATCATCTCCTTGTTCAGAATCAGAGGCTCCACGTGACCCCTGTGTTAGCTGAAATTCTGCCTTTTGATTCAACTTTTGTGTTTCCCTCTGGGCTGTCCAGCTCTTTTCTTGGTTATCTTTTTCCTTCTGACCCTCTTCGTGCTTTTTAAGCTGCTTTTTAGGTTATCATATCGCTCTCTGAAGGACAAGGTTATCTTACCATTTTGGATCGGCCTCTTGGTTTTAGAATCTTGACTTGTGTAAATAGGGGATTGGAAAAAACGAAAAGCTCACGTGACAGCTGGTTTAACCATTCACCTGATGAAGGTCATTTGAGTTGTTTCCGGTCTGGGTGTATAACAAATAAAGCTGCTATGAACGCATACATAGAGGTTATGGGGACTAAAGTTTTCATTTCTCTGGGTAAGTGCCCAGGAGTATGATTGCTAGGTGATATGGAATGTGTAGGTTTACTTTGTTAAGAGACTGACAAACTATTTTCCAGAGGGTACCATTTTACATCTCTACCAGTAACGTATGAGATCCAGTTCCTTAGCTTCTTCTCCAGCATTTGGCATTAGCCTTATTTTTATTTCTTTATTTGTTTTGAAGTAGGCTCCATGCTGGGAACGGAGCCCAACACAGGGCTTGAACTCACCACCCTGAGATCAAGACCTGAGCTGAAATCAAGAGTCAGACGCTTAACCAACTGAAACACCCAGGTGCCCCAGCACTGGCTTTCTTATTTTTGGCCATTCACATTGCTATGGAACGAACTGTGTCACTCCTCCTTCCCCCACCCCAAATTCATAGCTTGGATGCCTAACCCACAATTTGACTGTATTTGGAGATAGGGTCCTTAGGAGGTAATTAAGGGTAAGTGAGGGCACAAAGGTGGGGGGCTTCGATACAATAGGATTAGTGTCCTTATGAGAAGAGATACCAGAGATCTCGCTATCTCTCCCTCTGTGCACACACACAAGGAAAAGCCATGGGAGGACACAGTAAGAAGGGAACCATATACAAGCCAGGAAGAGGGCCCTTACCAGAAACCAAAAGGGGGATTCTGGTTAAATTGACCAGGCCAGGGTGATCGGACATCATCAAGGACGGTGGATAAGGAATGCAACCAGATATGGGGGGTGGGGGGAGGTTCTGTTTAAATTGCCCTAGCTGAATTCTTCCTAAAATTGGACAAATACAGAAGTCCAAAAAGAGTAGCTGAAAAGAAGGTCAGGGAGTGTGACTGGAGTTTGGTCAGCGAGAACATATTTGTCAGTTCTCTTCCCTATACCGTGCAGCCCCTTGGTTTTTTTTGTTGAGCCCTTATAATGTGTCATGTACAGCTTTAAGTGTTTTAGATATGCTTATTAATCCTCTTGTCAGGCAGATATGATTATCTCCTCTTCAAAGTTGCCGAAGATGAAACTCCCGTGAACTGACTAGTCTAGGAATGGAGACATGGAGACATGGAGAGTTCGAACCCTGGCGCGTCTGGGTGGCTCAGTGGGTTAAGCGTGGGACTTTGGCTCAGGTCAGGACCTCCCCATTCTGAGTTTGAGACCCGCCTTGGGTTCTGTGCTGACAGTTCAGAGCCTGGAGCCTGCTTGGGATTCTGTGTCTCTCTCTCTCTGCCCCTTCCCCACTCACGCTCTGTCTCTCTCTCTCAAAATTAAACATAAAAAAAAAAAAATTCAAACCCACATTTGTACTAGTTAAATGATTAGTTAAATGAACACTGCTAAACTGTAAATAGGACAATGTAAATGTCAAATATAAGCCACAAAATTCACCCCTAATCCTATGGCCTACCCTAATTAACAATTAACAGGGAAAGGCCCTCCGCTGTCGCCCAGGAATCCACCCCCGCCCCTAGCCTGCAGCCAGAGACGAGGGGAACAGCTGCGCCCCGCAGCCTTTCCCGGCCGGGCGGGGACGGGAAGCCCCGCCCACCGCTCCGTTGCAGCCAATAGCGCCTGGGCCTTTGGGGGCGGGGCCGCAACTCTGATTGGGCACTTCTGGGGGCGGGGCCGGGCAGGGAGCTGAGGGCACCGACTGGTGTGCGAGTCGCGGCGCGCCAAGTTCTGGGTTCCGGACTCTCACGCAGGTGTCACGTGGCGGGCACACTGTCGGGCGCGGGTCAGCGGGTCTCCGAGTGGCAGCGGCGGCAGCAGCGTGGGGCCTCGGGGTCGCCCGGCCGGTGTGCGGGACACCGCTCCGATAGGTGGGCGGCTTTGGGTGCCAGGACCTTGGTGTGCCCAACGCTCTCGGGACGCTTTGTTGTGTGCGCCTTTCCGCCCCGCTTCCCCCGGCGGCTCTGAGAAGCCGGAAAAGGTGAGGAGCGCTTTACTAGTGCCTGGCATGAGGGGTGGGACGGCGGCGAGCCCGGATGCCCGGTCTCTGGTCACTGGTGGGCTCGGCCTTTGACACAGATGCGACGGTTTATTGCCGTTAGAGGAGTCGCTCCCTGCTGAGCAGTTTTCTCGTAGAGCATTTTAAATTTAAGCGCAGCCCTTCACCTCGCTACAGTATGCTCTCAACAGCGCTGCAAGTGGAGTGCTATCACGTGGCCCATTTTACAGATGAGGAAGGTGAGGCTCGAAGAGCCGACTTAGGCGCGACCTTGCGGATAGCAAAATGGCAGAGCCTGGAATCAAACGGAAGCGCTCAAAGGCTGTGCGTTCAACCATTGCATATATGGCCTGCTCTGCTTTTGGAGTGTGAACAGATCCCCGCCGGGGAGAGGCTGCGCCTGTTGTCTGCAGTCTGTCACCCCCTGTTCTAGGAGACAAACGTTGCACTGTAGGATTCTTGGCCTGGTGCCCTGTGCTTCATGGTCCTGGAAGTTAAGTGACCCTTGGTCCGCTGAGACCAGCACAAACATGTGTCTTTAGGCAGTTGCTAGACTGGAAACACCAGTTCAGGTCCTTATGGAATCACATTTTAAATTTCTTACTTGAGGGAACGCACACTGGAGGTGGGCAGCTTGTGCTTTCATTTAGTTCTGGGAACATGCTTTGGAACTAAAGGTAAACCCGAGTTCAGATTCTGGCTCTTATCTCTGTAGGACTTTAGACCACTTAGCTCTCTTAGCCTCGGTTTCCTTCTCTATAAGGTAGGAAACACAGAATCTGTGTGTGGGACATCCAGATGGCATTCAACAGGGTAGTTCCCTCAGGAGACTTCTGGCCGGTTCCACTTGCAAAGGTCCAGGGAAGATTTGTAGGCGTGGGGAGGCTGAGGACCTTGGCAAGTAAATTCGCTTGCCAGGTCTGTTTCCGTGGGGTTGAGGTGAGGCTCGTGCTACACGTGCAGAGTGCTGTTTCCCCAACAGAAATATCCAGCACTTGATGATAGTAACGGCTGCAGTGGGCTGTGTTCTCCAGGGGTGCTCAGCCCAGGTTCCTGAGTGGTGACAAAGATGGCCCTAAGGACCCCAGGTTTCTTTAATAACCATAGTAGCTGGTAGGTTTCAGTACTTTGTGCCTGGTCTGTTCTACGTGCTCTACGTAGGTCTTGTAGCTCATTTAACTCTCCCTCCCAGTTCAGAACTGTCTTCACTCCTGTGTTTTATATGAGGGGACTGAGAAACAGGTGTCAGTAACTGGGGTTGCACATTAGGAAGAGGAGAGCAGGATTTGAACCCGGCAGGCTGCCTTCAGCACAGTTTCCTCGGGTGTGGGTGGGGAGTGGGAGAACTGGAGGGGTCTGGCTTGTGAGATATCTGCCACCTGCTCTTACATACCCTTGATCTCCCCCAGATGGGTTTCTGTAGTTGTTACTTTCAGATTTCACAGATGGATGGAGGAAATGGCTTAAGACCAGATTTCTAGGACCCAGTTTGAAACTTGTGCTGTCAAGGTGAAGAATCTGTTCTCCCGTCCCTGCTCTCACCCTTGGTCTTCAAGTCTCATCTCTTGGGCCCCTGCTTTGTTCCCCCAGCTTCAGCCACAAGGGCCTGATTTCTGGCCCTTCACAAGTCAAATTTCTTACCACTTTAGGGCTTTTGCACTAAAGGCGATAAGGGGAGGAACACTTTCAGAGGGTAAGGTGTTTGTTCTTATCCCAGATCTCATAAGCTTGGCTCCTTCGCACTTGAGATCTCAGCTCAGGCGCCTTCCACAGTCTGTTCTAAGTCCTCATAGCAGTCATCACCAGCTGAGATTATCTTGTGTATTTCTCGTTTCCACGTTTATTAGTCTGCTCCTCATAAGAGCAGGGCCCCTGTCTCATTGACCCACGTATTCTTAGTTCCTAGCTCAGTGCCTGGGACACAGGAGTTGCTCCATAAATATTTGTTGCAGGAATGAATGAACTAATTGCAGGCTAATAACAGGAGTGTAGGGTAGATCTCTTCAATATCAAAAGCTTGTTTTGAACTAAACATAGAATTAACCAGATGATCCAGCAATTCCACTTTGGGTCTAGACTCGAAAGGATTGAAAGCGGGGACTTGGTATTTTGTTCATGTTCATGGCACATAACAGCATCACTTATGGTAGCCAAAAGGTGGAAGCAACCCAAGTGTCACTGATGGATGAATGGATAAACTATATACTGTGTGGCATCTATATACAGTGGAATATTATCCAGACTTAAAAGGGAAGGAAATTCCAACACGTGCCGCAACATGGGTGAACTTTGAAGACCTTGCACCACGTGAAATAAGCCAGACAGAAAAGGGCAAGTGTGTGGTTTCGTTTACCGAGGTAATTGAAATAGTCAAATTCATAGACATGGAACAATTGTGACCACCATCTTGGAGAGGTGTTCAGTGGGTACCCAGAATTGCAGTTTGGGATGATGAAAAAGTTCTGGAGATGGATGGTGGACGTGGTTGCACAACAAAGTCCGTGTATTTAATGCCGCTGAATTGCACTTAAAAGTGGTTAAAATGGGGGCGTTTTGGTGGCTCAGTCGGTTGCGTGTGACTGTTGATTTTGGCGTCAGTCATGATCTCACCCCGAGTTGGGCTCCGTGCTAAAGGTGGAGCCTGCTTGGCATTCTCTCTCCCTCTCTCTGTCTGCCTCTCCCCTGCTTGCTTGCTCTCTCTTGCAAGCTCTCTCTCTCTAAAAAAAAACCATTAAAATAAATTTTTTTAGAGGGGCCCTTGGGTGGCTCAGTAGGTCAAGCATCTGAGTTCCACTCAGGTCATGATCTCGCAGCCCACAGGTTCAAGCCCCATGTTGCACCCTGTGCTGACACCTCAGAGCCTGGAGCCTGCTTCAGATTCTGTGTCTCCCTCTCTCTCTGACCCTCCCCGACTCGCAGTTTCTCTCTTTCAAAAATAAATAAACATTAAAAAATATATTTTTAGAGAGAAAGCATGGGGGCGGGGTGGGGAGAAGGTGGGGCAGAGAGAGAGGGAGACACAGAATCCTGCTCCGGGCTCTGAGCTGTCAGCACGGAGCCCAACGGGGGGCTCGAATTGACGAGCAGTGAGATCATGACCTGAGCCCAAGTCGGCAGCTTAATCGACTGAGTCACCCAGGCACCCCAATAAACATTTTAAAAAATGGTTAAAATGGCATAGAAAGACAAATACCATTTTGGTTTCATTTATTTGTGGATTTTAAGAAACAAAACAACTGAGCAAAGAAAAAAGAAATTAATAGACTCTTCAATATAGAACAAACTGATGGTTGCCAGAGGGGAGGTGGCTGGGGGGGGGGGGATGGGTGAAATAGAAAAAAAAAATTTTTAATAAAAATTATTTTAGGGGCGCCTGGGGGGCTCAGTCGGTTAAGCGGCCGACTTCGGCTCAGGTCATGATCTCGCGGTCCGTGAGTTTGAGCCCCGCGTCGGGCTCTGTGCTGACAGCTCAGAGCCTGGAGCCTGTTTCAGATTCTGTGCCTCCCTCTCTCTGACCCTCCCCCATTCATGCTCTGTCTCTCTCTGTCTCAAAAATAAATAAACGTTAAAAAATTTTTTTAAATAAAAATTATTTTAATTAAAAAATGGTTAAAATGGTAAATCTTATGTATAGTTTATCAGTTAAAAAAATGAGGAAAAAGTTCAAGGTATATTATTTTTCTGCCAACCTCCAAACCTCAAGAAAATATGCTCTTTTCTAAAATACGTGTCTTTTCTAAATATAATATTAGCTTAAAAAGGATGACCTTCCCTCTGCATCTTAAAAGAGGGATCTCTTTCTTGTTTTATCAACTATCTGGTCCTCCCCGGTCAAGTTGACACATAAATTAGCTATTTACATTCAAGATCTTTGTCTTCCTTACTGTAATTCAGATTGCCCCAGGATATAGTAGGTCTAATTGACTTCAAAGATACCACAGATGAGATCTATAGTAGGTGTAATTGATTTAATTGAAACAAAACAAAGAATCTTGATCTCCGTGTTTGAATAAAGCATTCAAACTTCTTCATGGTTAAAAGAAAAAGGCTTAGTTTGGACTCAAGAGTATGGGTTTAAGAAGGGTGTGGATTAAGTACCCCATGTGGGGGATGGCTTGATCCTGAGTGGTATGGGATACAGGTGGGTGGGCAGTGACAGCTGGAGGGCGGGGCCACAGGAGCAGCCCTACCACCCCCCACAGCTACAGAGGTAACTGACTTGGAATTAGCATCATCCGGTAAGGAAAAGATTTGAAGTGAGGGCACGGGGCTGCAGGTGGTCTGCTGAAGGGACGCCAGTGAGAACAGAGATGCGGGTGGGGACTTTCTGTTCTTTGTCCAGAGCACAATGGACCTGAACTCCTTTCCCAGAATGATTGTAGATCTGACCTGCCTCGGAGGAGGGGGGCCCCAAATGGACTTCAGTTATTTGGCGGTTGAGCAATAGTTTCTCTGTGTTGCTTGCCTGCCACCTTCGAGCTCTTTTTAACCTTGAGTAGTCAATATGTAAAGGAAGCTTTTCTCTTCCAGATTCTAGGACCAGAGGGCCTATTTTGACTCTTGTGCTGTTTTTGGTGGGTTTACCACCTGCCAAGGGCATGTGTGTTGACCCGATGCAGAGGGTCTTGGGTTGCTGGCCGGTCTTGGGTTGCTGGCCGTGCTTGAGTGCCGGGATCAGCACGGAGAAGCCCTCCCTGGACACGGTGCCCTAAGCCATCCCTTCACGTGGCTTATTTCTAATCCCCTGGTGCTTGGGTTAAAATAATGACTGATTTGAAAGCCCAGTTAGGAATTTCCTGGTTAACAATTACTGGTAGTTTCTTCTTGCTGGCTCTACTGGAGGTTAGGGACGATCCCTGTGATTTGGGACTACTGTTTTATTTAGCGGGAATGTTTGTCTAGCAAATGAGAGCGTGTGTGAGCTTGCATAGGAAAACTACACTCTTCTGCTACATGCCCCCTTCCCTCTCCCCCTGCTACCACCCTCCTGACACCAGATGCATGGGTTTTCCACACATCAGCAATTCTGTGACACGGGCCGGGGGGTCCTACAGTTCAATTCAATTCTGATGCTAATTGGAGTTAGTGCAGACCCCACAGGTTAAAGGCTCAGTCCCACTCACTGTGCCCCCCACTCACAGATGTAGAAGGTCTCCAGGTTACCCACAACTTCTGTATGACTTGGCTACACATTGGAGGTTCCTGTGAACCACCCTCCTTGGATTCAGTCATTTGCTAAGCTCACAGAACTCGGAAACATTGGCTTACCTTTACCAGTTCATTCTATAATAAAAAATACCATAAAGGCAGGAAACAGATAAACAGCCAGATGAAGAGATACTTAGGGTAAGGTCTAGGAAGGTCCCAAGTGCAAGAACTTCTGTCCCCCTAGAGTTGGGGGTGCACCATCCTCCGGGTACGTGGATGTGTTCACCCGTGGAGGCTCCTTGAGCCCCATACTTTTGGAATTTTCACAGAGGCTTCCTCACCTCTGCCTGATCAATTACTAGCTCACTTTCTAGCAACTCTCCCCTCTCTGGAGAATGGGGAGTGGGATGGAAAATTCCAAGCTCCTGCTCATGGCTTGGTCTTTCTGGTGACCCGTCAGGAGCCCACCCAGAGTCACCTAAGTAGGACAAAGGCACTCATCCACCACCCCGCCCCTCCCCCCCCCCCCCATCACAAGGGTTTTAGGAGCAGAGATTAATTATCTATTTCTTATTATTTCACAGTACTCTCAGGAAACGGGCTCTCTCCTCCTGACTGGCTTTCCCCATCTAGACGTCCTCTAGATTTATCTCCACCAATAGGTCCCTGACCCAGCGGTCAGCCTTGTCCTCCGTGCCATTTTCCTGGTTCTATCCAGCTGCACCCGTCTTGTCCGCTGCTGGGCTTCCTCACAAGGGGAGCCCCACGGAGGCAGGCCCAGTACCAACGCTGTGGTTGCCACAGGGAAGGTCCTCGAGAAATACTTGACAAATGAATGAACTGAAATCAAAACTTACCAAATGAATGGCAAAGTGCTGAAAAGCCGCCAACTATTGATTAAGGGAGCTTAGTTCCTGTGAATATTTACACTTTAATACTGGAGGATATCCTACTGCTCACAAATTCTCGTTCTTTGCAGAAACATAGGTTAAGAAACTTGCATTTCCAGTCATTCATATATATATATTTTTTAAGTTTATTTTTTTTAACTTTTTTTTAATGTTTATTTATTTTTGAGAAAGACTGAGTGTGAGTGGGGGAGGGAGAGAGAAAGAGAGAGGGAGACACAGAATCCAAAGCAGGTCCCAGGCTCTGAGCTGTTAGCACCGAGCCGACGACGCAGGGCTTGAACCTAGGAACTGCAGAATCATGACCTGAGTTGAGGTCAGACACTTAACCGACTGAGCCACCCAGGCGCCCCTATTTATTTATCTTTCAGAGAGAGAGAGTATAAGTGAGGGAAGGGTAGAGGGAGAAGGAGAGAGAATCCCAAGCAGGCTCCTCACTGTCAGCACAGAACCCATTGCGGGACTCGAACTCACAAACCGTGAGATCATGACCTTAGCTGCAAGCAAAAGTCAGACGCTTAACTGACTGAGCCACCCAGGTGCCCCCTGGTCATCTATATTTTAATGGGATGCGATTTTTCTGCTGACTTTTCAGACGTGCAAATATGACCTGTAGTTTTTACAGGAGGGTTTATATTTAAGCAAGCATGTGCCTCAACTCATAGCTCCTGTAGGAACTCTGTGGGGTACTTAGAGTGTATGTTTGGGGGTTTTGAGTCCGTCCTTCATGGCCAACCTGCTGTGTAGCCCTGGGCTGAAATCCTTTTCTAAGCCCTCATTTTCATTACTTGAAAAATGGGAAGAAAAACCCCCAAGTCAGCAATTCATTTGTTCAGGCATTTGGCCAATCTTCCTTCTTGTGTGGCTGTGCTGAGTTCTGGGTGGGGAGTTAAAAAAAAAAAAAAAAAAAAGGTTAACCCTTCTTGCCTTCAAGGCACCTACTTTAGGTGGGGAGATACCCTGTAACCAGGAAAAGTTTAGTTTTGAAGAGGGTCCTGGGCTCCCTCTAGGCTGGATCAGGCCTCATCCGGGAGGGCGGGGAGTTCTCTCTGCTCACGGGCTAAGAAGCTGATGTCCACAGTTCAGAAAGGAACCGCACAGTTGTTTTGCAATAGGATGTCGTCTTCATGTTTGCCAAGCAGTTCTGAGGGAAAGGCCATAGAAATGTCAGGACGTGGGCAGCGCGGGAGAACCCACAGGTTGCCGTGAGCTTTGACTGAGTTTAATGCCGGCAGCGTTTCCATTTTTAGGCAACCTTGAACCGGTGCAATGACAGCTCAAGTCAACGGGGCTCACAAGGATGCTGACCTGTGGTCCTCGCATGAGAAGATGCTGGCACAGCCCCTCAAAGACTGCGACACCGAGGTGAGACGTCTTCACTGATGCTCTGAAAGCGGAGGTGGGCACCGGGCTGGCTCAGCAGGAAGAGCATGCGACTCTTGCTCTCGGGGTCATGAGTTCGAGCCCCGTGTTGAGGGTAGCGATTACTTAAATAAATAAACCTTTAAACTTGTTTAAACAAATAAGCAGAGGCTCTTGTTTAATTCTCCAGCTCTACCCCTAAAGAAACCTTATTCGGGGACAGCTTTGCCGTTAGTAGAAGAATGCCAGATTTAGAGGCAGTGGCTGAGAAAGTGGCTAAGAGTCCTCCCCTGTGGGTAAATTTGGACATTTCTGAGTTTCTGCAGAGTGCAGAGCACTGTGCTGGCTGCCCTGGAGGAAAGGGGCCTGGGAGGGGTCATTGAGATTTGGCCCTTTCCTTCCAGGCCAGAGGAGTATATGTAGACACCGAGAAGCATCTTTTGTGTGTGTGTTTTTTAACAGCTTTATACTCAAGAGATCATTCACTTCCCATACAAGTCACCCAGTGAAAGCACACACGTCAGTGGTTTTTAGTACGTTCGCAGCCAATTTTAGACCACTTTATCCCCCCAAAGAGAAACCTCGACCCCATGAGCAGTCACCCCCGTGCCCCCTCCCCCCAAACTCCCCAACCCTCGGCCACCAGTGGTCTCCTTTCTGTCCATTTGGGTTTACCAAAGCAACTTTTATTTTAAGGAAGGAGAGCAAGGAATACAGTTCAGGGAGGGAGAAACTTGGTGAAACATAGGGATAAAAATAATGAGATAGTGTAAAATTAAAAATCGGTGGGGTACTTATTTATTGATTTTTAAGGCGGGAGACTTATTTTTTTTAAGTTTTATTTATGTATTTTGAGAGAGAGAGAGCACACGCGCACAGCTGGGGGAGGGACAGAGAGATAGAAGGAGAGAGAGAGAATCTCAAGTGGGCTTCACACTCTTGGTGCAGAGCCCGAGGCGGGGCTTGAACTCATGAACCATGAGATCAAGACCTGAGCCAGAGTCAGCCACTTAACCAACTGAGCCCCCCAGGTGCCCCGGGATACTTATTTTAAAGATCATTTTCTCTCAATTTTGTTTCCCTTGATCCATTGTCTTCTAGTAATTCCTTCCTGAACGCTACAATCTGAGGAAGATCTCTCTATTCTTTAAGTTCTATGGGAGTCTCCTCAGTTGAGTTGTTAGGGTGTATGGTCCACTTTCGGGGGTAAAATGCGAATCTTTAATAGTGCGTCTTCGCGTTAATAGGCTATTGCTTTGATCAGAGCAAAATGCTAACCTGAAATGTCCAGACTTTCACTGTCTCTTCTGATCTCCTCAGGTTTACGACATCATCAAGAAGGAGAGTAACCGGCAGAGGGTTGGGCTGGAGCTGATCGCCTCAGAGAATTTCGCCAGCCGGGCAGTTCTGGAGGCTCTGGGCTCTTGCTTAAATAACAAGTACTCTGAAGGGTACCCAGGGCAGAGGTATGTGAATGTCACCGAAGGCCTGCTTCTGACACAGTGACGTGGGCTCCTGAGTCCGAACAGAGTCCAAACAATGTGGACATGTCAGAAAACAGCAAAGCACTCAACTGTGGGGATTTCTGTTCCGCGCTGGTCCTGTCGTAACTCGTTTGCGATTCCCAGCATGTTCTAGTGCTGATCTTCTTAGGACAGCTAGCTATACTCAGGGTCCTTTACCAGTCCCTGTGGGGGCTTTCTAGAATAACAGGCCAGTCCATAAGGAGTCTGGAGCTGCTGGGCCACTGTCGAGCCTCTAGAAAAAAAGGTCAGTGCCCTGAGTGGCACTGTGGAAGGTTGCTGCTCTGTGAGTAATTAAATCTGTACCGGGAGTGACCTGGAAGTAAGTGACAACTCAACCTGTCGTCGCTGCATGGAATGTTGGGTTTACCTGCGCTGTGATCTGAGAACCACAGGAAGTTATATTCATTTTTGGTTTTTTTAAAGTTTATTTATTTTGTGTGTGAGAGAGAGAGCTCACCACATGAGCAAGGGAGAGACGGAGAGAGAGAGGGAGACAGAGTTCCAAGCAGGCTCTGTGCTGTTAGCACAGAGCCCAACATGGGGCTCGAAACCACAAACCGAGAGATCATGACCTGAGCCGAAACCAAGAGTCAGGTGCTGAACTGACTGAGCCACCCAGGTGCCCCTCAATAACCCCTTTTTGACCACACTTGAGTTTATGCCATCGAGGTGACTCAGGGTGGGGCCGCTAGATGCGGAAAGACCAAACGGGAGATTAGACAGAACAACATGAAGAACACAGCTTAGATCCCAGGCCCAGATCAGGCTTCTGAATCCCCTGCCCCGAGAGCTGAATTTCCATGCGGAGCTGGGGACAGCATCTGGGAACAGCTCTGACGTTAACCAGAGTACTTGCTGGGTTTCATCAACCCTGAGCACTCACTTTTTCACATTTTCACATCTCTGAAACTAGGATGAAACTGATTGATGGCAAGCCATCGTTTAATTGAAAATTCTCGGCGGTTAGTAAGATAGCAGTTGCCTCGTAACTGAGGGTGAAATGCAGTGCTGTGTTCTAGGCATTGGGCTGAGCATGGCCACGTGCGTGTTCGTGTTTCCTGCAGCCTGACTGCAAAGTCCGCGCTCTCACCCCCCCTCCAGATCAGGAGATGGACTTGGGTAGGTGAAGGAGGCTGCACCAAGGCCCGTGGTAAAGGGCACGATGAGGTTTGCACGCTCCAGATCTGGGTCTGCGTGTGGCTCATCTGTTTGAGGCAAGGCAGGAGGGGCGCCGGAGCCTCACCATGACCTTGAACGCCATCCTCATGGCTGCTCCCCTGGAAGATGGTTAATTGCCAAGTCCCTTTGCAGCCCTGACATTCCTGAAGGTCCTCAATGCTTCCCCAAGCATGGCCTGCTGTCCCTCAAGCTTGGGGAGACCGCACCCTTCTTTGGTGACAAAGCAGAGAATCTGGGGCTGGAAGGGACCTTCCAGATTATTCAGCAAAGCCCCTTTCTGTTTCAAGACTTGTTCATCACAGCATCATTCACAATAGCCAAGAGGGGGGAGCATCCCAAGTGTCGGCGGATGGATGAATGGATAAGCAAAATGTGGCATATCCATATAATAAAATGTCCTCTTCAGCCTTAAAGAAGAAGAAAATGCTGTCACATGTGACAACAAAGATGAACCAGGAGAACATTGTGCTAAATGAAAGTCTTAAAAATACAGATACATGCGGGGCACCTGGGTGGCTTAGTCGGTTAAGCAGCCGACTTCGGCTCAGGTCATGAGCTCGCGGTCCGTGGGTTCGAGCCCTGTGTCGGGCTCTGTGCTGACAGCTCAGAGCCTGGAGCCTGTTTCAGATTCTGTGTCTCCCTCTTTCTCTGACCCTCCCGTGTTCATGGTCTCTCTTTCTGTCTCAAAAATAAATGTTAAAAAAAATATATACAGATACATGGGCCACCTGCGTGGCTCAGTCAGTGGAGTATCCAACTCTTGATTTGAGCTCAGGTCGTGATCTCAGGGTCGTGGGATCCAGCCCTGCATCGGGCTCTGCACTGAGTGTGAAGCCTGCTTGAGATTCTCTCTCTCTCTGCCCCTGTGCCCTCCCCCCCCCCCACTTGCTTGCATGCTCTCCCTCTCTGTCTAAAAAATAAAAATATAGATACTACATGCTGCCACTGTGAGGTATCCAGAGTTGTCAAGATCACAGAGAAAAGGGAATGATGGTTACTAGCAGCTGCGGGGGAGGGGGGAGGGGCGTTGCTGCTCGTTGGGTATAGAGTTTCGGTTTTGCAAGATGAGAAAGTTCTAGAGATCTGTTACACAGAACGGGAATATACCTAGCCGTGTGAAGTACTTAAACACTAGTAAACTGTGTGCTTAAAAATGGTTCAGATTTAAATTCTGTTATATGTCCTTTACTGTGATGAAATTAGTATACGTATTAAAAAATTTTAAGGTTTCTGTGACTGTCAGGTAGAGGTGTTACAAATGCTCTACTGAGTTGTTATGATGAATATACAGATAAAAAAATATGTGGTAAATTTTCATATGTAATTATGAAACAAGTATAATTTTATTAGAACTGCAAAAACAAAAAATATTCCACACCACCCCCCCCCCCCCCCCAGCCCTTAGAAACCCCCTTTCCACATTTCTGTCGCTAGGACTCTGACTCCTCTTGGAACCTTCTATAAGGGAAAGCATACAGTTGTAACTGGCTTATTTCACTTAGCATAAGGGTAATGTCCTCAAGATTCATCCACGTAGCCTGCGTCAGAATTTCCTTCTAGGGGCACCTGGATTGAGCATCCGACTTCGGCTCAGGTCATGGTCTCGCAGTTCATGAGTTCGAGCCCCGCGTTGGGCTCTCTGCTGTCAGTGCAGACTCCACTCTGGGTCCTCTGTCTCCCTCTCTCTGCCCCTCCCCCACTCTCAAAAATAAATAAACATCAAAAAAACCCAAGGAATTTCCTTCTAGATGAGGTGATGCTTGCTCAGTCACACAGCCAGCTTGGCACGGAGAGGCGATGAGTGGTATGGGGGCTCAGGGTACGTGCTCTTACTGCTTCTCTGCTTTTATTCTTCTGTCCCAGCCTGAAGCTTCTTTGGCCTCTGTACTGTGCACAGAGGTTGGGGGCCGGAGGGGGGCCTAAGTCTGCTTTCTCCCGCAGGTATTATGGCGGGACCGAGTTCATCGATGAGCTGGAGATCCTCTGTCAGAAGCGGGCGCTACAGGTCTATGGTCTGGACCCCCAATGCTGGGGGGTCAATGTCCAGCCCTACTCAGGTAATTGCCTGGGCAGACCCCTGCCTGCCAGTCTCCCAGGGCCACCTTTCACCCAAAGGAGTCTTAACAAGGACTCTGCCCACAGACAAGTAAAAAACAGGATAAGCCCCTCCCGGGTCGGCGCATCTCTCTCTCTCTCTCCCTCAACCTTGGCGTCCACCTGACTCACCCTTCCTCAACACCTGTCCCTTATTCTCAGGGGGTTTGCTGCAGGCGACCCTCCGTGGCGCTGTGGGGGGTGCACAGTGGTGGCCAGGCCTGTTCTGTCCACTCCTGGTTGATGGCCTGCCTGGTGGCCAAGCTCTGGGGTCCTGCTTGGGGCCTCGTGGGCAGAAGTCACCATACCGCGTCTGGTCTCGTGTTCCAGGCTCCCCGGCAAACTTCGCCGTGTATACCGCGCTGGTGGAACCCCACGGGCGCATCATGGGCCTGGACCTGCCCGACGGGGGCCACCTGACCCACGGGTTCATGACAGACAAGAAGAAAATCTCTGCTACGTCCATCTTTTTTGAATCTATGCCCTATAAGGTAAGAGGGGGGTCTCTCTCCATTAGCTCTGCTGTCCTCTGGCTCAGAAAGCCTCCAGTGTTTGGCTGCACCTGTAGGAACAGGTAGTCTGTTTGTCAGGCGCTAAAGGAAGTCCCCACCTTTTGCTGTCACCCCCCTCCCCGCCCCCACAGCCCCAGCGACTCCTCAGGCATCCAGGGGGCAGCTGAAGCACAGGGACACGGGTCAGGGAGGCGGCTGAAGAGAAGGCGCAGCTGCAGCCAGGGCCCCGGGGACAGCCCTGCTCGGAACCCCCGGGGCAGCACCCCCCCACGCCCCAGCCCAGGACGGTGGCTATCCTGGAACGGGGGGCCTGTGCACCCTGCCGCCCCTCACACACCTGTCAGCTAGCCACAGCCTGCACGAGCCACGTGCCCCGCATGGGACTGGCGCGTATTCGAGGGGGGCCCTTGTCATTATAAATGGTGTGGTCGAACGGTGCATGGCACGCTCGTGGGCTCGCGGTCGGTGATGGGGAGGAAAGCAGTAACCAGCACGCGTGCCTGTGGGGTGGTCTGTGCACGTGGTGACTCTTCCTCCTGTCCCGGAGCCAATTCCTCGTGGCGTCTGCTGCCCAGCGGGCCGCTCCAGGCGGGTTCACGTGTCCCACGGCGAGCGAAGGTCGCGGTGCCTCGTTATGCTCGGCTGAGTGTCAGACGCATGGAAGTCAAGCCAGTGTTTCATCTTGGCGTTTCGCGGTCTCTGTTGCTTGCCCTTGACTGTTCGCCGTGTGTTAGCCTTTGGCTCAGTCCTAGTCGTCGCACGGGTGCTTTTGGGGTGCAGGTGACGGTCCGCTTGTTTTCATGGAAAGCTGAGGTGTTTCGCACCAGGGGTGTCCTCATTGGCCAGAAGGGGACAACCCCTCGAAGGTGGATTTTGAAACGTGACAGGAGGAAGACAGTGCTCCGCCTTTGCGCATGGAACTCAAAAGCCAGTTTCTACAGTTTCTCTCCCTACGGAAAGAGCGGCGGCCGAGCGGAACCCCGGGCTGGTGTTCTGGTCTCATATGCGGCCTTAGGCAGCCTGACTCTTTAGCGTAATGTCCTCCATTACCCAAGAGGCTCTTCTGGGTCTTAGCGGGCGCAGCACCCCCGTCTCCGCATCTTTGACACACACCGTGCAGGCTGTAGCCCCCTCTGTGGGTGGAGGGTAGAGGCTCCCCTGGTGGTGGGCCTGCAGGGGTGTAGAGAGGAGGGGCCTAGGAGCCTGGCCAGCTGTGGGCACCGGCCCCGTGCAGGGAGGAGGACACAGAGCTGACTGGGCTCCAGCAGCAGCTGCCACGCCCCTCCCCTGCCCACCACGCTGCCTCCCTGCCCAGCCTTTCCCAGCCCTGCCCTCGCCATGGGGCTCTCTCTCCCTCACCCTGGGGCTCTCTCCCACCCTCTGGCAGCCGCCTCACACGGGCCCAGGCATTTCATCTCTCCAGGGGGAAACAGCACCTTGAACCTTCTGTCACCTCCTCTCTCCTCTGTGACCATTCCCCTCTCCAAACGTCCTAAGCTTCCTTCCTGTCCCTTTGCACCTCTCTGGCCCCTCAGAAGTTTCTTACAAATGCCTGTGAATTCTCCCTGGAGCTGTTTTATTGTCGAGTGTTTAGAGTTTTGTTGTTTTTTTTTTTAAGTTTATTTATTTATTTTGAAAAGAAGAGGGTGCAGACGTGGGAGGGGCAGAGGGAAAGGGAGAGAGAATCCCAAGCAGGCTCCTCATTGTCAGCACAGAGTCCGATGCATGGCACGAAGCCACAAACTGTGAGATCATGAACCGAGCTGAAGAGTTGGAATGATTAGGGTTTTTTAAAAAAGAGGAAAACCTGGAGCATCTGGCTGCCTCAGTCGTTAAATGTCCAACTTTGGCTCAGGTCATGATCTCGCGGTTCATAAGTTTGAGCCCCTCTCTGTGTCTCGTCTCTCTCTCTCCCCCTCCCCCCACTTACGCTCTGTGTCTCAAAAAATGAATAAACATTAAAAAAAATTAAAAAGAAAAATGTTCTAGGGTGCCTGGGTGGCTCAGTCAGTTAAGCATCTGGTCCCACATCAAGCTGTGTTTTGATAGTTTGGGATTCTCTCTCTCTCTTTCTCTGCCCCTCCCTCCTGCTAGCATGTGTATTCAAGTGAGCTCTCTCTCTCTCTCTGTCTCAAAAATAAACACTTAAAAAAAGAGAAAAACCTTGCTAAAAAATCCTGCAAGTTCAAAGAGGAAAACGTGGAAGAGAGAATAGCAACACACTTTGGAGGGGGTAATTCTCTTTTAAAATTTTTTTTAGAATTATGTCCATTTTTTTTTTTTTTTTTTTTTTTTACTGTGGGTTGGCTGTTGATTTTCATCAAGGTAACAGTTTCTTTGCCAAGTTCAGGTGACAGATAGAACCGGTTCATTCCATTTGAAACAAAACCTTCAGCCCGCCTGTCCAGAGGATGTCTCAGCTGCACACAACTTGCTGTAATCCTGTTGGAATTGGAAGCGCTTTTTTCCTTTGGAAAGGGCGGCCGCCATCCCCGAGTCTCTCCCCCCACGGGGTAGGGGTGCAGAACCCAAGGCTTCTCTTACCACCTCCTCCCCAGAGAGCTCCCATGCCCCCTCCCCTAAAATCTTTCCTTTTGACTTGTACTTTCCCCTTGGCACAAATGATGTAACACAACTTTAAGACACTGAATTTACTAAGAACCGTGTCGCCAAGCTGGGCGCCTGGGTGGCTCAGTCGGTTGAGCAACCGACTTCGATTCGGGTCTCGATCTCGCTATCCCGTCCGTGAGTTCGAGCTCCACACTGGGCTCCTTGCTGTTGGCACAGAGCCTGTTTTGGATCCTCTGCCCGCCCCCCCTCCACCCCTCCCCGACTTGCTTTCAAAAATAAATATAAAAAAAAAGCTTTATGTTTCACATCCAGATGGGTCCATGGTTTATATCTCAAATCGATTTCTGTGGGGGACCGTAGGGTGGGGGTCAGATAACACTCTTTTTTTCCGGCTGACCTAGCGCCGCTTACCGGAAGACCATTCTTTCCCTGCAGTGTTGCTGTTGTCATGGATCGGATTGACCCCCTGTCACAGGGCTTCTGTTTCTGGCCTTCTTCTGTTCTGTCAAACTGTCCTTCCACAAGCTCGTGCTGCCTTAATCACTGTAATTTTTTGTGTTTTAAAATTTCTTTCGGTAACGTTTTGCATGGAGGTCTGGTATACCTTTTGCTAGATATTTTATGGGTTTTGAAACTAATATGATATTATTTAAAAAACATTTTTTTTTTTACATTTACTTAATTTTGAGAGACAGAGCACGAACGGGGGAGGGGCAGAGAGAAGGAGACACAGAATCCAAAGCAGGCTCCAGGCTCCAAGCTGTCAGCACAGAGCCCGATGCGGGATTCGAACTCACAGACTGCGAGATCATGATCTGAGCTGAAGTCGGACGCTCAACTGACTGAGCCACCCAGGCGCCCCCCAGTAATATTATTTTTTTTAATGTTTTTTGGGGGGGCCAGGATGGGCAAAGAGAGAGGGAGCGAGAGGATCCCAAGCAGAATTCACGCTGTCAGTGCAGAGCCTGATTCGGGACTCCATCTCAGGAACTCTGAGGTCATGACCTGAGCTGAAATCAAGAGTCCAGAGGCTTAACCGACTGAGCCACCCAGGCGCCCTTAATATAATATTATTCTTATTAAAATTTCCTTTCCGATGTTTTGCTGCTTATATGGACGAATAGAACTGGTTTTTGGTTTTTGACCCCACATCCAGTGACCTTGCTAAATTCAATTACTAATTCTAATAGCTTGCCCCTAGAGGCTTGCATCTCCCAGGTAGGCGGTCATCGTGTCTGTGAGTAATGTCAGCTTTGTGCGTCTCCTAATCCTTGTGTCCTTACTTCTTCCTCTTGCCTCTGTGTACCTGGGACTAGAAGAGGTGTTAGCAGCATCTCGTCTCATTCCCGAAGGTAACAGTGTCTTAGCACCTGCCCTGTGCGGTGCATGTTCGTGGCTCCTGTTTCACTCTGCAGTGGCGTTTTGGTTCCTTCTCTTTCCCGGAAGAACCCCGAGGCGGGGGCTCACTTTTCCTCTCGGGACCCCTCAGGGCATCCTGCCTCCATAGGCGATACCTGGTTGTCCACGCCACGTGCACAGGCCAAATACACCGGTACCCCACCTTGCCCTCAAGTCACGCTCTGGGACGTCTTTCCTGTGTCCATGGTGGAGTGGAGCGAACAGCTTTGGGCAGGTGGAGGAAGTCATCTTACCCTTGATAGTTGGCACGAGTCCCGGTGGGAGGACAGGCACGGTGTGGCGGACGCAGCCCGAGCCTGCTGTCTCCGTGACATTCCACAGGTGAACCCGGACACTGGCTACATCAACTATGACCAACTGGAGGAAAATGCCCGCCTCTTCCACCCGAAGCTGATTATTGCAGGTGACGAGCTGGGGGGTAAAGGCACCGTATTCGTAGCAGCCCCCTTGCCGATTACAAAAGGAAGATGCGATGTTCCCCAGCTCACTGTCTCTGCCTCGAATAGCCGGGCTTCTTGGGTCTAAGTATATTCTCTTCTTTCGGGACAAATACCTGTTTTGCCACCTTTAGTACTAGGTGGCAAAAGATCTGAGGCTGTTGTCAGAGAAGCATCCAGAAATGGTAACTCCTGGAGCACTTGGCTAGCTCAGAGTACGTGGCTCATGATCTCAGGGTCGTGAGTTCGAGCCCCGTGTTGAGTTGTAGAGATTACTTAAATAAATAAAAACTTTAGAAATGTGAATCCCTGACTAACTGATGGAGGAAATAATAATAGTTAGGGGCCATCCCAACCACCGTGAAGAGGCACGTGACCTGAAGAGGCAGGTCAGAGTGGTTGCCTTCGGCACATAAGGATGTTTTTTGTTTTTATTTTTTTGTTAATGTTTATTTATTTTTGAGACAGAGTGTGAGCAGGGGAGGGGCAGACAGAGAGGGAGACACAGAATACGAAAGAGGCTCCAGGCTCTGAGCTGTCAGCACCGAGACGGACGCGGGGCTCGAACCCATGGGCCGTGAGATCGTGGCCTGGGCTGGAGTCGGATTCTTAACTGACTTGGCCACCCAGGCACCCCCACAAGGATGTTTTTTGAGGGTGTTTTTCATTTCCGTTCTCGGGGTTTTGGAGGGAGAAATCTCTAAGCTTTTGAATATGCCCATCGCGAGGCCCGCGTGCAGGCTTGCGCTCCAGGAGACTCTCAGCTGGCCGTGGGTATCTGACTCGACTTTGTCACCTTTGCCGTCTCAGGGACCAGCTGCTACTCCCGAAACCTGGATTATGCTCGACTGAGGAGGATCGCAGACGACAACGGGGCCTATCTCATGGCCGACATGGCGCACATCAGCGGGCTGGTGGCTGCCGGCGTGGTGCCTTCCCCCTTTGAGCACTGCCACGTGGTGTCCACCACCACCCACAAAACCCTGCGAGGCTGCCGCGCCGGCATGATCTTCTACAGGAGAGGTGTGCTCCGGGGCATGGGGTACTGGCGGGCTGCTGGCGTTGGCCTTTCTCCTCTGGGGTGCACGCTCGGTTCGGGAAGCTAGGAAAACCCAGGGTCCCTTGAAGGGTCCCTTAAAGAGCTAGTTAGGGGGCGCCTGGGTGGCTCAGTCGGTCAAGCGTCTGACTCTTGGTTCCAGCTTGGGTCACGATCCCACAGTTCGTGAGATTGAGCCCCACGTTGGGCTCTGCGCTAACCGCATAGAGCCTGCTTGGGATTCTCTCTCTCCCCCTTTCTCTTCCTGTCCCTCCCCACCTCTCTCTCTCAAAATAAATCAACTTAAACAAACAAACAAAAAAAACTACTTAAGGAGGGGGCGATGAGTCTGCAGAAAAGATCTGGAAAGAAGCCCTGAGCACGGCTCTTGCTTCGTTCCTTGGGCATCTGGGTCCTGGAAAAGGAGGAAAGGTATTGTGTCGTGGGTCGACTAGTCTTGCCCACAAGGGGCAGGTGCCGTAGCAAAAACAAGATGTGCGAGGCTGGCCAGGGGCTACCAGAAGGCCTCGTGGTGCAGCGTTATTCTGGTGACCTCGCTGTGGTCCAGGACGCCTATCCCAGAGAAGGACTCACAGTAATCAAAGCGCGAGACACTGATGTATAAACCATAGTTACCACTTTAGTCCTTTTAGTGAGGAATTTCTGTTGACTGCCTCCAACCCACATGTAAGCACTCCTTTTATTTGGGGATCCCCACGCTTGGGGTGATCAGATCATCTGGCCTATGATGAGACCGGATCCCCACGCACCTGCAGAGAAACCAGCCCCTGGGTGACTGGGTCTCTCTCCCCTGCGGCCTCCTTGCCTAGCCCCCTGGCCAGGACTGGACACACCCATATGCCCACTAGCGTTCTCAGGTCCTGCTGTCTCAGGACCTTCTTCGGTCTCAGGTACCCACGGTTCAAGGCAGGTGGCCAATCCCACCTGCCTAGAAACTGTTCCTTTCTTCCCACTGAGCACTGATGTGATTTGCTGCACCTTGAGCAACTCCTGAATCTGCCACGGACGCCCTCTGTGATCCCGGGCTGCTTGTGCAGCCTCTCTGTGCCTCGTTTCCTCACCTCCAGAGAGGGGATCCTAATAATAGCACCCGTCCCTTCAGACTACCTTTGGGAGGAGCGCATGAATTAACCTTAATGTAAAGTGCCTCGCACGGTTCCTGGCTCACAAGCAGCTCTGTAGAGACAGTAGTTCCTACAACTGATGATTAACTTTGTTTCAGAAAGGAATCCTATTCCTCATTAGAGCCATTATCACATAATATGTATCATTATATAAACGAGTCTTCTGTCCTTCAACATAGTCGTCTCGGAAGACTGCTGTCTTGGACACTTGAGGAAATACGCCCAAGGCACATTCTTCATTACGATCTCAGTGTAGGGAAATTTCCTTTTTTTTTTTTAATTGTATTTTTTTTAATGTTTATTTTTGAGAGACTGAGACACAGAGCACGAGCCGGGGAGGGGCAGAGAAAGAGGGAGACACAGACTCAGAAGCAGGCTCCAGGCTCTGAGCTGTCAGCACAGAGACGGACGCAGGGCTAGAACTCACGAGCTGTGAGATCATGACCTGAGCTAAGTCAGACACTTAACCGACTGAGTCACCCAGATGCCAGAGGAATGATGGGCGTTCTATCCTTAACAGTTCTTTTTTTCTTTTTTTTTTTTAAGTAAGTAAGCTCCACGCCCAACATGGGGCTTGAACTCAGGACCCTTAGATCAAGAGCCGTATGCTGTACTGGCTGAGCCAGCCTGGCGCCCCTTTGTGGAGGGAAATTTCTGTCCTTTGATTTCATGTACAGAGGGTGGTCTGCCCCCGCTCCGGAAGCAAGGGCCCCCTCTGTTCTGTACCATCCAGCACTAGAGGCCAGGCTTGTGCTTAGCGCACTCTGGGTTTGAGTCTGGGTAGGGAGAAGACAGAGGGGACACCCCGTCTCACGTTCCCATTCTGTTGTTTTTCTTCATCCAGGAGTGCGCAGCGTGGATCCCAAGACCGGCAAAGAGACACTGTACAACCTGGAGTCGCTCATCAACTCTGCCGTGTTCCCGGGCCTGCAGGGAGGTCCCCACAACCACGCCATTGCTGGTAAAATGCCACCAAACCCCACCCGGAGCCCTTGGATGGCACCTGGGGCTGCGCCCTCATCCATGGCAGCCCCACGCAAGCTAGGGGTCCTCCTAACTTTGCTCTTCCGTGGCCCCTAGTTCCCACTTCACCTGTCCACCAAAAGTGTGTACCAGGACTTGCACATCGGGGAGAAACTAGAACATCTCTGTCCAGGAGATGCTAACGAGCGAGAAAAGGGAAACTGCCGACGGGTGTCAGTCAGGGACAAGGGGAACGAGTGATGACCACTCCACACGCACGGCCACCCGTAGGCAGAACCGTGTTGGGTGAGCTTCTGTACAGTGGGTGCGGCCCGCTTTAAGAAATAACGGGGAGGGGCCCCTGGGTGGCTCGGTGGGTTGGGCGTCCGACTTCGGCTCAGGTCATGATCTCGCGGTCCGTGAGTTCTAGCCCCGCGTTGGGCTCTGTGCTGACAGCTCAGAGCCTGGAGCCTGTTTCGGATTCTGTGTCTCCCTCTCTCTCTCTGACCCTTCCCTGTTCATGCTCTGTCTCTCTCTGTCTCAAAAATAAACGTTAAAAAAATTAAAAACAACAACAACGGGGAGGGGATTTAGCAACGAGAAGAAGGCATGGCAAAAGGAGTGGGCGATTAGCACCCAAACCGGGCAAGGGCACGTTGCCTGTCCGCTGACATCCTGACCCTTGCACTGCTGGCCTTGAGGCCGCATGGGAAACGCCTGGGTCCGATGGCACGGTCACCCAGCAGGCTGTCATCGAGCCATTCCGTTCCTGTACAGACGGCTTAGGAAATGTGTGATGATCAGAGTTTTAGGCCCCTGGGAGTAGGCAGGGGGTGGGTCTCCACTGGTGTCTTCCCTTCCCCCTTTACACCTCTCCACGTCCGTGGTCTCTTCAACTCTTGGGTGATGGGATGGACCCACCCTGCAGGCGTTCCGGGCCCCTTCCTGTCGTTTCCACCAACACCGATTAGAGGCTTCTGCGCCAGCGCTCAGGCACACGTCTTTTGCCTTCTCCTTCACCTTCTGTGCCCCCTTGAACAGCCCTTGGGATTGACCAAGGTGCCGGAGGAGTCTGGACGTGCAGGCAAACAGGCCTGCACCTCTCACCGGGCCTCTGATCTTTCGGATCTGCGTGATCTGGCATCAGAGCAAAAGCTTTTTGGGGCAGCTGAGTTTTCATGTTTGCAAAGGACCGTAAAACCCATCTTGCTTAAGAACTGCTTTCCTGTGGTGATCTTATTAGCACAAGACTCCCAGGCCTGGAGAAAGGCTACCTCAAAAGCACCTCCTCAAAGAGGAGAGGCCTGTGGGTTAAGCCAGGTAATTGTAGCATTAAAAAACTACGTATCATCTGGTGGAGGGGGACTATGAACCCCCTCTTTGGTGATACTGAAAAGCAAGGAGGCCTGAGTGGAAGCGAGCGGTGTTCTTGGACTCCTGGTCGGTCTCTTGGTCCCCTCCTGCCTTCCTGACCCCTTCTCTCTTCCCGCCAGGGGTCGCCGTGGCCCTGAAACAAGCCATGACTCCGGAATTCCGGATGTACCAGCGCCAGGTGGTGGCCAACTGCAGGGCTCTGGCTGAGACCTTGATGGAGCTGGGCTACAAAGTGGTAACAGGTACCAACAGAAAGTGCTGGACGGCCCCCCCCCACCGACCTCGGGACGGGGGTGCCCCTGCTCCTTGGGGTGGCACTTTAAACCTCGCACCTAGGCCTGGGTGCTGCAGCCCTGGCTGTGCATCATCTGTCACTGGCATGTGATGTGACGGGTCCTCAGGAGAGCTTTGTGAAAGGCCTACCTGAGGCTCGACTGAGAAAGGTTGGGTACCAGTGGTCACACGGCTGGTGGAAGGCACAGTCACAGCTTGGAACACAGCAGGCTCCCAGAGCAGTCTCCCCGGCGATGCCCCACGCCATCCCACGGGGGTGTCTCCACTCACCCCTGAGGGCCCGGGTACAACAGGCGTTCCCAGTAGGAGTTCATGGCAGTATTATATCCATGTCTGCTTGAATACAAAAGCTGGTGGTGCTGAGTAAACCCCCGTGAGATGGACCTTCTGGGTGAGGGCCCGCTCGGGGGGGTGCGGTCGCTTCTGTCACCGCGGGTTTCACGGCTAGGACGGCATTTTTTCTAGCAGACTTCTGCTCACAAGGCCGCTGTGGATGCTGCCAGTGGGGTGGTCTAGGGAAGCGGGTCCTGTTAGGCCACTGACTCAGGTCCCTACTCCCTGCCCGCGGCCCTTTATGGGGATTTCAGGCCCCGGCCTGAGGAGTGGGCTCCCCACCAGACTATTCGTGAGCAGCAGAGCTGGGACAAACGCTGTCTCCTCAGCAGGTCTCGGGAGCACCCGTTTTCCGTTTCACTTCACTTCCTCTTCCCTTTCTTTCTCCTTCATCCTCTGCCTCTTTCAGTTAGAAAGCCCTAGAAATCTCAGTGTGGCCTGCGACCTTCAGGGTCCCTTAGGTCACTCTGTCAGACTTGGATGTGCACACCAATACTGCAGGCACCCTGTTAACATGCAGGTTGTGAAGGGGCGCCTGGGTGGCTCAGTCGATTAAGCGTCCGACTTCGGCTCGGGTCATGATCTCGCGGTTCGTGGGTTCGAGCCCCGTGTCGGGCTCTGTGCTGACCTCTCAGAGCCTGGAGCCTGCTTCGGATGCTGTGTGTGTGTGTCTCTCTCTCTCTCTCTGCTCCTCCCCTGCTCCCTCTCTGTCTCTCAAAAATGAATAAACATTAAAAAAAATTTTAAAAGATACAGGTTGTGACTCGGCAGGTCTAGGTTGGTTGGGGGGGGTGTGTGTCCTGCATTTCCATCCAGCTGGTGTGGGACCCACACTTGGCACTACAAGGAGTTAGACCAATGTCCCTGTGGCTACAGACAGCAGACGGCAGCCCCTCAGCCCAGCGAGGCCCAAAGTCTCACGACAATCTCGGGAGAGGTCTCCACTTTCCTGAGCTCCCAGGCCTGCCCTCACCCCCAGTTCACTCTCCTCTGAGGACACAGTGTAGATGGCCGAAGCAGATCGTGGCGACCGTAAGCCCAGGAGCCAGCGTTCGTGATAACCTGCTCTGTGCCTGGTATGGGCAAAGTGCTATACGTGGCACCTTATTTAAACTTCACGACAGCCTCGTGAATTATTGCTCTTATTTTGCAAACGGGCGTCTGAGCTCCCCAGATGTTGAGCTGCCTAAAGCCACAGCAAGCGTGGGGGCGTGGCTTAATCTCTGGACTGTGGGGTCCCGCACCTTTGAAGTCATTGCTGTTGTCCAAGTGAAGGGCCCGGGATTAATGAGATTTCGAAGTGGAAAGATCCAGGTGCTTGGAAGACCCCTGGTGGCCTTGGTCCAGTTCCAGAAAGATCTAGTGGCCTCGATATCCTCATGTGTTGGGTCAGGGTGCTGGGCAGCCTAAGCTGGGAAAGCTACCGTTGGTTCCCCTCGGGCTCAAGGACCTGCTCCCAGTCACCAGGTACCCTTTGTAAACTATCACCTCTTAGGTCCTGGGGCATCTTTTGTTTAGCACGGGACTAAAGTTTCTCAGGACACGTGGTGGGGGTGCTCACCTTCCTCATCACATCTGCTTTATTTAGCCTCCTTGATTCCTACCCTCATTTCTTAGGAAGAGAGATTCCTTCACTTGGGAGTCAGCTTTCCACATTCCTACATGTCCAACTTGGTTTCCAGGTGGTTCTGACAACCATTTGATCCTCGTGGATCTCCGTTCCAAAGGCACGGATGGTGGCAGGGCCGAGAAGGTACTAGAAGCCTGCTCTATAGCCTGCAACAAGAACACCTGTCCAGGTAAGAATCTTTGCTGGTCTTCTCTTCTGTACCGCTCCTGTCTTAGATTTCTTTTGGCCAGAGTTGTAGCCGATGATAGTTTGGCTCTGGGGACAGACATCAAGGGATTTTCAAGGGGCACACACACCGTATGGCATGGGGCAAAATCCTGGCTCTCTCCTGGCCTGCTCCTTCTGACGCAGCTCTAACCCTGCCAGGCACAGAGAGGGAGGGACTGAGGTGGACTGCTCGGAGGGGCTACATACAGGCATTTGGAGAAGGGAAGCAGGGGCCTCTGGAACAGGCTGGGTTTCTCAGGGGGTTGTAAAAAGAATGTGGGTGATGGCATCCCTGACTCACAAGGATGCCAGCCTCCCTTTTGGGAGGTCATGCCACTGGAGGCAACCTCCTTGCTGTTTCATCACAGTGGCCACAACGTGCGGCCGTCTCCTGTGCCTTTGTGCCCGCCTCTGGCATTTAAATCAGCAGCGCTCTGCTTCCGAGATACAGTGGGCACCCACAGGCCGGTTTTTTGGCCAGCTGTCTTCTTAAATGCACAGGGGTCAGCGGGGAGTTGGGTGCAGCCAAAGGACAGAGCCCGTTTGTCTTGAAGGTGACAAAAGCGCACTGCGGCCCAGCGGACTGCGTCTGGGGACTCCGGCACTGACGTCCCGAGGATTTTTGGAAAAAGAGTTCCAAAAAGTGGCCCAGTTTATTCACAGAGGTAAGGAGAAAGGGTTGGAGGTTTGCCACTTTAGACTGTGCGTGTGTGTGTGTGTGTGTGTGTGTGTGTGTGTGTGTGTGTGTGGTTTCTGATGGTGGCTGAGCAGGGCTGAGCGCTGGGGACGAGAGACGGCAAAGATCACTTTAGCAGCCCATCTAGTCTGAGAGGCTTGTAACTTGTCCTGCCCAAGGAAGGGGGCCACGTGAGAATCCTTTCCGAGGGGGCCGTGAACACCTAAGGCTGTCACGCCCCCGGGCCTCGGGAGTGTCTCCCGGGCCCAGTGGGGCTGCCGCACTGCCACTGTGAGCCCACAGGGGACCCGTTCTGTCTCTTGCGGGCGCAGGGATAGAACTGACTCTGCAGATTCAGGACGACGTTGGTGCCAGAGCCACCCTGAAGGAGTTCAAGGAGAAACTGGCCGGGGACGAGAAGCACCAAAGGGCCATCAGGGCTCTCAGGGAGGAAGTGGAGAGCTTCGCGGCTCTCTTCCCTCTGCCCGGCCTGCCTGCCTTTTAGAGGAGGTGCCAGCCCCCACCTGCCCGTGGGCACCTGCCTGGCACCCGACTGTCGGGACTGCACAGGGACCGCTCGCTCGAGGACCTGGTGCCCTCGTGGGGAGACAGGAGAGCTGCGCCACACGGGACCAGGCTGGGTCAACTTCATGCCCTCTGAGGGGGTTTCTTTTGGACTTTCCTCACGTTATCTCCAGAAATCAAAATTTGTTTAAGACCCATTGTTAGTAATTCTGGGACAGGTTATTAAGGAGTTTAAATTTGATCCTTTCAGTTCTTCTGGAAAATTGCAATTATTTAGCCTGGGTCCAGGGCAGATGAGTGGAAAGACCCCAGTAGTTGCACTCGCCCTTCTCTGAGTTCCCGGGCTTCCTCCAGACTCTGCAGTACAGAAACACCCAAGTTCGGAGCTTCTAAAAGCTGCCTCTTCTTAATGTCTTGTTACGCGGCGGGCTGCTGCAGCACCGACTGATGACCGTTACAAATGAGAAGGCGAATCCTGAAGCTAGGTCCGGACTACCAGTATGGTGGGGGTTCCTCCGTGGCACTCAGGGTGTCGTGGAAACGGTCTCGTTTGCCCCCCACCCCCGGAGGGTACCAGGGCCCATCAGGTGTAAGCACCGGCTGAGGAGAGACGGCTTTCCTTCCCTGTGCCAGGTAACCAACTCCCCCCTGTGATCAGGAGACCAAGCGTCACCTTCCCAGAGAAACTTTATTTTTCACAGAGCCAAAGTGCAAAACATAGATGACCATTTTTAATAAGCACAATCGAATGTGTAACCACAGAATGTCTACAAGAATCATAAGAGCTTTAAAAAATACAACCAATTTTTATATTTCAAAAATATCGGAACTCAAATAAATTAATTTCTTAAAAAGTACACTTCTCATACTATTTGTTTGGCATTTACTCCGGTTAAACTCTGGTGCGGCCAGACCCAAGAGCCGGCGTCACACGCGTGTTCGAAGTACTCGCGTGGTGACGACCACAGCTCACGTGGTGGTAGAGGACTCACGTTCACACGCGTGGACAGAGGGACATGCGGTAATAAAATAGCTTTCCCAAAATAACAAACACGAATTCATCACAGACTATGCTTTTCACCGCAGTCTTCAAAGGTGGCGCTTATATTAACCCAACCTGTGTAGCCAGCCAGCGTGGGGGCAGTCGGTGGGTCCTGCCCGGAAGGCGCCCCTGGGGTCGAGGGTCCAGCACGTTACTGGCGTCTATACCAGCACGGGCGGGGACAACGGCCGCAGACTCCACAGGGTGTGGGTGACACAGCAGTCCCCATATCTCTGCCTCAGTTTGGGAGCCATCATGCTGCCGGGACAGTCTTCCGTTCGGGGGCCTGGCTCCTCCCCCGGCCAGGGCATCTCCAAGACCCTCCTGTGTAGCCTCCACTTTGGAGCTAGATAAGGACTCCCAGGAGGCGTGGGCTCCACACAGTGGCTTAATTCACTGCAAAGTGCTCGTTCCACCCCCCCCCCCCCCATCCCTCCTCCTCCCCGCTATGGTCATACCAAACCTGAACAGAGGAGGCTAGATTAGGTCAGTGCTCACAGCATTCTCCTTTGGGAGCTCAGGGAAACTTGGTGTCTCAGGCCCTATCAGCTGAGACTGGTTTTATTTCCGGCCAGAAGTAGCAATTTGATGCTTTCTCCTTTTTGCAGTCTGCTAATACTGTACCTCTTTTAAAGATTCCAGTTTTGTCACTTTCTGTCACAGTACTGGGGAAAAGCCAGAAAGCAAGTTGGTTTGCTTCTAAAGCACAAACCAAGGCACTTTCTTCCGAGCTTTCTAGGGAGATGGGAAGTAAAACCGGATTGCTGGCTTGGGAGATCAGCTCCTCGGAAGATCGTCCACACTCCCCGACGGGTTCCCTGCCGGCTGAGTGTTACCGCAGAGGAGAAGCTGACCTGCCTTGCAACAGCAGGTCCGGGGAGGTCGGGACATGCGTCTCGCGCTGGCGGAAGTGGGCGGTCACCGTGCGTGCCGCTCCCAGCCTCCAGAAACATGTCATTGAACTGTAGCAGCCCTGGCACTTGGGGTAGAAACTGTTGGACTTCCTAGGATTTGAGCTGGGATATGTCATTTGAGGTTGAAACCTACAATACCTTGACTATAGCAACGGAGAAGCAAAAGGCTAGATGGGAAATGACAGGTGGGCTGTCGCGGTTCATTTCCAAATTCCAGCGCAATCTGTGAAACTTCAGCCCTTGCAAGTTAATCATGGAAAAGTCACAATTTCTAACACCCCAAGATTCCACCGAATGGAGCAAGGTCCCTAGGGAAATGGTGAGGTGTGAGGCAACAGCTCAGGCCGGAGCGTCCCAAGGGCCACACGTGGGCCTCTAGAAACCACGACTGCGTAACTGCTAACCTTATCAGGCTGCTCTCAACCTGGACTGCTTGAGAAAGGGTGGCTGGGGGCAGGGGAGCGGTAACGGATTGGAAGTGAAGTTGAAATAAACTCAGTTTTGGTGCCTGGGCCTTCAAAATGAGTCAGGGCTGACAAAGTCAAGGGGCACGGATGGCCTCTGTTCTCTGCAAAGTGTTTTCAAGATGTTTTATCTGAGGCAAACCTGAAACTAATATTTTTCAAGAGACAGCCCTGTCGCATAGAGCTCCCAGCCTTAAGATTTGCAGACGCGGGACTTCTAGTGGGTTCCGCTTCTCCAAAGTGGAGGGGATCTGAGAAGGGCAGTCCCACAGTCTCAAGTGCCTGCCCACACTGGCTCAGTCCCTCGGCCACTTTAAAATCCCTTTGGAAAGAAACATTCTTGGCATCAAGCAATCCTCGGCAACTGCCACACTGAAAAGCTAGGTTTTTACCAAAATTTAAAACTGGAGTCTAACTACTTGTCAGGGAAGCCAGCTTTCTTTCACGGAGGAACGACTCAAGGGAGACGCTCCTCACCCACTCTTTCTGAGGCTGGCCCCAGGACAGGGCACACTCGTTCTGTTCACACCCGACTGGTCTCTTGCCTCAGAATCCTGGGGCCTCTGGAACCATCCTCGAGGCAGAGCTTCCAAGCAAGCACCCTCCAAAGTGACTTCTACTTCAGACTACCGTGTTGCCTGGCCTTAGCTTCTAGAAGGCCAGATGTGACTGACCTGCCTTGATCAGTTTCCCAGGTGACAGCAATGTTAACTGTAGAGTCCGTGATGCTGTGGAACAGGATGAAAAGCAATGGTGGTGCCAACGATCGCTTTCAACTTTGTCAAACGGACCCCACAGACCCTTCTTTCCCTTGGAGATAAAGTGTCGTAAGGTCATGTCCCTGGAGGCCTGAGTAGACAGCAGTGAGCCACCCAGTTAGAAAACAGAGCAGCATCTTGAACACGAGGGACACGGGAGGCGGCAACGAAGAGGGGAGCCCATGGAGAGAAACAGGCATCCTACGCAGCCTTCCCCACATGCAAACACACGCTTGACATTTAAAAGCTGCCAAAACATTCCTGGCGACTCTTCTGTGCGTGAACAAAGTAACGGGCACGGGTACAAAGAACACCCGTGAGATGTAGACAGACCGTCTACCTTAAAAGGTCCTCAGTCCCAGCCTCGGGAGCGAAATCACACACCCTCTGCCAGGAATGTGGACCCTGACCGGAAGCCGGCGGCCAGGAGCCAACGGGCCACATCCTTGTGTGGAGGACCCGGGCGAGGAAGGGGCCACGGGAGGGATGTGACGCAAACCCCCCTTGGGTTCCCGCCTCCCCTACGTGACCTCGACGGTAGGCCACAAAGCTGACAGAGCAGTCTCAGCGGCAAGACCCCAACTACCCGGAACACGGCACCAGCAGGTGCACACATGCGTGCTCAGGAGCAACCGCCCGTGGCTGGTTCGGGTCTGTTTTATCACAATTTTCTTGGAACGAATTAAAAAGCAGAAATACTAAGAGTTCTTCCTAGTTGGAGAAAGAAAAAAAAGCAGCCATACAAAAAAAAAAAGTGTAAAAACTTCAAGGTTGCAAGAAACTCTATCAAGAAACCAACAGCAACTGAGTAAGAAGCCTCAGGGGGTCATGGTGGGTGAGTCGGGGATTGTCTCCTTCCCTGAAGGGAGGACTCACACGGGACTGGAGTGAGCTGCCGAGAGGTGAAGGTACTTACGGAGGCCCGCATGGGGGCGGGAGTGAGCCGCAGTGAGGAGCATGTACTTGGGGGACCCACATGGGGACGGGAGCGAGCTGTGGTGAGGTAAGCACACCTGGGGGACCCGCGAGGGACGGAGTGAACAGTGGTGAGGTGCGTGTGTCTGGAGGGCCCACGTGGGGGCAGGAGTGAGCAGCAGTGAGGTGTGGGTATTCCAGGCCCACGGGGGACAGATCCACGAAGACAGCCAGCCACACAAGGAGGCTCTCCTCCTTCCTGGGGGGACCCTGCCCGTGGGTTCTCACCAGCTGGGCTGCCCGCCCGGACCAAGCAGCCAGGTGGAACCGCGCCGTCACTGTGCCCACAAGACCCGCAAGAGGTAGTGAAGTGGTTGCAAAGGTTTGCTGTGGGTGGGGGACTGGGGTGTGACCTCGGCCGAGTGCCAGCATGTCTGCAGACCTTCCCCAAGAGGACAGCGTGGACTCGCTCCCAGAAAGGCTGGTGGGCTGGGCCCCAGAGGCCCGCCGGCTCTTGTCACTTGCACGGGGGCGATGGCACCGTGGCCCCGGGCTCTCCAGCTGCGAGAGCAGTTCTCACTCACAAGCATGGACTAGCGACTAACGCTAGTCCCTCCTGCTGACCCGGGGGAACAAGGTACGAGCCCCCCCCCCAACTCCCCCAGGCACTTCTGTGCCTAGTGGGGAAGCGAGGACCAGATAGGGTGCTGCTCGCTCTGCCTGCAGCCTTGGGGCGCAGGTCACGCGTCTGTCGCCACCCAACTGAGGCACGGCTGCCTCCCCTCCATGTCACTCATTCAGGGGCTTTCTCTGGGATGATGGGCTCTAGGGGGCCGAGTAAAAGACCCTAGCCGGGGTCTGAATGGGGCAATGGATGTTCTGTTGTCCAGTTTCCCACCAAACCATTTCAGTTAACGGGGCGCTTCCCTTCACTTTGCCACCCAGGTGTCTGGGAGCTGAATGCGTAGCCTGCTCCTCCCGCGTGGGCTTCACCTTTCCACCCCTCACGCCCCCCACCCCCACCCCCCGCACCGTCAAAAGGGCGCTGGCTCTCTTCTGGCCTGGCTACCAGTCCTCAGGGAGCCAAGCGGCCCCCTCCTCGCCAGGGGGGCCGAGAGACCTAGTACCGTCCTTACTGACGCCTTCGGAGAGCCAGGCGCCCGCCTCTGCCGGAGTCCCGACTCCCAAACCGCCTGAAGCCACGGGGGAACCAGCGCCGCCACCTCGGTTTCCTTCCCACTCAGGTCACCAGCAGCCTAGACGGCTCAGAGGGCCGCCTGCTCGTGCCAACCCCTCCCCTCCCTGTACCCTGAGTCACAGGTCTTGGTCACAGTGGCTGGGACTGACCTCAGATTTTGTACAAAAAGCTGGGGACGTAGTCGAACCTGAGCGTGGGGTGGCCGGTCCCGGGAGGCTCCTGCACGTAGTGCAGCTTCAGCAGCTCAGCCAGGTACTGGACCACCTTCATGTCTTCGTTCACCAGGCCCAGGTTCAGCTTCAGGAAGCTCGCCCGGCGGCTGGCCAGCAGTTCCTCGGTCTCCCTGTCGTGGGCAGGCAGGTGCAGGTGGTGGCAGAAGGTGTAGAGGAAGGCCTTGGAGCAGAGCTGGGTGAGCACGCTCTGGACGTGCAGGTAGTAGGTGCTGCCCCGCTTGATGTGAGTGCGGTGGTCGGCCAGCCGGGGCACCAGGGCGCCTCTGTAGAGGGGGCAGCGCAGGGTTTTGCTGTCCAGGTCCAGGATGCTCGTGTAGCGGCTGTAGCGGCTCAGGGTGTGGAGGGTGCCGGCGCCGGCTGGGGACGTCACTCTGAAACACACAGGCCAACGTCAGGAGGAAAGGCTCGGGGCGGGGCGGGGGAGTCTTCCCGTTTCCAGGCCGGCTTCCGCCGGCCAATACTCACTAGCTCTTTCTGGAAGGCAAGTCTGATCATGATGCTCTTCAAAGGGCTCCTCGCCACCCTCGTGACCGAGTTCAAGTGCCCTGGCATGGCCCACAGGCCCTGCTTCCTGTTGGCCTCTGAGGCCCCATCTGTTACATCCACGACTTCCTTGTGGCCACGCCAAGCTTTCAGAAGGGCCTCAAAATCACCGGCCTTCGTGCTCTGCCCAGAATGCCCTTCCCTTCCATTGGCACTTGGTTTAGGGCAATTCAAGCCTTACCCAGCCATCCCCGATCCCCTCCTCTGCTTCCCTGCTTTCTTTGCTTTGTGACCCTGGCCAAGTTCCTTAGCCCTTCAGAGCCCCCTCTGTAAAACAGAGATCACTGGTCCTGCCTCAAGCGGTCACTGCAGAGACAAAACGGGCTGTGCTTAGGAGAGTGCCTGGCCCTCAGTATTACCAGCCCAGCAACGATCGGCGTGGGGACTGCCATTTAGCTCTAGTCTCTCCCACTGGACAAGGCTTCTGCAGACCCAGGACCATCTGATTTGGCCTCCTGCCCCACTGCCCACTACTGTGCCCATACATCAGAGGAAGGCAGGGCTTGTTCAGTGAGGGAAGGGGTCAGAGTGATCAACCCTAGTAGCTCTGTACAATCCTCTAGATCAGGGGCGCCTGGGGGGCTCAGTCAATTAAGCATCCGACTCTTGGTTTTGGCTCATGATCTCACGGTTTGTGAGTTCGAGCCCCGCGTCGGGCTCTATGCTGACAGCTCGGAGCCTGGAGCCTGCTTTGGATTCTGTGTCTCCTTCTCTCTCTGCCCCTCCCCAACTTGTGTTCTCTCTGTTTCTCTCAAAAAATAAATGTTAAAAAAAAAAAAAAAATCCTCTAGTTGAATTTTCCCAGAGAGTCACCCTGCAGTCTGGCAAATGTCTGGCTGACCAGAAATTTCAGAGGCGGACAAAGTTCTGGAATTCAGGGCTTGTGCCAGACCTGAGATACTGTGGACAAAGGACTGACAATCACTCGGGACCAAGGTAACCTATTTTTTCCTTCCTGGGTGCTGTCATCTTCTCGTGTAGTTAACAGCATCTACTACATATCAGGCAGTGACCTAGGGGCTGAACAGGCAACGAAGAATGAGCCTGGTCAGGCTGGGAAGAAAGCACAGGCACATAGTAGGTACACTGAGTAGAGATATGGTCTGGGTCTCCACAGGGAGGCCCGGGGCCAGGAAAATCCTGGAAGAACGGCCTCGGAGCTAGGCCTTACAAGAAAGGTGGGCTCCGAGAACCTCAGGGGGCATCCAGACCATACAAGAACAGGACCACAGAGACGGGAAAACAGAGCCACATGGGCCATGTGTCGTGAAAACCACGAGGAGAGCAGTGGGGTGGGGACCCCATCACATAGGCGATGAAGAAGCAGGGCTTGCAGGTGGCTCACTGGCTTCTCGGGGACACCGCCTTCTCAGTCCACTCCTGAGGCACCCTTACCTCCCTCGGAAGGGGGCCCAGGCCGCAGGCCAAATGCCTCCTCAACCTTGGCACATCCAGCCCCCCGAGGTTCTGCCGCAGCAGAAAAGCCAGGCCTCGCCCCGTCTTCCTGTCCCTCCATTCCAGCCACCTGTCCTGCTGGAACACCCTGCCTCGGCCCTGCCACTCCCAGGAGCTCTGACACCCCCACACCTACCCCTACCTACAGAGGCACCACTTTTTCAGAAGATGCTGCTCCTTCTAACTCTCCCTCCACCTGTTTCCCACGAAGCTCGTCAGGAGGCAAGCTAGCACGGAAAGAGGCAAGCCCCAGGCCTTTGGTCCTCTGCTCCTCCCACACCTGTCTTAGGTTCATTACCGCCCATCCCAACACCGGAGGCAGCCTCTGGACACATGTGGACACTGAAGCCCAGAGAGGGGCCGTGGCTCACGCAAGGTCCCCCAGCTAGAAAGTGGCTGAGTCAGGACGCAACCAGGGCCTCTACCCGCCCCTCTGACAGAGTGGTGACAGTGCCCCACAACCAGCACTCTCTCCCGTGAGAACTGAGCTCTGTTTTTCAAACAGTCCAGCGCTTGTTCCTGCTACCTGGAAGCAATACGATTATCCCTCATTTTGATTTCAAATGGGAAACCAACATGAGTTGGTACCCATGAGTATTTACCCATCTCTTATACCCACGTGTGATAGATCTGACAGATGAGCATTTCCAGGCAGAAAGCCTACTTCAGTGGAAAAAAAATCCAAGGGCAGTGAGACCGGCAGGTTTGGGGTGAGAGTCTTTAAAAACAGATTATCATCAGAGCTGATTTTGGCTGGAGTCAAAGCACCTGAGAGGGGACAGACCCTCCTGGGTCAGAGTTCTCGGATTCCAGATTAACCCAGCACGGGGGGATCAACCCCTGCCGCTGCTGAGCAACCCATCCCTGGGCAGGAACTTCGTGGCCACTCTTCTACTACTCCTCTTGAATGCTGGCCCTCAGACGGGCCGCAATCTGCCTCGCGGTTTGAAGACTGCTTCTGCCTGCTGGGCTGACTCACCACCTCTCTGCAACTCTGAGCGTGTCCAAGGACAGGCTCCACACGGGGGCTCTGCGACATTCCGGATGTGCACCTTCCCCACAGCTGCACACGGTAAGCATCTTAAGCCCCACTCACAGATGTGTCCAACAAGCTTTGCGAATGAACGAGAAGAGAAGACTGGCCCAAATTCACACGGTGGACAGTGGCAGCGTCAGGACCTGAGCTCACAGCGCCCACTGTGTCCCTCCCTCCTCGGGTTTTCATCTCAGAATGAGAATGAGAATTTCATTCTCAGAATTCATACTGGGTCGACTGCTCACCTCCCAGGATTGCTTTGGGTGAGCGGTGGCCAAACCAGTCCCCACTCCCGTGACGTGCCCCCTAGGGAACAAGGCCTCCGACCCCTGCCCACCGTATCTCGTACCAGAGCGGGACCCTCTGGCGGCAGACGCTGCCAATTCCCAGCGTGTGCGCACACCCAGAGGTCTGAGAAGCGGAGCGATGGGAGGCGCTTCCCCCCTAGGGAATGTCTGCAAAGCTCTCGCCTGTCACTTCTGATGGGTCCCTCGCCTTCGCAGAGGGATGCTGAAAGGCTCTAGAGCCTGGCCGGGGAGGGCCACGCTCAGCGGCCGCTGCCTCGGCCCGCCCGCCGTGAGTCGGTACGCGTCCCTGCGAGGTTATCCAAGAAGGGCTCACAGTGATCAGGTACAGACCAGATGCGATGGGCCCTTCCACACCTGCTCTCACGACGCAGGTCTCGTCAGCTCCGTGTGCAGATACAAACAGGCCCAGAGGTCAGGCTGACAGAGTGGTGACAGCGCTGGGGCTGGCGTGGGGGCCCCATGGAGACCGCGCCTGTCCTATCACGGGGATGCACCATGGCTGACTCACCTTACAATTCTGGCAGTAGGCCGGGTGGCCGGCATTTAATAGCCGCCTATAAACTTTTGGCAAATGGTCGTTCAGTGATCCAACCCTCTCATTTGCTCAGGAGGGAACAGAGCCTCGCGTGGAGGAGTGACCTGTGGCTAAACAGTGGTAGGGCCGGCCCGGGACTCAGACCAACTCGAACCCTCTGCACCTCGGGGAGCCCGTCCGCCAGCTACTCTCTTGCACCCACAGACTTCAATACTGGATCACAGCAGGTGTTCCAAGGCAGACCAGCCTAGGCCTCAGAATCCTCAACACAGCACTCCAGCCAGGTACCCAAGAGAGCGGAGCTGGTGTAAGAAATGAACTTCTTTTGCCGTTCTGGCACATTCTAAGGAGGGAATTTCAGGGAAAGCAGAAAGAGCGACACTGTCCTGAACCTGGTCCTGGATAAGCGGGCCGTCAATAGATTGATGTGCATTTTAGATTCTCCATCTTTAGAGGTGAATAAGTGGAAAGGTCAAAGGTTGGGGTGAAGGGGTCAGCTGGAGAAGAGGTGTGTTTAAGGGACACCGACGCATTATTCCACCAAGACAAGTAGCAAAAACAATCCATGAAAAGTCCTTCCCTTCCTGCAACAGGTGGGTTAAACCCGAGCATAGGGCTGGCATCAGCCGAGGGACGGGATCCCGAGAGGAAGGACAAAGCCCACAAGGGCACCCAGTGCAGCCCTCTAACTCCTGATTCTGCATCCACAAGCAAGGACTCAACTCGGTGGTTTCCTAGGTGGCCCAAGGAGGGGACTGTTCCAGGTGTCTTGGCCATGTCATACCAAGTCCCCATGACACGCTGGCAAGCCCACCCTCCTGGTCACTCAAGCCAAACACCTCAAGCCTTCCCCAAGCACCTCTGTCCCTCATTTCCCACACTTCACTAAACTGCCCCGTTGGTTTTCTTAGACCACACGATGCACTTGCTGTTGGAACTCTCCTCCCTGTTCAGCAAGGCTCTGGCCACCCGTCTCTGCTCCTGAACTACGAAGTCTTCCAGGGCAGTGTCCTTGCTCAGGTACCCCCAGATGGTACCCCAGCACCCGCCAGCATGGCCAACGAGCCAAGTCAAGACGGGGAAACAACACTTGCTTGAATCTCGGCACCACGACCCTGGGGAAAGCCTAACGCAGCAAGGGTTAGAGCGAGGGCCGGGTGACCTCTGCAAGAGGGGCAAACAGGGCAACTCGGGACACCGGCGACCTCACTGATACCAAGGACCTCAGCAAAAGGCAAGATGGAAAATCAGAACAAACGGTTGCTGACTGCAGCGGGGCACAAATTCCTTTTGCTCTTTCCATGTGACATAGGAGGTGCAGGCTGCCTGCGTCAGCGCCTCTGTTTTACAGATGTGCAAAGTGGGCCGCTGGGAAGAGGATGAGGGCACACCCTGAGGGAAAGAGACCCTTAAACCAGACAACTTGTCAAGCAGTATTTGGAAAAAAACAAAAGAGAGTCTACTAAACCTCCAGTAACTTGGAGAAATGAAAGAGCATTCAAACAGAGAAAGTAGGAATTGGGCCTTGCATTTCCTTATTATTTAAAAAAAATTTTTTTTAATGTTTATTCATTTTTGAGAGACAGAGAGAGAAAGAGAGAGAGAGAGAGAGAGAGAGCGAGCGCACGAGCAGGGGAGGGGCAGAGAGAGAGGGAGACACAGACTCCGAAGAAGGCTCCAGGCTCTGAGCTGTCAGCACAGAGCCCGAAGCAGGGCAGGAACTTTCGAAACACCATGACCTGAGGCAAAGTCAGACACTTAACCAACTGAGCCACCCAAGCACCCCTTGCATTTCCTTATTAAGACAGACTTCTAAGTTGGGGGGTGGGGGGGGGAACAGCCTTCTAGGGTGAACAGGAGAGTGGAGTAAAAGCCACTGGACCCCTCTGATGTCCCTGTCACCAGTGATGGCTGCCATCTTCTAGGAATACCACAGACCTTTCTCAGAATCAGGTCTCGCAATCATTTATACCATAGTGTGAATTTGAGGATCACCAAGAGCCTGAGATCTGGAAGTCAGCCGTCCCCCAAGGCTTGCTGTATACCAGATGAACTCCATGTCCTACTGAGTCAGAATCTCTTGGGGGATCGGGCCCAGAAATTCACGGTCTAAACAAATTCCCCTAAATAATTCTGACCCGACAGGTTGCAGACCTCAGTTGGCAACCACTTAGGAACTGCAACCCCTCACGGGAGGGACAAGGAAAGAGAAGACCAGAGAAACGGAAGGACGTGCCCAAAGTTACAGAGTGAGTGTTGGGGGTCCGGTCTGGAAGCCAGGTCTCCCGATTCTGGCCCCACCACGCGGACGTGTTAACCTCACCCAGAGGGATGGATGTTCAAAACCTCGTCTCTGACTGGACAGGGCCCTTCCCCACCCCCGGTAAACAGTTACCTCTGCAGGCCGATCAGCTTCCACTTCTGAAAATCTGTGATGTGCAAAGGAGAGGAGACCCAGTGCTTCACCGGTTTGGCGTGACGGCTGTGGTTGGGGACAAAGATGGACAGCGCCGTCACGAGCTTCCTCACTATGGCCTCATCCTCCCCCAGGACCACAAGGGTCCTCCCGCTGAGCAGGGAGTAGATGGCTGGATGGGCAAAGGGGTACTGACGGATGAATTTTAAGGCGTTCTGGCCAGCCCTCTTTTTATGCCTCTCAGAAGAGGGCCCGGTGGGATGAGCAGAGGAGGGAGTCCTGTCTGAGCTGGTGGAGGCTATACTGCTCATATTACTGGTAGTGTCCGAGTAGTTGTCCAGGCTGGTCTTACTGACATCCCGGCTAGCCAGCAGGCGGCTCGGGTCCAGCTCAAAAGCAGGGAAGCCTTCAGAACTGTTGTCTCGGGAAGGGCTGGCGTTTTCCCCTGCAAAGTCCACATGGAACCCCTGGTCTTTCTGCCTGTAGCGCTGCGGGGGGCTGCTCACTACTCCGTCCGGGTCAGAGTGTGTGTGGGCTGGGGTGGAGAGGGGCACCCGCAGACTGTCACTCTCCTTCCCAATGCAGCAGGAGGAGTCCGTTTGGGACAGGGTGTTTTCTAAGCTGCCCTCCTCTGCCTCACCCAGCTCTGGCGGGCTGATGCTTGCCTGGAAGTGGATGGCTCCCTCGCTGTCATCTGCGTACGACGACTCTTCTTCGTTAATGGCACTTGGGTAGCTGGCCTTAAAGTCATCAGGGATGAGGGCCTCAGAGGGGCAGGTGCTGAGGACTTCGATGCTGTCCTCGCTGATGGTCCTGTGGCTGACTGCTTTGCTCCGGACCACCTGGGGGCTCAATGGCACCGTGAGGCTGGCCTGGCTGTCAGACTTAGACAGCACAGAGGTGGACTTCTCCGTGCCCAGAACCTCGATGCTTTCGCCACTGCTGATGCTCCCTTTCATATCCATATCCAGGCAGTCCAAGTTTTCCTGGGGGTCAAAACTGCTCAGTTCTGTCACCTCCACTTCCTTGTACTCCTCATCTCCAAGCTCCTGCTCCATCTTGATCGGCACAGACTCCACACTGGACTTGTAAGAACCAACGCTGACGAACACTTGAGGAATCGGACACTCGTCCAGAGACCTGGAAGGCGGCCTGCCTGGACTGGGCTTAGGGGGCGCGCTCTCTTGCTTCTCTACCATCCGGTCGTCCACCTCCACAAAATCTTCAAAGAGGAAGTTTGTTATGTGCTGTTGTTTCAGAAGCGCTCTGTCAATCTGGCTGGTCAGGAGGTAGCACAGGTCTCCTCTGAACATGTGCTCTATGTGGCTGAGCTGAGCCAGGGTCTGGGTGAAATACTCCGTGTCACAGAGCTCTTCCAAGGTCTTCAACTTCTTGTCAAAACACTTGGTGGACTTTGCTTTGATGAGCTTGGGGGTGTAGGCAGGTCTGCGGGTGTAAAGGTCCGCGTCAGCCGACTCATCAGGGTTAGAGGTAGTGGCTACCTGGTCGGCCTGATCCTGCGCGTGCTGTGTCTCTGCAGAACACAAGGCAGACCCCTTCGACTTCCGATGAGGGTATGAGCGGATCTGCTTCAGGAGATCTTGATGTTCAATTATGGACTTCTCCACACTGGCCAGCTCGTTGGCTTTCTCAATTGCCTGAGATGAGTAAAAGCCCTTGTCATTGGCCTTCTTCTGGATCTCCGTTTCGGTGTGCAGCACTGTCCTGGTGTAATCCAAGTCTTTCAGCTTTTTTTCAAGTTCTCCCGCAAATGCCTTCCTGTTGCCCGTCTTCAAGCACTCAGAAGCTTTGGAAAACTCGGCTGAGAGCTCCTGAAACTGCTGCATGATTTTGTGCTGGTCCGCTGAGATATAAGCCATGCAAAAGGGCCTCACAAAGCCCCGGGCCTCCAGGTCGTACAGGGTAAGGTGGTGCACGTACGCAAAGGCTCCCTCCTTGGAGTCTCCCAGCACCACCTTGGAGTCCTCCACAAAGTTCAGCTTGGGGTAGGCGGAACCCGGGGGATGGCCCACAAAGGAGGCCTGGTAATCCACAGACATGATCCGCAAGGAGAAGTAATTGAGATCAAAAGTACCAAAAACTTTGGTGTCATTGGGGATGGTCAGCAAGGGTTGGGGTCCCACCTGCTCAGAGAACTCGGAAATAAGGATGAAGTCCCGAGAGAACTTGGCCCCGGACAGTTTGGACCATGGGTTGGCTCCTTGGCTGGCGAAGGGGAAGAGTGGCACCGAGTACTCCTCGGGCAAGGCGGGCTCATTGTAAGGCTCCTCCTCGTACTCCTCCTCTTTGGTGAAGGCCACCACGTCAGGGGCGCTGATCATATTTCCAGATGTATGGAGAGAACATTGAGAAGAAGTGAGAAAGAATGCGGGGTAATCAATGCAGGGAAGCCATGCCTCTGGAAGAGGAAGCAAAGTCCTTGCGGTCTTCTTTGCGCCCTCAGGGGTACTAGGCTGTCTCTCGCACACTCGAAGGCTCGAACTCCCACAATCCCGTCAGAGATACAGCTAACTCTTCCAGAGCCCCGAGGGGCCTCATGAACTCCGCAGGTCCAGAAGACCGGGTAGGCGGGTTACCCTCCTCCTCCTCCTCCTCCTCTGGCGAGGGCGTCCGGCGCAGGACACCTGCAGCGAGGTCACTCGCACACCCGAACCCACCGCGACAGCAACAGCCCAGCCCTGAACCGGTGCCTAACGCGGGACTACGGGCCGCCGCAGGGGCCAGTCAAGCGCTGCCGCCCCCACGGCCCGAGGGCAGAAACCGTCGCGGCTCCTTGGACGCCACAACCTGGAGCAGGCTACCGCGGCGCCGCCATCTTGGCATCACATGACTCGCGGTGTCTTGCGCCGCGTGACCCGGAAGCGTCCGCGTAGACTTCCGAGCGGGAGAGAAAAGGATTGTGAGCGAACGACAGGTCTGGGCGGAACTTTCCAGCGGCCTCTCCCAAGGACGATCGATTTACCAACCACTGTCGGGAAAGAAAGGAAGTGGGGCGGAGGAGCGGAAACGTACAAGGGGTCCCGAGCGCGGGGTCGTCTGGGAGTTGTAGTTCGCGGTCCCGTGGCGCTCGCACCGGGCGGATGTAGCCCGAGAAGGCGGGCGGAAGTCGGACGCCTAGGTGCGGGATTCCCTGTCCAGGCCGTGGGTCCGAAGCCCCGCGGGCTTAGGGGTGGTGGCCGGGACGCGGCAGGTGGCGCTGGCGGCTTTCGGGGGCCCCAGTTCCCTTAGGGTGGACGCCAGGTGGGCGTCACCTCTGGCTTTTCCGGCATGCTTGGGCACCCGGCGGGCGGCAGCGGGCGCGGGGCCTAGGGATGATCTTCCCTGTCGCCCTCTGCGCTCTCCGCTGGCTGCAACGGCCGAGAGCCAGGACCTTGTCCCGCGCTGCCATGGAGGTGGCCTTGCGAGGCGTGCGGAAAATTCTCTGTGTGGCCGAGAAAAACGACGCGGCCAAGGGGATCGCCGACCTGCTGTCCAACGGTCGCATGAGGCGGGTAAGGTGGCGTATTTCCGATCAGCTGTGCGGGTGAGGGAGCTGTCCCGATCACCCAGCGGGACAGCGCGGCGAGCGCTGGGAATACAGACGGAGGCCGCTTCTCCCACTTCTGGGTCATTGCAGTGGCTTCCTGTCTTCTTTTCGGACTGGTAGGCATTTAAAAGCGAAGACGCTTCACCCATGTGCTTGAAAACCTTGGCTCCTCCTTGCGCACAGCCGCGGTTACCAAACTAGTCTGATAATCGGTACTAGCTGGGACACTGGCTATTCTGTGGGTTTGGGGTGAGACCAGGGAAGGCTGTGTCTTAACAGTATTCCCTGTGATTTGAAATTTTAAGTTATTGAGAACCCCTGTTCACAGCACTTTAACTTGGCGGTCAAGCCCTGTCCCAGCATTCCCAGCTAACCTGGCTCTCCCCATCAAGGGCGCATCCCCTGGGTTCTGCGGCCCCACTGGCTTTACAGTCTGTAAACGCGTATTAAGAGGGCAGTACCACCTAGGCTATGGGATTAGAGGGAACAGCTGCCCTATTCCTACTGGTACAAAGTCACTCCCGAGAGACAGGCAAGTAAGGGATGAAAATTTGTTCTGGACACACTGGAGGTGCAAAGGAAGGGAAAGGTAAAAGAATTTGTAAAACAGGTGGCATGGAGATGATAAGAACTGATCAGGAAAATCTGTCAAATAAAAGTGGATTGCGAAATGGTTTTCTGGAGGCAGAAAGCAGAAGTTCCCTGCTCTTTTCTTCTTTCAAGATCTCAAGGTCCTTAGACCTCCATTTCTAGCTCGTGGAGAGTGGGAGCAAGAGCTGAGGTTGTGTCTGTAGAGTTCAGACCTCTGGCCCCTCACAGGGAGAACTCTGATAGCTTTCTCCCTAACCTTTCACTATTCAGATTCTGGGCAGCCAAAGTGACTTTATAAAACACAAGTGTGACTCCAGTAATCTCCCACTTAAAACCCACATTGCTTATCTCAATTGATGCAGAATAAACATTTGATAAAAATGTAATCCCCTTCATGATCTTACAGAATAGCAATCCTAAAGGAGCCACAAAGAACCATTGGTGCTAATAAATATGTTCAGCCAAGTTATGGGATACAAGATCAACGTACACAAATCAGTAGCAATTAACAATCTGGAAAGAAAATTAAAAAAAAAAACAATTCCGTTTACAATAGCATTCAAAAGCACACTGAAAACTGCGACCTTCTTTATCTGGGTAGTTTTTTTCATGGTTTTATTTATTTATTTATTTATTTAAATTTTTTTTAAACGTTTATTTATTTTTTGGGGGACAGAGAGAGACAGAGCATGAACGGGGGAGGGGCAGAGAGAGGGAGACACAGATTCTGAAGCAGGCTCCAGGCTCTGAGCCGTCAGCACAGAGCCCGACGCGGGGCTCGAACCCACGGACCGTGAGATCATGACCTGAGCCGAAGTCAGCCGCCCAACCAACTGAGCCACCCAGGCGCCCCCCTGTAAAAGTACTTTTAATACTGCTGTGGAGGACGGTGGGATCTATCTATTCAGAGAGGGTCTGATTCGTCCATGCTCGCAGCTAAAGAATTGCTTTATAGACTGGCTTCCAGTGCTGACTGGGGCTTGTAGTGTTACTGGATTTTAGAGCCAGAGGAGCACTTAAAGGTAACTTTATTCAAAAATAAATTGATGTTCAGAAAGGCGAGTGATTTGCCTGTGCCCAGCAGTTTTACAGGCGCGGTTGTACAGCCAAAAAGTAGTAGAAGGATATGGGGAAGAGGGAGAAAGTGGGCAAGAGAATTCCGTCCTAATCCTTTCTCTGCCTCTAATTTGTGACTTGACCTTGGACTCGTCCAGGCTCATCTATTCGTCGTTATATTAGCTGACCTCAGGGTTACCTTCTGGCATAAAAACTCCATGGACTGTACCAAGCATGTGCTCGTAACTGTTTTGAGGATCCTCTTGATAACTGGCCTTAGTAATTTAGCCTAGTTTTTATCTTTAGGAAATACTGTTATTTTTCAGTATGACCACTTATCAAGGTTCTGCTTGATCTTTAGGCCGAGGAGTCATTTGTTTTCAATGTAATTTATTTATTCTTGTTTTGTGTTATAGAGGGAAGGATTGTCTAAATTCAACAAGATCTATGAATTTGATTATCATCTGTACGGCCAGGTAGGTGCTATCATGTTTCTGTCCTGCAGCTAAAGTGTGCTGCTGTTAGATCTATGGGCCATTTGGTATATGTTCCTCGAGTTTTTAGTTATGGCTGTAAAAATAGAAGCTGTTAACTACAGGTTGCCGCTGAACTGCCTGTACCTTAAGAGTTATTTCAAGGGGCGCCCGGGTAGCTCAGTCGATTAAACGTCCAACTTCAGCTCAGGTCATGATCTTGTGGTTGGTGGGTTCGTGCCCCATGTCGGCCTCAGAGCCTGGAGCCTGCTTTGATTCTGTGTCTCCCTCTCTGCCCCTCCCCCGCCCACACTGTGTGTGTGTGTGTGTGTGTGTGTGTGTGTGTGTGTGTGTGTGTGTGTGTCTCTCTCTCTCTCTCTCTCGAAAATAAACATTTAAAAAAAAAGTTATTTGATCAAGAAGAACGAGCCTGGCCATCATAGAAGAAGTCACTATCTTTCAAGGATAATTGTTAAGACCTAAAGATCTCTGGTTACAAACGAGTATTTTGTAATTTATAAGGAAGTCTCTTTTTAATGAAATATGGCCCCTTCTCTTTGTAACAAGAAAGAAACTAAAACACAGTAGTTTGAGGAAACTTTAAATCCTATAAAAGGCATCATGGTGCTAGAATTAGAACGGTCGTTAGTTTGCATTTGGCTTCAAAGAGATGCATTTATGTTCATTTCTCCCCAACTAGGTTTTGTTTTGTTTTGTTTATAGACTTAATTTTTTTAGAGCCATTTTAGGTTTTTGGAGCAAAATTGAGAGGGGGGTACAGAGATTTCCAATAGACCCCTGCCCCCACACATACACCTCCCCCCCACCATGATCAACATCAGATCACCAGAGTAATGCATTCTTTACCATCACAATTGTACCTACACTGACACATCATAATCACCCAAAGTCCCTAGTTTACATTAGGGTTCTCTCTCGGTGTTGTGCGTACCATGGGTTCGGACAAAAGTAGAACATGCATCCGTCATTACAGTATCATGCAGACTATTCCCACTGCCCTTAAAGTCCTCTGCACTCCATCTCTTCCTTCCTCCTCACCTCCCCTCAAACCTCGGCAACCCCTTTTTTCTCTTTAACAGAAGTCCCTCCCTTTTATTTGAATGATGTGGCAAAATATAATTGCCGAAAGACTAACTCGAATTTTGTTGTCCTTCAGAATGTTACCATGATAATGACTTCAGTTTCTGGACATTTGCTGGCTCATGATTTCCAGATGCAGTTCCGCAAATGGTCAGTACAATGCCTGGGGGAAGAACTTTCTGATTATTACAGTAAGTTGTGAAATGCTGCCGGGATTTTGAGGCATGTTGATCTTAACTATATAACTTCTAATACCCAGATGACTGTCTTTGTCCATTCGGGCTGGTATAACAAAATGTCATCAACCCTGGGGGGGCTAATAAACCATAGAAATTGATTTTGCCTGGTTCTGGAGGCTGGAAGCAGGAGATCAGGGTACACGTAGACTGCTGACCTCTCGCCATGTCCTCAGCTGGTGGAAGGAGCAAGGGAGCTCTGTGCGTCTTCTTTTATCAGAGCATTAATCCCATTCATGAGGTACCACTCCCGTGACCTAATAGCCTCGCAGAGTCCCCACCTTCTAACACCATCACATTGGTATTAAGATTCCAGCATGTGAATTTTGAGGGGACAAACACCATGGAGACCACGGCAGTGACCTAAGATTAACTGAACCATTGTGAATTTTTACCGTGTGTTGAGAACAAACAACCGCTTTGAAGTGTTATTTTCCTTAGAATAGCCGGACCTATTTCATGTAGTCGCTGTGTTACATTTATCCTATCACAGACGTGCGTGAAAGGGCTCCAGAATTTCTTCTTAGCAGCTGCTGCTGTCACAGAAAGCAGAAAGTGCTTTGTGCAGAGGGTCATAGCCTTGCTTTTAATTCTCTGGCATTTTCACGTGGGACTTCTGTTGGGGATCCATCCGTGAGCTCACTGAGCAATTGTTTTCTTGTAAAAATGGAGGACTTTCCATCCTGTGCTGAGGTTGGATGTTTTGTGTTTCATCCTCTTTCCTAGGCACAGCTGCAATCCCCTTTTCCTCTTCGAAGCAGAAATTGAAAAGTACTGCCCAGAGAATTTTGTAGACATCAAGGTAGGATCTTTCGGAAGACATATAGCACTGGAGTTGAACAACTCCAGAGTGCAAAATAATTGAACTGTGATTTCTGTATTTTGAATGCGTCAGAATTTAGAGATCACGTTTCCCACCAAACTTAGTGCCATGATTTTAAAAATTATTCCTACTCAGGGCACCTGGGTGGCTCGGTCGGTTAAGCGTCTGACTCTTGATTTCAGCTCAGGTCGTGATCTCCTGGTTGGTGAGATCAAGCCCCAAGTCAGGTTCTGCACGGACAGCCTGCCTAGGATTCTCTTTCTTCCTCTCTCCCTCTGTTTCTCCCCCTCCCTGCCCCCTCAAAATAAATAAATAAACCTTTAAAAATTCTTCCCACTCATCGTATAAATGAGGCCACTTATTTTTTATTTGTTTATTTTCAAAGATTTTAGTTTTAAATAACGTCTCCACCGATGGAGAAGTCACAACCCCAAGATCAAGAGTCACAAGCTGTACTAAAAATAAGCCTTTTTATCAGTAGTGGTTGTTTAAATAAATCCTAGGAATAACACTGTTAAATGATTAATTCTAAGTGATGAATCACTAAATTCTATTCCCGAAACCAATACGACGCTATGTGTTAACTAATTAGAACCTAAGTAAAAAAAACTTGAAATGTCGAACAAGTTAAAAAACATTAATCCTAGCTTCCATCCCGAATTAGCACGGAGAGACAACAAAGTGTAAATGGTCACGTGACAGGCGAGTTATGAGTGCTCAGGGCACCTGTAGCAGTGGTCTGCTAGCTGGGAAACCTTCTTGGGGTGAAACTCAATTAGGGATCAGTTTCGTTTTTTTTTTTTTTTTTTTTTTTTAATTTTTTTTTCAACGTTTATTTATTTTTTGCGACAGAGAGAGACAGAGCATGAACGGGGGAGGGGCAGAGAGACAGGGAGACACAGAATCGGAAACAGGCTCCAGGCTCCAAGCCATCAGCCCAGAGCCTGACGCGGGGCTCGAACTCACGGACCGCGAGATCGTGACCTGGCTGAAGTCGGACGCTTAACCGACTGCGCCACCCAGGCGCCCCATGGATCAGTTTCGTTTTTGACCAGGACGTGATCAGAACCACGAGAGTTACAAGTGTGTGTCAGAGCTGAGGTTTAGGTCTTGTCATACTAGGGCAGGTGCATTAAACCCTCCATCTTCTAGAAGCTCACTTTCGGGTCCGTGATTCTAAGCTGGAGGGTTGTGGTAGCAGCCTCGGCATCCTTACAGGTAGTAGGAGCAGTTTCCTCAGATCGCTCCCTCTCACCAAGGCGGCGCATCCCGATAACATCACTGATGTTCGGTTTGGTCACACGTCCTTAGCGTAGAGGTGCCACCTCATGGCGACTGCGCTCTCACCGCTCTTCCCTGGCTGGGAATTTCAGAAAACTCTGGAACGAGAGACCCGGCAGTGCCAGGCCCTGGTGATCTGGACCGACTGCGATAGAGAAGGGGAAAATATCGGGTTCGAGATTATCCACGTGTGCAGGGCTGGTAAGTGACGTGGCTTCCGGGTTTCCACACGCTGGGACCGCAGAAGTAGATGGTTCCCCTGTGTGAGTGGGTCAAGGCCGAGTTCCTCCTTACAGACTCTCCCCGCTGGATCCGTCAGGCCTCACCAGCAGTGTGTCCAGAGCAAGTTACTGAACCCACGGGAGCCTCAGCTTTCTGGAAAGTCAGGCCAGTCTGACACAGTTCCTAGGGTGGCACGAGGACTAAAAGAGTTACCGAGTGGCACAGACCCCGCAGCCCAGGGCTTGTTTCGCGTCAGGTCCAAGTAGATGCCAGCTGCTTGAGAGCAGGGACTTCTTATCATACCTTTTATAAGTATAGATTGAATATTTGCAAGAGAACGCATATGCCGTACGGACAGTACAAAGAGTAATTCTAGAATGTTGTTCATCTGCTGTATTCTTTGTATGCTGCCTGAATATTAATAAATACTCGCTGAGATGAATTTAAATGCCTTCAACGGGGCTAATGGTTGCAGGTAACTTAGCGGAAGTGATGCACAGGTCATTCTCAGGCTTCAGAGAGTGGACGGTTTCTATTTTCCCTGAGTGTTTTGTGTTGAAAGCTGTAACGACTGCTGGGAATTTAAGTACGTTAACTGTCGGGGACAGTGTGTATGTCCTATATTATTTCCGTGCCAGGACATGAAATTCCCTTGTAGGACCTTCTAATTGACAACATTTTATTTTCCCCAAACGTCTAAGCATGAGTGAGATTAGAATCTTGAGAGGCTCATAAGGAGAATAGCTGAAATTCACTTAAATAGCTACAATTCACACCACTGTTACTTCTGACAAAACTAAGCTTAGCGGTTACAGCAAAGTTTCCTTCATAGGTGGCTAGCATACTGTTAATTTCACCTAATCAGAAAATTGGGTGCCTCACAACATCTCGAAATGGCTTATCTTTCATTCAAGGTGGTTTAAGAAAAGCGAGCCCTTTATGATGGGAAGGCAATGTGGTTTGACTTTGATCTTGGTGACTCTGTTCCACAGTGAAGCCCAGTCTGCCAGTGCTGAGAGCCCGTTTCTCTGAGATCACCCCCCGAGCCGTCCAGACGGCCTGTGAGAACCTGACCGAGCCCGATTCGAGAGTGAGCGATGCTGTGGACGTGAGGCAGGAGCTGGACCTGAGGATCGGTGAGCCACTGGCAAACTCCCCTGGGGGTCTGCGTGGCACATTGGGGGTTGGGTTATGAACCAAGAGTGAGGCTTGTGTGTAGATATGTGCAGCTGGCTTTGATCTTACGGTCCACTGCTTTCTCCTTCCTTCCTTCCGTCCTCACTTCCTAGGAGCTGCCTTCACTAGGTTCCAGACCCTGAGGCTGCAGAGGATTTTTCCCGAGGTGTTAGCGGAGCAGCTGATCAGTTACGGCAGCTGCCAGTTCCCAACCCTGGGGTTCGTGGTAGAGAGGTTCAAAGCCATTCAGGCTTTTGTGCCAGAAATCTTCCACAAAATTAAAGGTATGGCCGGGGGAGTTGTTTACGGTGTAGAACCTAAGGGCCTGGGAAGAACCAGGAGCAAAAATGGCACCAATTAAATGTGTGAGTTTTTTAGTCTTGCTGCCCTTCGTCCCACCCCATTACGATGCGCAGAATCCACTTAGTTTCCTGAATGACCCATAATCCCAAAGCCATGTTTCCTATTCCTTTGGAATCTCAGTGCAATGTGCTTTCTTCTCTCTGTCCCATCATATGGCTTCTCTGAGTCATGGCCTTCCTGTTTGTCCCCGATACAGTAACTCATGACCACAAAGATGGTGTCGTAGAATTCAACTGGAAAAGGCATCGCCTCTTTAACCACACAGCTTGTCTTGTCCTCTATCAGCTGTGCATGGAGGTAAGAGATATTTGGAATTTTAATGATCGAGGAAAACTGTTCTGGAAGTTCCCAGGCCACTCCTTCTGTGTTAGCAGAAGTGACCGTGTTCCCTTTTCCCACTGAACTGTAGCTTTCAGCTTGCATCTCAGGACCTCACTTTTAGGGAACCTGTAGGACGAACTCCATGAAAATGGTACTAAACGATGTGAAACCACAGGAGCTGCAGACCTTGTAGATAAAGGCAGAAATTTTAAGAAATACATAGCTGAAATCTCTCCCTAAAGTAGAATGCTGTTAGCAGAGGTCACTCAGGATCCTCTAGACCAGTCTGGAACAATAGAGTCCTAAAGCTGGAAGGGGTTTGGACAGCATCTGGTCCAGCTCCCTCTTCCCCCGGTTAGATGAGATCTAGAAAGATGAAAGTCACAAACGAGCAAGTTAACTTCATCCAGGGGCAAATGCCAGGAAGGAAAAGTAGGGGGAAGGAACAGAGACCAGCCTGGGGGGCAGGGAGGGGACCGTTCTAGGCATGGTGGTCACGGAAGGCCTCTCAGGGCCACATCTGAGTGAAGGCCAGAGTGATTAGCAGGAGACAGCCAGCCACAAGGGGGCCGGGGGGGGGGGGGGGTTGGTGTGGGTAGAGAACACGTGTCAGTAGAGAAGTAGAGAGAGCGGCCCATCAGAGGACCACAGGCCAGTCGGTGGCCGAGTTGCGACCCTCATACTGATCGTCCACCTTGTGGTGCTGTTGCTTTTCAACCAGTACCTGACTGGTGGCTTTAACCTGGAGGCTGCACACAGTGGTGCCTGAGAGAAACTGAGATCTCTACTTTGATGAGTCACATGTGCTCCCGGCTGTAGCGCCCTGGCAGGTTTATTAATTGATTTGGTGAAGGGGGACCGATGACCGGTGAGCACCGGCTGCAGTGCCAGACACTCTTTATGTTACACTATCCTGTTTAGTCCTGATAGCATCCGTGAGGGTGGCGATCCTGTCCCCGCCTCACGGATGAGGTGGGAGAGAGTGAAGTGATTTGTGCGCACTCTAGAGCCGGTAAGGGGCACAGCACAGCTAGCGTCTAGTGTACCTGACTCTCCAGTCCTTCCGGAGACCACCCTGCGTCCAGGAGTCACTCTGTCCACGCCTCTGCCCTTTGACCCTAGAGGTCACGGAACTACCTGGCACGTCTCTGACACTGCACATTTACCTGTTCGAGAGAAGGAAACACCCCTGTTCACTGGGGTGCGGTGAAGATGGTCTCCACATTGGGTTTTCCAGCTTGTAACGTACGATTTCTCCGATTTCTAACTCGGTATCGTCCTGACGTTTTAAAATGTAACACCGTGCACGTGTAGGTAGGAAACAGTGCTTAGGAGATGCACAGGCTGTCGTGTTTCACGGGCCCTGGAAGGCACCTTGGGGCTTGTAAAGTTGCCCCTCAAAGTCTTGGTTTGAGCGGGAAGGTGGTGAGGTCTCCACCACACCGCAGGCTTCGAGCCCACCTCGCTCGAGGTGCTGTCGTGGCTGGAGCAGGGGCCTCTGCTCGTGGTGGGTGTCCTCCAGAATGGTGAGCAAAGGCTACCTCAGGACAGCTAGAGAAGGTGCGCAAAGAGGTTAACGTGGCCTCTGCTTTTTCTGGCTCTCTAGGATCCCAGGGCCACCGTGGTAGAGGTCAAGTCTAAGGCAAAGAGCAAGTGGAGGCCTCAAGCATTGGACACTGTGGTATGTTCCAGATGACTGCACCAGGCGCTCTGATTGCCTGGTGCTGGGACCAGGTTTCTACGGCAGACGGTGGCCGGTGGCACAAAGCATCACCCTTCACGAGGCCAAGCGGGAAAGCCCTTGGGGAGAACAGAAACCCCAAAACAGAGGCTGCTTAGTCTTTTCCTGCTTTTTTAAGTTAATAAATGCAACGTAGCTGCTTTGTGTGGGGTTTGGCAAACAAAAAGAGGAAGACACGTCCCCCGTCATCCTTACGTAATCTCTGATCCAATATGAGCACCTTCTCTTCCTGTTTTTTCTCGTACACGTAGTTTTTACATTGTTGTGATTAGGATAGCTTGTCTTTTTCCGCCCGAGCATTTTTCGTTAACGTGTGCCTAATCTATGTAAACGTTTTTTAAAATCTGTATTAAGAGCCTACCTTAGGACAGGGTTTCTCAACTTTTTAGACCCACAAAGAGCCACCCTGCTGGACACAAGTTGGAGTTAACTACCTTAGGAGTGCCCCTTCCCAGTCACCACCAGTCAGGACAATTCAGGGTACAGTTGCCGTCAGGATTCACCCTGGAGGTTGAACATACAGAACAAACAGGCTAAGAAACACGTGGGGATTGGTGGGCAGTGTGGTCTTTACCTTGGGCGTGGCCCAGTGTGTGTGTGTGTGTGTGTGTGTGTGTGTGTGTGTGTGTGCGCATGCACGCGCGTGGGAGTGATTTGTAGGAATGACAAGGGGAGAGTTACAGACCGATTGCATAGGACAGGCATAAGTGTATTGGTCCTCACTGGTTAAATAGGCTTTGACATAGAGCCACTGACATTGGTGGAATGTGACCAAGGGGAAGGACAACCGATGATCTCCCAGGAGTTTTTGAAGAATGGTATTCATCATCCAGAAGTTAGTAGGGCTCCAGTGGTTTTCCCAAAGTGTGGTTCCCAGACTTCCTGTATTAGAATCTGTGTTGCTGGTTAGAATCTGCTTGCTGGTTAAAAAAAAAAAAAAAAAAAAAAAAAAATGCAGATTTCTGGCCTCTGTCCCAGCCGTCTTCTGCCGGAATCCCTAGTGCTCAGGGCCCAGGAATCTTTTCTCTTCCTAAGTGATTCTTGCTTCTGCCCGTCAGAGCCTGAGAACCACTGGGTTGGAATCTGCCTCTGCCTGGCAGGCCCAGAAAGCTTTCTTTGCTACAGTCTTTCTCCCTCTGCGTGACAGCCGCTGGAGTGACAGTGGCCAGACATTTGTGAAGATGAGTTGTGTGGCTGTGTTGTGCCCTCTGACTCCCACACTGCACTCTAACTTGCCTATTGACACATTTAACAGGAGCTTGAGAAGCTGGCTTCTCGAAAGTTGAGAATAAATGCTAAAGAAACCATGAGGATTGCCGAAAAGCTCTACACTCAAGGGTAAATATTTGGGAATAGAATTTGGTGCATCTTTGTCAGGGTGAAGTATTTTATTTTGCTTCATTTTCTTTTAAAGATACTATTTTTAAGTAATCTGTATACCCAACATGGGGCTCAAACTCACAATCTGAGATCAAGAGTTACATGCTCCACCCACTGAGCCAGGGTGAAAATATTTTAGAGCTTATGGGTAAATACAGACTGTCTAGATATCACCTGAGCTCTGAAGTAGAAGAATTTTGACATTGACTTTTCTGATAAGGAAAAGAGCCCGTTGAGTGAATTCACATCTCAGTGTTGACCTCTCAACAGTGTCCCCGCCCCCCCCCCCCCCCCACCCCGCCAGGGCCTTGGCAGGTGGCAGACCACACCTTTAGTAGTCGTTTGCCATCATAAACCATCGCGCTTCAGGGGTTGTGAACATCCCGGCACCATCCAGTGACGGTGTGGTCCATGCCGTGGACCGCTGTGGCAGCCACTCGCCACAGGTGACTATCAGGCACTTGAGATTTGGGTCGTGCGAATTGGGACATGCTGGAAGTGGAAAATATGCGCTGGGTTTCGAAGACTTGTATGAAACAAAAGGATGTAAATGATCTCGTTAATGCCGTTTAAGTGGCTAGCAAAAAATGGTAAATTACATGTAGGGTCCACATGATGGTTTGTTAGGCAGCATTACGCTTTCTATACCTGAAAAAATTCGTAGAAGCACACTCTGTTGCTGCTCTCAAGGCCGTGGGGGCGGGTCACTGGCAGACCGTTCATGGATCGGGCCAGGGCTGTGTCCCGGCCACACAACGGCTGGCAGGCTGAGCCTACTGTGTTCCCCGTGTGCTCCCCCTGTCGTTTTTCTTGTGGCTTCTCGGGGCATCTCAGCAAGAGAGCCTGCTGTCTCTCACCCCATCAGGGGGTCCCATCTGAGAACTTTTGTCAACGTAGGTAAGGTAAGCTAGGTTGCCTTCAGTTGCGTTGGCTAGCTCAGATGGGACATTGCAGGTGCCACCAGGTGCTTTCAATCGAATTCGGTTGTTTCTAGAGCAATTCTAGCAATTTCTTTTTCTATTCGTTTGCCTTTGTTTTAGGTACATCAGCTATCCTCGAACTGAGACAAACATCTTCCCCAAAGACTTAAACCTGACGGTGCTCGTAGAGCAGCAGACCCCGGATCCACGTTGGGGGGCCTTTGCCCAGAGCATTCTAGAACGGGGTGGCCCTACTCCACGCAATGGGAACAAGTCTGACCAAGCTCACCCTCCCATCCACCCCACCAAATACACTAGCAGCTTGCAGGTTGGTTTCCCTAACTACTGCCTCCTAGAACCCAGGGGGAGGTGAAGGGTTAGCGGCACTTGAATTTACTCTGTGGGCTCTTACTTGAGGAACTGAGTGATTTTGAAATATCTCTCCATTTTAGCAAAGAGATGTCAGTGTCCGAATTCTGCTGCTTCAGTGTCCTGCTTGGTGTCCGTGAATCCCCGCCCCCAGAGCAGGCTCTGCTGTCCAGCCCGCTTCCCGCTCTGTCAGACCCCCTGCAGCTTTGCCGAGCCCCCCACACGTGGACTAGGAGGTTCGCCTGCCCTGTGCCCTTGCACAACCCCCACAGAGCCTCCCACAGAATCGCTTGGCCTTCTTGGCCCCTCGTTAACTGGAGGAATCCGGCCCCCATCCTCCCCAGACTCGATGGGTTTCCATCGCCATCCTGACACTTGGATACTGTGACACCGGCCTCTTGTCTTTGGTCCGGTGGCTGCAGGGCTCTCGGGCAGCCCTGCCCTGCCGTGTGTCTTGCCTATTGTCCTTCCTCAGCTGGAGAATGAGCCCCAGGAGGGCCCGGAGGGCCAGGCTGGTTAGGCTTGTTTGTCAGATGCAGGCTCGTTGCGGAGCTGAGCCACATTTGGTCCTTGTTTCCTTTTTTTATTAACACACATTGTTCTCTGGCCCTAAATGTAATACAGGTCCATTTTAGTTTAGAAAATTCAAAAGAATATGAGGAAGAAAAAAATTTGCCATTTCCTCATATGCCGATTTTTTTTTTTTTAATAGATGTTTGCTCATTTTTAAGAGAGAGTGTCTGAGCGAGGGAGGGGCAGAGAGAGGGGGAACAGAGGATCTGAAGCCGGCTCTGTGCTGACAGCAGAGAGCCCAGTGGGGGGCTCGAACTCAAACTGTGAGATCATGACCTGAGCTGAAGTCAGACGCTCAATCAACTAAGCCACCCAGGTGCCCCTGAAATATTTTAAAGTATGATATTTAATGATTGCATAGATGTACCATAATTTCTTTTGCCAAATCTATTTTTTTGTTGTTTATTTTATTTATTTTTTTTTTTTGAGAGAGAGAGAGAGAGAGGGCACACGTGCACAAGCAGGAGAGGGGCACAGAGAAGGAGAATCTGAAGCAGGTTTCAGGTTTCAAGCTGTTAGCGCAGAGCCCGACATGGGGCTTGAACCCACAAACCGCAAGGTCATGACCTGAGCCAAAGTCGGATTGCCAGCCAACTGAGCCACGCTGCTCATCTGCAGGCTGCAAAATCACCCCTGCAGAAAGCACCCCTGCAAAACCTGTTTTTTAAGATTGCTTTCAACTTTCTGAGACATAATAACCATTGACCTTTGGGTAAATATCTGTGTGGACCTTTCGTTTCCTTTGGATCCATTCTTAGAATTATTGGCTGTGAGTATGAGCATCTTACGGGCTTTGACAGATTGAGCCTCGCTCAGTCCTTGATTACTTCACTGGTAGAAAGTCCCATGAACCTTGTGAACGTGATGGTGTAGGGCTGCTGGCTGTAACTTTACTGTGTCTTCTATGCAAGGGATCCCTTGTTAGTTTATTACGTTTTTACCTTGTCTCCTCCCTTGGTGGGGTTTATGTCAAAAGAAGCACCTCTCAGTCTGGAAGGTAGGATGCCTTCCTTGCTTATCCTCACCTGATTAGGGTTGTGTCTAAGTCCACAGCACACAGCGGGTATGCCCAGCGCTCCGTGCTGCTGCGGGGGCTACGGGAGCCACGTGCCCTGTTTCATGTGGAACTTTGGGCCAGAAGGTGGCCTCGGCCACGTCAGACTGCTGGTGGTGCTGCGATCCTTGAGAGGCTATCTTCTGGAGGGAGTTTCAGACCCTTTCTCTTTCTTCCTAGGGAGATGAGCAGCGACTGTATGAGTTCATCGTTCGTCATTTCCTGGCTTGCTGCTCCCAGGATGCTCAGGGGCAGGAGACCACTGTGGAGATCGACATCGCTCAGGAACGCTTCGTGGCCCACGGCCTCATGATTCTGGCCCGAAACTACCTGGATGTGTACCCATATGATCGCTGGAGTGACAAGGTACTAAAGCACAGGCCCGGCCAGAGGCCAGAGGCCACGTCTCACCCCGTGGGCCTCGGGGAAAGGGGAAGACAGCCGTGTTCCCGACCCCAGTGCCGTCTGATGGAGCGGGGCCACGTTCTTTGAAATGGAAGTTGTCTTTTGCCTAAGTGCCACGCGGAATGATCTGACACTTCTGCTGCTCTCTGTAGACCCTCCCCGTCTATGAGAGAGGCTCCCGCTTTCAGCCCAGCACTGTGGAGATGGTGGACGGAGAGACCAGTCCCCCCCAGCTGCTCACCGAAGCCGACCTCATCGCCCTCATGGAAAAGCACGGCATTGGTCAGTAGCTTGCTGTCCTGGTAGCTGGCGGCTCCGGCACACTCCGTACGGGCCAGGCACCGTGTCTCCTGGTCTTTGCCATAGCTCTAACGTGGCCATTATATTCTTCACCCCCTTTGTAGCTGAAGTGAGGCTTAGAGAGGTTAAGAACCTTGGTCTGAGTAAGTCTGCACATGGTGCTCTTAACCACTGCTTTACAGCAGCCGAATGAGGACATCGATGTGTCCCAGGACTCGGGGGCAGTGCGCTGGGAGCACCCTGGCCAGGTCCTGTCCGTGGACTCAGGATATTTGGCCCACACAGGGATTTGCTTCTATTTTGAATAAGTTACCAACATTTAGGGCCTGAGAGATTCCACATAAAAAATCCGTGTCTTCATCTTGCGAGGCGTCGGGTCTGGCAGCCCGCCCCTTCGCGCCCAGAAATGGAATTGGAGTTGAATTGGAGTGGTGGCTGTCCCTTCCCCATCGCTCACACTTGGCTCCGCTCTCGGCTCATTACCTGCCAGGCCCCTGCGGAGTCTGAGTTTGCTGCCACACGCAGCCGTGCCCTTGGTGTTCCTTAAAGCATTCCTCGTAACAGTATGGGAACTGGAAATTAGGTTAAAAGGAAACCGGGCCAGAATTGGCTTTCCCGGTAAGCCCCGTGGCCCAAGGTTTACAGGTGGGTCCCTCGGGACAGATCTGCCACCCCTCGTCAGTTTTCGTCACGGCTCTGTGGATGGTCTCCGGCAAACCTAGTTCAGAGGGGCAGCGGCACGATGGAGAGGGAAGTGGATGGAGGGGAAGTGGGAGTTCCCTGGGCGTATTCCTGGGGCACAGCTGCCCGCCCTGGGGCACAGCCGCCTCACTACACAGCGGGTTTTGTGGTCCTGGGACTTAGGAAGGAGTGCCCTCCTGGAGTCCTCTGGCCATTGCTGTACTGTCCGCAAAGTTGCGGGGTTCGCTAAAATTAAAGTTAGTTCACCCATCAGGATTCACTCATTAAAAATCGGAGGCTTCCACAGCTAGATGTTGGTCTAGGCCCCGGAGACACAGACAGGAATCAAGTCTGGTCATTCCATTCCCCCAAGGGCTCATCCAGCGGGAGAAAGAAATCAAAGCGACACTTAAGTCCAGCCCGATGGGCTCTGGCAGGGAGCGGGCAGGGGCCTTAAACCTCATAGGAAGGATTCCTGGCGAGTGACGGCAAGCCAGGCACCGGCCGAGTCTGTAGGACGACAGAGGCACAGGGAAGCACGTGGCACTGTGGCCGGGGGTGTGCGTGGAAGGTGAGGCTGGGAAGATGACCTGAGCCTCGCTGCGGGGCCGGCGTGCCTGCCTAACGAGCTTGGGTGTTGGCCTGTGGCTAGCAGAGCGCAGTTTAAGATTTCTGAGGAAAAGAGCAAAGGCTTATTTTTGTATTTTTATTTCTTTTGAGAGAGAGTGAAGGAGGGGCAGAGAGAGAGAGGGAGGGAGAGAATCAAGCAGGCTCCACACTGTCAGTAGGGAGCCTGATGCGGGGCTCGATCTCACAAACTGAGATCACAACCTGAGCCGAAACCAAAAGTCAGCCACCCGGGCGCTCAAGAGAGCTACGTTTTTAAATATGTTACCAGCTTTTAAAAAAAAAAAAAAAAAAAAAAAAAAAAAAAACCTAAAAATGTTACCAGCTTTATTGAGATATAATTCACATACCACACACTTGACTGATGTAAGACGTACAGATCAGCGTCCAGTATATTCACAAAAGTGTGCAACCCTCCCCGCAATTAAACTTAGAACGTTTTCATTGTCTCAGAAAGAAACCCGGTGCCCATTAGCAGTCACACCCCATCCCCCCTTCTCTCCAGTCCCGGGCAACCACTCATCTTTCTGACTAGAACGACACGGCGTGTGGCCTTTTGTGACCGGCTTCTTCCACTTAGCGTGTTCTCAGGGGTCATCCACACTGTGGCGGGAATCAGTACTTCTTTTCCTCTTGGCTGGTGCTGTCCCGTTGTGCAGGGACACCACAGTTTGTTTATCCATTCCTCAGTCGACGGACTTTTGGGTCCTTCCCCTTTGTCCCGGTGCACATTTGTGTCCAGGTTTGTGCGTGGACAGTTTTCGGTTCTCTAGGGTAGATAACCTAGCAGTAGAATGTCTGGGTCCTAAGGTAACTCTGTGTTTACCTCTTAAGGAAGTTCTGGACTGTTTGCCGTGGCGGCTGCACCGTTTTACGCTCTGGGAGCGACGCTTGAGGCTTGAGGTTTCTCCGTGCCCTCGCCAACATTTGTGGCTATCGGTGCTTTTTGGTTATACCCGTTCAAGTGGGCGTGAAGTGGTACCTCTGTGGTTTTGATTTGCATTTCTCTGATGCCAGAGCTACATTTGCAGAGAGCCCTTTGGCCACAGCATAAAGAAGGGGTGGGTGGAGGAAGCAGCCAGAAAGGAGGAGACCGAGCACATTGCACTGATGCAGATGACATGACGTGGGCTCCAGCCGTGGCTCTGCCACACGGAGCAGAGGACAGAGACGCAGGAGTTGTGAAGCTGACATTGACAGCTTAAGTGAGGAAGTGGATGCGAGGGAGAAGTGTGGTTTCTGCGTGGGCCGGATGCGAAGGGAGGTGTCTTACCGAGAATAAGAAGTCCAGGCAGAGGAAGGTGCCCACAGGACACCAGGGCGGGGGGACGGTCTGCATCACCCCGAGTAACCAGGACTGGCTTTCAGGTACTGATGCCACTCATGCGGAGCACATCGAGACCATCAAAGCCCGGATGTACGTCGGGCTCACCCCGGACAAGCGGTTTCTGCCCGGGCATCTAGGCATGGGGCTTGTGGAAGGTAAGGAGGAGGAGCTTGCGGGGGTTTTGGCGGAGCCGTGTAACTGAAGTCCCCGAAGGTGTCGCCCGGGGCCACGTAGAACACCGCTCTTGCCCCTGCAGGCTATGACTCCATGGGCTATGAGATGTCCAAGCCCAACCTCCGGGCTGAGCTGGAAGCTGATCTGAAGCTGATCTGTGAGGGGAAGAAGGACAAGTTGGTGGTTCTGAGGCAGCAAGTCCAGAAATACAAACAGGTTTTCACTGAAGCAGTGGCCAAAGCAAAGAAGTGAGTCCGGATCCTACTTGTGTGCGCACGCGGTCATTTAGCTCTGCTTCCTGGGCCGCAACCTCTCCTTGGGCAGCGGGAGCGGGTGGGGGTGATTCAGCAGAAACCGGGCGGCGCGGCTCCTCGCGCCTCGTGAAGTGTGCGCCGCGGGTGGTTAGACGTCCTCCGGCCAGTTCATCACAGCCGGCGGTGTGCCTGGCAGGGCCGTCCCCATGCAGCTCCTTCCCCTTCGGGTTTCCTCCCGAGGCTTCCCCTTCCCCTAGAGCTTCGTCAGCATACAAACGGTGATCGGAAAGATCTGGTCCGGTCATGCCAGGCTATTGGCGCCAGGTAGAGACGCCATTCTCTTGATTTTAATTGTCCTGAGTTAACAGGCAGCACAGCCGTGGGGCAGGACACCTAGGGCTGGTGTAGGACACGTTTGCTCTGTGGAGTATTTTTTGGAGGTGGCCACGCAGCAAGCGGCACGTGTGCGTGTTGTTAGACGCAAACCTGTTTTCTACCCCATGCCAGTTTGGCAAAGAAGCGGATGAGCCGGGGCACCCGGCGGGCTCTGTCGGGAGACCATGTGACTCTTGATCTCAGGGTTGAGTTCGAGCCCCGTGTTAGGTGTAGAGATTACTTAAAAATAAAATCTTAAAAGAAAGAAAGAGAAATGGATGAGCTAGTTTATTTATTTTTAATGTTTATTTATTCTTGACAGAGAAAGAGAGACAGGGCATGCATGGGGGAGGGGCAGAGAGAGAGGGAGACACAGAATCCGAAGCAGGCTCCGGGCTCCGAGCTGTCAGCACAGAGCCCGACGCGGGGCTCGAACTGAAGGACCGCGAGATGAAGACCTGAGCTGAAGTCAGACGCTCAACCAACTCAGCCACCCAGGGGCCCCAGGATGAGCTCATTTAAATGTAAATCCAGACAGACAGACACTTCTGGAGTGCATGCTAGGACCCTGTGCAGTTTTGTTTGGTGCGGGGCTGGTGACAAGGCAAAAAGTACCTGCCTCTAGCTGGATCACTCCCGGGAGCTGCCAGGAGCCAGAGAGGAGCCAGGGCCGCTTGGCCAACACAGCTCCGTCTGCCTCCGTTCTCCGCATCAGGCCTGCGGCGAGCAGCCCGCCGGTTCCCCTGGTCACACTCATGCTGTGCGCACGTAAGAATATCATAAATGTTTTGCTCTTCCTTCAGATTGGACGAGGCCTTATCCCAGTACTTTGGGGAAGGGGCAGAGGTGGCCCAGCAAGAAGCCATCTACCCAGCCATGCCAGAGCCCATCAAGAAGTGCCCGCAGTGCAACAAGGACATGGTCCTCAGGACCAAGAAGAGTGGCGGGTCAGTGCCAGACTTGTTCCCGCCGGTGCTCACCCAGCACTTGCTGGGTTGGCCATACAGCCCCCTGCAGGGCCCTGTCGTTTCACTTCTGTGTCTGTCTTTGTTTGTTTGTGTATTTATTTGTTTATTTATTTATTTATTTTTAATGTTTATTTTTGAGAGAGAGAGAGAGAGAGAGAGACCGAGTACTAGTGAGGGAGGGGCAGAGAGAGATGGAGATACAGAATCCAAAGCAGGCTCCAGGCTCTGAGCTGTCAGCACAGAGCCCGACACGGGGCTCGAACCCACAGGCCGCGAGCTCATGACCCAAGCCGGAAGTCGGCCGCTTAACCGACTGAGGCACCCAGGCGCCCCTCTGTGTCATTATTTAAAGGCACGCCTGCTGCTGCCGGCCCCTGCACTAGGTATTGGAGGTAGAAGGCTAGCTGACAGTACCCGGCCTTGGAGTCGTGACATGACCTGGGATCCAGAGGAGGTGGGGGATGACGGCAGATTTGCGTCCCTTGTGGATCAGACGCCGCCCACTCACCGTGTGGAGGATGGTGGAGGAGCATGAGCTGAGGACCCCGTTGGGTCTGAGTTCAAATCTCACTTCTGCCACACACAAGTTTTGTGCCCCAGAGCAGGTTACTTAACTACTAAGCGCCAATTCTCCATAAACCTGGGGCGGTGGGGTCTACTCTGGGAAGGGTGAGGGTTTGGCGTCATGGGTCAGAAGTCTAGTAGCGCAGGGCCTGACGTGGTAGAGATACTCAGCGGCGCTGCTGTTCTTCTTCCGGCTTTGGCGCTGATTTGGACCTGGACGTGCCACATCCCTTCTCACTCTTAGTGCAGCAGTGGGTAGGCAGTTTGTTGCGAGGCTCCCCAAGGCGGCCCCTGGCCGCTGACAGGTGTTCACAGCAGGAGTAGGGAATGGAGATGGTGGCCGTCATTTATCACGTGCCATCCCCATGGGGGGCACGATGCACGGTCCTCGACGTACATTCTGGACTCCATAACCACACAGCAGGGTGGTGTTTTTACCTCAGTTTCGTACGGAGTGGAGGCTGAGGCTTCGTGGGCTGAAGCGACTTGTCTACAGCAGGCAGCCCTGGGGAGCGGGAAGGGCAGAATTTGATCCCAGGTCTTCGCGGCCCTTCATTCCTTTGCCCCCTTTGGGCTGCAGCCGTGTGCCGCCTCTGTACTGCCACGGGAGCAGGTGGCATCCCCGACTACTGACCCGTCACTGGCCTGGGCAAAGAGAAGGCCAGGCCGGCTCTCAGAAACCAGAGGTTAATGGGCCCAACTTGGCAGTGGGCAGCAGGTGCACACATACGAGCCGGTGCTGGTACAGGCTTCGCCCAGTGCGGACTGCCACATGCGAGGGCTTAGTAAGTGCTGTGCTGTGAACTCTGAAGTTCTCCGAGTGCTTGAGTCACCGGGGGGAGGCGGGGGGGTCTGGGGATTGTCTTGTGGAATTTACCACTCCAGGGCTTATCTGATAGTTGCCGTTTCTCAGTGGATTAGCTGTTTGAATAATTGGGGTTTGGGATTTGGTTAGTTTTCCCCTGGTCTGGTCGTACCCAGGCATGCTCAAAGGACATCATAAACTGTGTTCACGTTGGCTAGTCCAGCCCTAAAGTTTCGTGGCTGGAAGCTGTAGGGAATTGTTGGCCAAGGGGCACCTGGCTGGCTCAGTCGGAAGAGCACACAACTCTTGATGTCCGGGTCGCGAGTTTGAACCTGACATTGGGTGTAGAGATTACTTAAATAGATAAAAACCTCGGAATGATGTGGTGCAGGTGTCCTGAGTAAAAGCTCTTTCATCAGACAGATAGGGTTCTATTCCCAGCTCTCTTACTCACCGCATGTGCATCCTTGGGCAGGTTTCCAGACTGTTCCCCACCTCAGTTTGCCCCACTATAAACTGAGAGTATCAACGGTTTCTATCAGAATTGTCATGTGGAGAAGTTGGGGAAGGTCTGAGAGCACACAGCCCGGAACCTGAGCAGCACCTGAGCAGAACCCTCAGGTCGTGGCCTTGCTATGGCCCGGGTTGGTCAGTGGGTTGTTTTTTGGTTTTGTTTTATTTATTTGTTTTGAGAGAGAGAGCGCGGGCATGTGTGCAAGAGCATGGCGGGGGGGGGGGGGGGGGGGGGGCGGAGAGAATCCCAAGCAGGCTCTGTACTGACAGTGCAGAGCTCAACTCGGGGCTCGACCCCCCCCCCCCAAACTGTGAGATCAAGACCTGAGCTGAAACCAAGTCGGAAGCTTAACTGACGGAGCTCCCCAGGCACCCTGGTTTGGTGCTTCTAAAGAAAGCAGAGTCAGCAATACGTATTTCTTTTTTCAGGAAGGTGGGAGATAAACGCAGGCTAGTTTTTCTCATCAGTACCAGCGACTGTGTATCCATTTACGTGTCCTTCGGAAAAATCAAGCTCTCCCTTAATCAACTGAGGAAAAGTCTCCCTGCCAGATGGGTGTTTGTTTATTTCCTGCATGCAGTCTGGTGGCTCCTGCCTGACCCCGCTCCCTCTGCCCTCCAGGTTCTACCTCAGCTGCACCGGTTTCCCAGAATGTCGATCGGCCATGTGGTTCCCTGACTCTGTGCTGGAGGCCAGCAGGGACGGGACTGTGTGTCCGGTTTGTCAGCCGCACCCTGTTTACAGGTGAGCTGGCCCCTGAGTCGGCTGCAGGAAGAGCACAGGTGGGAGGGAATCTCCTGGGACTTTCATTCCTAGACCGCTGCGTGGCCGGGGGCGAATCGGTGCTCTCAGCAGCAGCTGGGTTGGCAGTCCTAAATCGGTCTGTGTCCCTTCCCTTTCCAGCTAGATTGCTGCCAAGTAGGGCATGGGGAAGAGAATATTCGTGTGTCGGCCGTGGCTTCCAGGCTCCTCCCAAAGGCCCAGAGCCCTCGTGTAGAACCGGTCCTCAGACCTTTTGGCCATAGGACCCCTTACACTGGTAAAAATCATTGAGGAGCCCAAAGAGCTTTCGTAGTGAGTTAAGCTCATCAATAAGCTTATCAATTTAGATTAACTTATCTAATTAATTAACTTATCTAATTAACTTAGGTTAAGCTTATCGATAAGCTTATCAATTTAGATTAACCATCTAAATTAAAGTGGAGGCATTTAAAGACATATGTATTAATTTTACAATGCATACACTGCATACTGACATAAATGGCATGTTTTTACTTACTTCCAAAGCAGACCAAACCAAACAAAACAAAACAATGCATTGTTTCCCATTTCTCTAAGTCTAATGTCTGGCTTTAGATAGGAGACTGTTGGACTCCGGCCTCTGCTCCCAGGCAGTGTGCTGGGCCCGTGGCATGGGCTGTGGCCTTTGGCAGAGTCGCATGCCTACAGCAGGGAAGAATGACGGCTGTAACTTCCTAGCCTTGTAACAAAATACCTTGAAAGGGCCTGGGAGCCTCCAGGAGCCTGAGAGCCGCTGGTGTTACAGGAAGTGAACCTTTCAGAGACTTCTGTATTTTGGTGATTAATTGGGATCTTAGATTTCCCCTGCTTCCCCCTCTGCCCTCGTGACAGCTGGACGGGCTAACGGTTGGCAGGTGGCTGGCGTGGGCTCCTGGGGCACCGAGGGGAGGCCCAGGGTGGGCGCAGCCCTTTTCGGACCAGAAGACTTACAGCTGGTGGTTCATGCTTTCACTCACCTTCTGGCCTCACTAGGTTGAAGTTCAAGTTTAAACGCGGCAGCCTTCCCCCGACCATGCCTCTGGAGTTTGTGGGCTGCGTCGGAGGATGTGATGAGACCCTGATGGAGCTCCTGGACCTAAGATTCTCACGGGGCGCCCCCAGAGCCAGCCAGCCAGCCAGCCAGCCCTCTAACCACCTGCAGGCTAGCCAGTCCCTGAACAGAATCGACAGCGCCCCCCGGGCCCTGCCACCACCCGCCGCCACTGGTGAAAGTGACTCTGTGACCTGCAACTGTGGCCAGGAGGCCGTGCTGCTCACCGTCCGGAAAGAGGGTCCCAACCAGGGCCGGCAATTTTATAAGTGCAACGGTGGCGGCTGCAACTTCTTCCTGTGGGCCGACAGCAGCCCCCCGGATGCAGGGGGGCCCCCCCCCTCGGCACCAAGACCCTCAGGTGGCTCGGCAGGACGCCCGCCTGGCCCGGGGCATCGCCGGGGTGGGTTTGGCAGACCTGGCGATGACAGCGGAGGGGGCACGTCGTGCCTGTGCAGCCAGCCCACCGTCACCCGGACGGTGCAGAAGGACGGGCCCAACAAGGGGCGCCAGTTCCACACATGCGCCAAGCCAAGAGAGCAGCAGTGCGGCTTCTTCCAGTGGGCGGACGAGAACGTGGCCCCAGGTGAGACGGGACTTGTGTAGCCGGGCCGGGCCGGGGCTCTGCTGCGGTTCGCATGGCGTCCACCTCCTAGGGCAAGGGCGGCCCCTGAAGGGAGGGCGGGGCAGCGGTGGGGCCGGCAGGTGTGCGTGTGGTCTTCATGCCAAATTCAAGGCCCACAGAGCTGCCCACTGCGCACCCGGCACTACGCTAGACACGCTATCTGTGCGTCTTCCACTCCCGTCAGCTCAGCACGTGCTCACAGTTGTACAAACAGGGCAGCTGAGTCCCAGCGAAACGCCTCCGCTGGGGGTCGCACCGCAGCACAGCCCGAGGTCAGCCGGACCGCTCGGCTCTGCGCTCCTCTAGCCTCGGTAGGCTCTCAAGGTCCTTGTCTTCAGCTGCGGAGCCTGGCCCTGGGGATGTCTAGGAACCTGCCCAGAGTTACATGGTTTGGGCCTGGTAACTGGGTCTGGTGAGAACCACCACCCAGACGTTGGAGCAAGGCAGATCACGCGCCCGGAGGCACTTGGAAGTGGTCCCCGCCCACCCCAGTGCGCGGCAGAAGCTTAGTTGGTACCTGAGAATAGCCGAAAGGCCTGTTGTCGGACAGAGCTGGTCCCAAGCCTAGCTATAGAACCTTGAACGAAGGGCCCGGCCTCACCGCCTCAGTTTCCTCGGTGAGCTGGGCACTTGCCTACCTTCCTTAGGGTTCCTGTCTCAGAAGAGTTTAGTTAAGTCTCAGACGGTGATTCTAACACACATTGCCAGCTCTGCTTGTACAGGAAGAACCCAGAAGGCTGGGGAAGGCGCAGGGCTGGCTACCAGTGCCCGAGGGGGCTGGAGGCAGCCACCGCCACGACAGACTCGGTTTGCAGTGTGTGAGAGGTGGTCCAGGAAGTGGTGTCTGACGTCCAGGCCAGCTGATCAGTTGTCCCGGGTGACACAGGGCGGTCCAAACTAAGAGGCCCATTTGAGGGCTGGAGGAATCCAGAACTCCCGTTTCCTGGCACGGACGGTGGGGAGCAGGTTGTTGGTCACAGGCCTGCTGGGTTTTGCTGCTTCTCCACGTGGCCTCAGGCCAGTTGGCAGGATGTTGCTTCTGTAAAGAAGGCCTGTGTGAAGTGACAATAGTGCCCTCCTTATCAGGATAGTGATGGTGGGCCAAGGCCTTCAAGGACACAGGGTCATTTAGGGAGTGGTGTCGGGGCAACGGAAGGGGGGGACACACCGTGTGCGGCGAGGAGGGAAGGGAGCCTGGCCTGTGGGCGGACGTGACCATACAAAGGCCGGAGGGACGCCCTCTGCCCAGTGCTGGGACCTGTATTTCTGGCCACTTGTGTGTCTGTTCCAAAGTCAGCCTTCCCCTGACTCTTCCCACAGGGAGTCTCGGAGTCCAGACCTGGCCAAGAGGCAGGGGCTTCCAGGGGCCAGAGGCCAGAAGCAAAAGAGCCCGGGCCACTTCCTCAGACACGGGCTCCACGGCCAAGAAGCCCCGAAAATGCAGCGTTTGCCACCAGCCTGGACACACCCGTCCCTTCTGTCCTCAGAACACATGAGGCAGGGGAGGGGAGAGAGAGCCACGTCCTCACACCTGCCCCTTCCGTCTCAGGAATAAGCTGTTTTCACAGGGACCAGGCTGCCCTTCGCTGCCCTGGAGGCTTTGCAGAAAGTGGCGGCTTTTGGAGTCTCGCCGCCTGTCGTGCTCGGGAGTCTGGATCCGGACCGCTGTCTCGAGAAGTCCGTCTCTGGTGGACGGTGGCTCCCCGCCTGGGCTTCTTGCTGCTGGCGCCGCAACGCATTTACCAGCGGGGTTGGTGCGTCCCACGCTGTGGCTCCAGGCAGCCTGGAAGGGGCTTTGCCCACAGACATTCTGAGAAGGGGATGGGAGCGGTTCTTGTTCTAGAATTGTGTCCGTGGGAGCCGCTCCCACAGCTCGTGTGCCTTAATAAAGAATTCCGTCCCTCTCTTCTGGTGGGTGTGGTGCAGTGTCCGGTGAACGGTGGCGGGAACGACAGCCACAGACGCCAGCCAGTGCTCAGGGGGACCTCTCGCCTGTCTCTGGCCCCCTGCGCCTCTCTTCCCGGCCCCTGCCCGTCCTCCCTGTCCACACGGCAGGCAGCGAGCCCAAGCGCTCCCAGCCCCACAAACGGCTTGCCCCGCAGAGCAGAGACACGGTACGAGATAACGGATGCTTCCACGCTTCGCAGAGGTGGCCGTGTCCCTGGTCTGTCTTTACAAAACCCTCTGAATGATACATAACCGTGTGGTTTCTTTCACTGGTTAGAAGAGAAGCAGAAACGGGGTGTGAGTTGCCCGGAGTTGCAGTGCTAGTAGGTGACGAAGTGAGCTGCCCTTGGGTTTTGGACTCCTGGCCCTGTACCGTTCGGTTTGACTGACAGCTCCGTTCCCTGCCTGGATGGCAGCGGGCAGCGTTTTTTAAGAGCAGCGGGTGGGGGCGCCTGGGTGGCGCAGTCGGTTAAGCGTCCGACTTCAGCCAGGTCACGATCTCGCGGTCCGTGAGTTCGAGCCCCGCGTCAGGCTCTGGGCTGATGGCTCAGAGCCTGGAGCCTGTTTCCGATTCTGTGTCTCCCTCTCTCTCTGCCCCTCCCCCGTTCATGCTCTGTCTCTCTCTGTCGCAAAAAATAAATAAACGTTGAAAAAAAAAAATTTTTTTTAAAGAGCAGCGGGTGGCCCAGAGTTGCTCGTGGAGCGTCCGGGCGGCGGGGTGGGTCACGGCCCTGCTGTTGTGTTTTATTCCCCTCCCCCCAGCCCTCGGCAACACCAGTCTACTTTCCGTCTTGATGGTTTTCCCTGTCCTGAACATTTCTTATAAACGGGATCACAGAGCATGCGACTTTCTGTGGCTTCTTCCGACTTAGCGCGTCGTCTTCCAGGTGCATCCACAGGCGCGTGTCAGTACTCGTGGCCGAGTGATATTCGGTCATGTGGATGAACCACACTATGTCCCTCCGGGCAGAAGTTGACGGACATTTGATCCGTTTCCACATTTTGGCGCTCGTCAATAGCGTTACCATACGCTCAGGTACAAGGTACATCGTGGGGAGCCTGGGTGGCTCCGTTGGTTAAGCATCCAACTCTGGATGTCAGGTCAGGTCCTGATCTCGGGGTCGCGAGTTTGAGCCCCACTTTTAGCTCCGCTCCTCGCATGAAGCCTACCTAAAAAAAAAAAAGACGCGACCCCCTGTTCTCAGTTCTTTGGTGTGCACACCTGGGACTGGACCTGCCGGCTCTTCGGGTAATTCTGTGCAACCGCCAAGCGGTTTTCCACAGCAGCTGCCCCATTTTACGTTCCCGCCAACAGCGCACAAGGGAGTTCTCCGCATCCTCGCCAGCACGTATTTCCCTCCTTTGGATAATTATTTTATTACCCATGCTAATGGGTGTAAAGTGTTCCTGTGGTTTTGACGCGCATTTTCCGAACGGCCGTTGACGTAGCGCATCTTTTCATGCGCTGTGTCTTGTTGTTGCATAAGAGTTCTTTATAGGTTCTAGATTTTACGTGCGTATCTGCAGATTTTAATCTTCCCACAGGTAACTCCAGTGTGTGCCACTACCGGGTTGGACTGTCCCCGGGTCAGACCTGGCTGGGGTGCTGACTCTCCACCAGCCTGCGGTGCCTCCCCGGACTTGTGCCCTAACTGCTGAGCCGGAGAGGCCTCGTCCGTAACAGGGTGATGGTACGCACCTGGGGGCTCTTTGGCGGGAGGTCAGAGCCAGGCCTGACTGGCTGCAGTGAGAACGTCACCGACAGAACCCGCGGGGGAGTTTTCCAGGTCCCTTGATGGCCCGCTGAGGCTGGCAGCGTTCAGGCAACAAGAAATTGATCTGTCCCCCTCTAATGGTGACTGGAAAGGTTTGGACCCCCGTATGGACCCCCACACACAGCTTGTGCGGTGCAGGGCCGAGGCGAAGACCACCCCAGCTCGCTGAGTCCTGGTTGCAGCTGAGCACTAGGCCAGGCGGATCACGCGCCGTGTTAATCAGCTTCCCAGCCTCCCTGCAAGGCAGCGCCTGCTGCCTGTCTGATGGTGGAGATCGCGGCCCGGATGGGGACCTGCTTACCCCTAGAAGCTGTCAAGCAGGAGTTGAAGTCGGCTGCCATGCCTGCACCTCGGAGCTCTGGGAGAGTCCACACTGTTCTCCACGCTGCAGGGCGAGCCGCCTGCCGCCCCTCAGAGGAGAGGAAGCCTGGCTGATGCCGCGCACACCTCCCCGTCAGCTGGTCTGCCGGCCCCGGGCTCACAGAATCCATCTCTGAAGCTTCCTGGTCTTAGAGCAGCTGGAAACTACAGATGAGTCCCCTTCCCCGCCCCCCGCCACTCCACACGTGCCAGGCACACTGGGCACCAGCTCCTGGGACAGCGGCAGGAGACGCTGCAGCCCTTTGGGGTGAATCACAGCCCACGCTCCTCCCAGGAACACGTCAGCTGCTCAGACCCCGGGATCGCGCGTGGTGTTCGAGTTCCCGGGACTAGAATACAAAGTGGTGCAGGTTCAGCGAGCGCGCCAGGTGGTACCACTCTTCCCCCCCCCCCCCCACCCCGGCCGTCCCTTCTGGGGTCAGATGTGTGCGCCCCATCCCCGCCTCAGACTGCCGTGTTCATGGTGGGAGAGCGGGGCTCCGGGTTGCAAGGTCACGACTGAAGGAGCTGGAGAGTCTGGCCTTCCCACCGGCCTGAAGGCGCGGCCCGATGGACTGTGCTGTCCCAGGAAATTGGCAGGAGTGCAGAAAGGATGCAAAACAGCATCCCGGGAGCCCGTCTTTGGGGTACAATCTGTGCTTCATCCGCTACAGCCTTAGCGTCCTCAACAAAGCGAGTGCAATCAAATGGTCATGTTGCTGGGGTTTGCTTGTTGTTTTTTTTTTAAATAACTTTTTCTGATTACAAAAGAAAAATTGACTTCTGAAAAATGTAAATGCGTAAGACATATGCTATATGCCAGGTTGAAGGCCTCCGTTTTAGGGTGAACAGGCCGGAGGTGGAGCAGTGGCCTTGGCCTACAGGCTGCTGGGTGGGCAGCTCCAGCCCCCACCCCTGGGCCCCAGCGCCCTTTTGGGCCCCGCCAGCCACATAAATCTGAAGGGGAAGGGCCCTTTGCCACCAAAGCTCGAGAAGTGCCTTCCTCGTGTGCCTCGTAAGCTAGCTCAGAGGCAATTCTCAAGGTAGATTCTGGCTCGTGAAGGAACCAGGTGGCCCCTCAGCTGACACTGAAGTGACAGCTTCTCGGCGCGGTCCAGGTAGGTGTGGAGAGCCACAGACAGCCGGCGCGGCTGGTGGGAGCGTGAATCTCCCAAGTCGTGAAGTCTGCTGGAAGGAGGTTGGGAGCCGCCAAGATGGGGCAGAGGCGTGGGCGTGGGCCCCGGGCTTCTGCCTCCCCGACGCAGACACTTGCCCTTCCTGCCTGGCCGGCCGGTGTCAGCTCGGTGCTCTGGGCCAGTTTTCCAGCCTGCTGACCCACGTCCTTCCAGAATGCAGTTTGGCCAGATCCTTCAGGGTCTGAACACTGAATGCTTTGCACTCCCAGGAATGTCCTGTGCCACAGCTTGTGTGCACAGAGACTTTCTTCAGGGTTTGTTGTTGTTGTTGTTTAATGTTTTTTATTTATTTTTGAGAGACAGAGCGAGAGAGCAAGCAGGGGAGGGACAGAGGGAAACATAGAATCCGAAGCAGGCTCCAGGCTCTGAGCTGTCAGCACAGAGCCTGAGACGGGGCTCGAACCCACAAACCGTGAGATCATGACCCGAGCTGAAGGACGCTTAACTGACTGAGCCACTCAGGCACCCCAGGGTTTATTGTTTTTTAAGTACAATTATCCCCCTGCTTATGGGTGGGGGATACATCCCAAGACCCCCCCGCAGTGGATGCCTAAAACTGCGGATAGTACCAAACCCTATATACTCTGAGTTTTACTATGCCTTTTCCCAGAACACATGAGAAAGTTGGAGAAAGTCCAATTTATAAATTAGGCACAGTAGGAAACTCACAATAACTTATAATAGAACAACTATAACAATATATTGTAATAAAAGAGATGTGAATGTGGCCTCTCTCTCCCTCTCAAAATACCGTATGGCACTGTACCCACCCTTCTTTTTTTTTTTTTTTAATTTTTTTTTTTTAACGTTTTATTTATTTTTTTGAGACAGAGAGAGACACAGCATGAATGGGGGAGGGTCAGAGAGAGAGGGAAACACAGAATCGGAAGCAGGCTCCAGGCTCCGAGCCATCAGCCCAGAGACCGACGCGGGGCTCGAACTCACGGACCGCGAGATCGTGACCTGGCTGAAGTCGGACGCTTAACCGACTGCGCCACCCAGGTGCCCCTGTACCCACCCTTCTTGTGAGGATATGAGATGATAAAATGTGTGATGAAGGGAGGTGAATGGCGTGGACCTTGTGACGTAGCGCCAGGCTGCTATTGACACGATGATACATCAGGAGGGTCATCTGCTTCTGGTCCGCAGTCGACCAGGCAGAACTGAAACCGCGGAAAGCGAAACCATGGGTAAGGGAGATCTACCGTCATCGCGAAGATTGGAACAACTGGACAGGTCGGCTCTAGGGAATGAAAGGTAGCCCCACTTCGTAGACTGTTCTGCAGCTAAGCGTTTCCTGAAGAGAAGTGCAGACAAGTGGAGTTACAAAAAGAATACGTTTTATGTACAGTAAGATTTATTCTGGACTCAGGGTGGAAGGGGTGTCGGTGACATGTTTTGAATTAGTAAGTTTCTATTTGCTGTTGGGGGGGGGGCTGTTTTTTGTTTTTTATCTGCATCGGCGATTCTCTCTGAACAGGTAGCATCTCTGCTGTGCCACAGTCATCAGAGCTCCTGGCTTTGGGTCACATGGCAAAGCTAAGTCAAGGACACAGATTGCCTGCTTTTGCCACCGTGGCCAGAGTCTAAATATTAAGACATTTAGACCCTGGGCTGAGCCCACAAGTGGCTCAGACAGACTTGGAGTGGCCCTTGCGTTAAAGGGGTGCGTGAAACTGATCAGCAACCGCTCTGGGCTGGCCCAGCACACGAGGTCCTGAAAAGGCTCTTAGCAAAATGATGATTTGTTTCCAGTTCTCTGGCCAGCAGCTGAAAGTCCCAGACACTAACCTTGGGTAAGTGATGTAACCACGAGCACCTCCTTTCTTTTTAAAAAAAAAAATTTTTTTTTCAACGTTTATTTATTTTTGGGACAGAGAGAGACAGAGCATGAACGGGGGAGGGGCAGAGAGAGAGGGAGACACAGAATCGGAAACAGGCTCCAGGCTCCGAGCCATCAGCCCAGAGCCCGACGCGGGGCTCGAACTCACGGACCGCGAGATGGTGACCTGGCTGAAGTCGGACGCTTAACCGACTGCGCCACCCAGGCGCCCCTCCTTTCTCTCTTTTTTTAATTCATCCTCGGTTTTTCTTGCTGAAATCATAGCGGGAGAATTTCTCAGAGCTACCTGAAGCATGGGGCTTCCACGGAGGGCACCACGTGGTGGGGTTTGATCATCTACGAAGAGGGGCTCTGGACTCAGCTGGCTTCCAGACTGCTGCCCCCGGCTGTGCCCAGCCAGCCCTCCACGGGGGTCCTGAGGAGCACGGCTTGGTCAGACACAGGCCTGGCACCGGGAGCCCCTTGCTGTGTCGGTGGGGAGGCAGCAGGGGCCAACAGTCTGGTCCCTATGTCAGCCAGGCCCCACGCGAACACCACTCGAGCAGTTACTCCGGACACCTGCCTGAGAGCTTGGTATTACGTAATTTACTTTACCAACAAGAATACCAAGGCCCAGCCTCTGTCTGCCTCCGGGCTCTTCCCTTGCCAACACCCGGCTGCCATTACAGCGGCTCAAAGCTCCCTGTGCACCGGTTCCCAAGCCAAGTGACCCGAATGGACCTTGGCTAAGCCAGTCTCCCGCCCTCTGACCCTCACCGCCGCCTCTCCGTGGAGCCATCCAGCTGTCTGAAGGCCCGTGGCAGGGCTCTCATGACCTTCAGAGGCAGCCCACGGTCCCACATCCAGAGGTCCAGGCATCTCGTCTATTCCATGTGCAGGCTCTCAGACGAGAGGGGACATTGATCCTGCTCCTTGTCCTGTACTCCCGGTTCAAAGGGGTGGGTTCGCCTCAGGAAACACACCAAGATGGGAAAGAAAAGGAGGATGGGAACAGTGGCGGGGGTGGCCACACCCTGAGCACTCATGGCCCAAAGCACACGGGGGGGAGGTGGGAACCTCACATTTCTCTGAACACTTGACGAGCTGGCTGGGGGGCAGCCCTGGCTTGCCACAGAAGACATGGGGGCTTGAGGAGTTTAGGCTTTGGGGGGAAAAAAAGAGTCCCTAACTAGTTGGTTCCCATTACTAAAGTGAAACGTCACACCAGGAATCCTGTAGTATCATCCCTCCGCGTAACCTACCTTTCCAGTTCGATCCTAACACCTCCAGGCTGATCCCGAGACCTGTGGCCAAGCTTCCAGGACTCCAAAGACCGGTGTATAAGGGCCCAGCACAAATCACACAGATGTTTGAATTTTTCCTTTTATTCTCATTCACATTCTTTGAGGCATAGCTTTGCTTCAGCAAGAAGGATACCAAAGACGGGAGGGATGCCTGGGAGGTGGGGCGGCCCTCCCTCCCCACCTCTGCCAGGCTTCAGTGAGGACACAGGCGTCAGCGGGGAGCAGTTCAGGTCGGCACTGTGGAGGTCAGGCCCGCTCAGCCGGCTTCCCCGGGAAGGCGCGGCCTCCGCTCTCCGGCAGGACCCAGCAGCAGCTAGTCGGACAGCCCTGCCTCTAGGCAAGGTGGGCAGCACAGGGAACCTTGGCTCCCCCAGCAGCGGAAGGGGGCTCTCCCAGGGGCCTCTCTGCCCAAAGAGAAAAATGGCCCGGTTGGAGGGAGAGGGGCCTTCCCCTGAGGTACGAGGTGGGCAGCACGCCAGACCGAGCTCCTGTTCCAGGCTAGAGGGGAGAGCTCGACAAGCCAACTAGACACGCAGGTGACATCGGGAGACGCAGCCTTTAAATCAGCCCCAAAGCTGCAATCCGGGGGTACCAGGTGACTCCGGCCCCTGGGGGACAAAACAAACACGTCGTATTTACCATCCAGCACCAGAAGCCTCGAGATGCCTGCAGCTGGCACCCGAGGAAAGCGCTAACTCACCCTCTCGACAGAAAAACGGAGCTGCCTTTATCCCCTGCCTAGGACAGCAGAAGCCGTGTTCTGTCAGTGCGTTCACTGCTGGTGACGACGGACCGAGCCCAAGGTCCTAGGGTCGGCCCGAGGGGCGGGAGAGGCCGGCTGCCCCAGAGGCCCGGGCTTGGGGCTCCCGGGACTGCTGCCCGGGACATGCTAACCCCGCGGACTTAGAGCACCCTCCTCTATTCTGGCTAAAGCAAGAGAAAAAGTGCTCTCCAAATTCCTGGAGGGGAGGCGCACACAGCTCACCAGCATCAGCACGAGTGCCGGCCGCCCTGTCCCCACCCATCTAGAGCAGACACTCGGGGGCCTGCAGGCCGCTGTAGAGCGCGAAGCCGATGTCGTCAATCTCCTCCTCGCGCAGGCCGCTCAAGAGGTTCACGCCGGGGTTGAAGTGGCAGGGCAGGCTGGCCCGCTCCAGGCTGTCGATGAGCGACTCCAGGGCCTGCAGGAAGCGCTCCCCCAGGGCCGCCTCGGCCCAGTCCACCTCCTCCTCCCCCAGGCGCAGAACCACCTGGGTCAGATGGCAGCGGTCCAGCCGCCCCAGGGCGGGGTGGCCGCGGCAGACCCCGCACAGCAGCCGCAGCAGCCGTCGGCGGGTCCCGGCATCACGCTCGTCCAGGGCCCGCAGCCTGGCGGCCTCTGCAGGGTACAGGTCCTGCAGCCAGAGGTTCCCGGCCAGCCCCTCCAGGGGCCAGGCCAGAAGGAGGCGGTCTTCGGCGTCGGCACCGGTGACCGCCAGGAGCACGGCGACGGTGAGCTCGAGGCGCTCGTGCTGCACGTCGAGCAGCAGCTCCTCCGAGGCCACGCTGGGCCGGATCAGGCACCCGAGGAGGCCGCCGATGGCCGGCCAGTTGACGGAGGAGGCCAGGGCCTTGCGGAGCAGCTCCAGCAGGACCCGGGAGGAGAGGTAGCCGCCCACCAGGAAGCGGTCCCAGGGGCTGCTCCCACGGGGATGGAACTCAAGCTGAGTCCTGCGCACGGCCCAGCAGCGAGGGTCCCTGGCCACGGTGTCCACGCCGGGCACCAGGCCCCACAGGCCCACCTCCAGCACCAGGGGAACCAGGAGGCGCACGCGGCTGGCGGCCCCCCCCTGGAGCCCGTCATAGAGCGGCCCGCCGGGCACAAGGGCCCCGAAGGGCAGTTCTGGGAATTTGTTCCGCAAGTAGGCCTGCAGCTCAAGGGCGATGTCACCGGCCAGCTGCTTGGCCAGAGCCACGTGGGCCTCTGGGATGGTCACGTGGTCCCGCTCGAACACCAGCAGCTTCTCCTGAAACGTCAGGCACAGCGGTGCTGGGGAGCTCGGCTGAGGCAACGGCTGAGGCTCGGTGTCTGAGGGCCCCTCTGCAGAATGAAGGGGTCAGGGACTGTGTCAGAAGACCCCGCGAAGAGCCAGGAGAACTCTACCCAATTACTACCCGTGTGACATCCTGGGTCTCGTCTTCTTCACCTGTGAAACAGTCACCTGAGAGGGCACTTAAGCTCAAGTCCTCACGCACAGGGAGCACGTGGTGACAAATTCTCACTGCCTCAGATCCCCCGCACCCTAAAACAGCTTCATGTAGAAAGGGAAAACAGGTTACTGGCCTCAGTTTCCCCACCTGGGGCCCCTCGCCGTCGTAACGCTGCTGCCATGCTCTGGTACCACCCTCCCAGTCGCATCTTGGTGGCCGGAGCCTTGACGCCACCCAGGAAGTTAGCAGGGCAGAGAAATACGCCACCATTAATCATGCAGGGAGAGGGCACCCTGGAGGAGCAGGGACTTGCACAGGTCACACAGGGCAGTCAAGGCGGAGTCTGGGTTGCATCTCCCAAATGTGACCACCAGAGGGGGACCTACCCAGGTTTGGGGGGCAGGGGTGCCGCTCACCAGGGGCAGATGGCAAGGGGGCGGGGAGCGATGCTGGCTGGCTGAGGGCAGCAGGTGGGGTCCGGGGCTGCAGGCGTGGCGTGGTCTTGAGTAGGGTCAGTTCCTTCCAGCTCTCCTCCAGGCATGTGGTGTCCCCTTTGGCATCATCCTCGTCTCGAGGGCTGGTGGCCCTGTCGATGAGCTGCAGGCCGAGTGACAAGGATCAGAGCATCTGAAGCCTGGGCAGCCGTGCCAAAGCCGGCGGCAAAGCCGAGGTAGCCGGGGTAGAGAAGCAGGTCCCAGCTGTGGGCTGTCCCCACCACCCTCTGGGGCCCCGCTGCAGGGAGGAGGACAGCGGTCCCCGGCTATAAGTAGCTCAGCCTGGCCTTACCCGCTTCACAGCCAAGGTAGCAATTCCCAGCACAGCGGCCCCACCAACACCCAGCACCAGGCGGGCATTGGCCAGGAGGAAGTCCACAGTGCTGCCCAGGACCTCGTCACGCTGCCTCCCCCGTTTCTGGGAGAACTCTGCCATGGTCTGTCCGCCTGTAAAAGAGCAGGGTGCAGGGATAGCTAGATGGGGGCGGCCAGGCTGGCAGTGGGACAGACCCCATCCTGCTGGGGTAGCTGACAGTAGAGCCCGTGAGAGGCGATCCTGGGAACTTCTCAGGAGAAAGGGTTTCTTGGGAGGAGATGGGGAGCTGCCCAAACCCTCCTCCCCCAAACCTACAAACAGCTCACCCATCCTCTGGACAGGGAAGGTCACATAGGCCTGAAACTTGTAGCAGGTCAGAGAAGGAGGCCCGTCTTCTCCATCCCACCCTCAAGGACCCCCTGCATCACCTCAGACCGTGAGGTGGGTCTTATCATCACGACTGCCATCTTAGAAACAGGCTGCCAGACCACACAGGGAGCGGTGTGGACTCGGACCCACGACTGCAAAGCTTCCTGACTCTTGCCCACCCCCAGCGTCCAATCGGTCTCCAGGGGCCTATGGCCAGGTCCTAGAGGCTGCTTCATCCTGGTTCTTAACAAGGGCTGGGCAGAGCAGGAGAAAACAGGCCTAAAGACACAGCTGGGGTCCCAGGCAGGCTGCTCTGGAGGGCCCCTCAGGCCTTTGAGGGAACCTCAGTGAAGCTCAGGGGGCCTCAGGTACCCCCCCTCCCCAGATCTCAACAGGGTAATAGAGGTATCAACTCAAAGGATGGGAGGAATGAGATGGCCCAGGACGCCCAGGGAGGGCAGGAGACACTCGTCAACAGGTAGGTGCCAGTCAAGGTTGAAGACCCAGTTGTGGGGACAAGCAAGCAAGGTTTCTCTAAAGACCCCAAACAGAACTGGCTTAGTGCATCTCTGGGCCCCTCAGGTTTAGAATAATAACGGGGGGTGGGGGGAGGCGGTGGCCGCTGTCCTCAGAGGCTGGGAGCCCAAGCAACAGAGAGAGAGGAGAGTCTGAAGCCCCGGCTTTGTTCACCTGTAAAATGGCACAGGCAGTGGTGAGGAAGGATTCACAAGCGAGGAGCCCAGAACTGTAGCGTTGGTTAGAGCCGGGCACTTGGGAAGCAGAGGCAGAGATCCTTCCCAGACCCAGGCCACCAAGCTCCAGCCTCAGGTTCTTCCAGGGGAAATCCTGCCCTCAGGCCCTGAGAGCTGAGGGGGTGTGTGACCAAAGCACAAGCTCACATACCAGGCAGTACCTGACCAGGCAGAACTGTCTTCTGTGCAGATGCCTGAGCAGATGACCATGGGCCCAGAGCCATCTTGGGCACCAAGGACTTCTGCCCTCCCTGCTCAGCTGTGGGTGCCCACGGCTCAGTTGCCAGGTGACCAGATGCCTAGAGCAGCTAAAGCCTGAATCACTGCGAGAGTCAGCCCCAACACCTCCCCCAATTTGGCCAGACTAAAAATAGGACAAGAGGGCTCTGGGGCCTGGGTTGGTCAAAGGCTAGGGTGATGACCCACCAAGGCCCTGAAGCCATTTTTAGTCTCCTTATCGGTGATCAATATTGTCACCCGTTTCCAGAGGAACCAAGAATCAACTCACAAACTGTAAAGCGCTTTAAATACCTCCTATCTAAAGTGGACTCGGAGCAATCCTTGGCGGGGTCGCACAGGCCCCAGACAGAAGCCTTCCAACTCCCCGAAGGGGGAGGGGGCGCGGGTGGTTAAAAATAACCGGACTCTGGGCTTCCGGGCCCCACAGCGCTCTGAGATGCCTCCCATCTTGCCCTTCCTCCGCCACACCTGCTACCCAGGGCAGGGGCTGAGCGGGCCGCGCAGCAGACCCTAGTGGGCCTGCCAGGGCCCCTTTCACCGGGATGGCACCCAGGCCCTGAGAAATGCTGAGCGGTACGCTAGACGTGATGGGGCGGAGTCCACATTCGAACCCCAGCCTGGGGCCCAAAGCCCTTCCCTCGTTCCCGGTCCTTGACCAGGGGCCCCGGCGGAGACCACGCCCCCGACCTGCGTCCGACGCACGCTCCACGCCCGGGACTGGGTGACCGGGGCCGCCCCGTCACACTCCGGCTCTACGTGCGTCGCGGCTTCAGCACAGCGACCGGAGGACACAGCGAGTCTGCTCGGGCCCCTGAGCCCGGACCCGCCTGGGAATGGAACTTGGAGGACCCGGGGACCGAACACCGAGGCCCCGGGGACTGCCGCTGACCTCCAACGCTTGCAGACAAGCAAGCCCTGCCTCCAATCGGAGCGCCCGAGGCCCCGCCCACGTTCGAAAATACTGCGCAGCTTAGCCAATGATACGTAGGCCACGCCCCCTCTCCGGCAATCGCCCTCCCTCTTGGGCGGGACTCTTGGACGCACTCCGGATTTAAAGGCGCAGGGCCGAGTTCCCCCCCCCCCCCGCCCCCACTCGAGACCCGGCGGTGTGGTGGTGGTCATTAGAGTTCAGAATGTTCATTAGAGTTCATTAGAGGCAGTCCCAAAGGCCCGTTGTGAAGGCGTGTGTGCTTGCATGTGAGGCAGCGGTGTGGAGAAAGATATCTGAGCTTACGTTCTTTTCCGGGCCTGCAAACAGGTGTTACCTGGTCCCAAGGCCCGCTTGCCTGACCCTTTAAGTCACCTCTGAGGGCGCCTCGGTGGCTTCGTTATTTTATCTGTTGGTCTGCTGGGCACACAGCGTGACTCAGGAGGCTACCCATGCCACCTGTTCCGTGTGACCTTGTGCGGGCCACTTTTCCATTCTGGCCTCAGTTTGCTCTCCTGTAAAATGGGTATTCAAGGCCGCCTCCTCTCCTGCAAAGGATGATTATGCATATAACCTGTGGCTCCCTCGGCATTTATTTATTGGGGATCCACTATGTGCCGGCTGGTGGGGGAGCAAGGAAATAGATAAGGGTGGGTGTTGACTCTAAGTGGGAATAATAATAATGTGCCACTTACTGAGTGCCTGCTGTATGCTCCAAGCTACAGTTTATTTGTTCCTGGAGACAACCTTAGGAAGCATTTCACAGGTGAGAAAACTGAGGCCAGGAGCAGGCCTGGGGTTTACCTTGAGTCCTAGGTCCCAAGGACCCAGGCGTCATGCTACCATTGGTCGCCATGCAGGGCCCAGTGCGGGGATAGAAGCTCCCAGGTCTCTGCGTCCCTGGGGCCTCGGTCTATAATCTCTCCAGAGGTCATGGCCAACACCAGCTGATGCAGCAGCCCAGGGGACAGTGCCTGGACGTGCAGGGCCTGTGACACCCCTCCCCCCACCATAGGTCGCTGGAATTTAGCCTGGGGGTTATGAAGCCTTCGGGAGCCCAGGGGGAGTCCGGACTTTTCGAGGCCTCTCGGGTCAGCGAACAGACGGGGAAACTGAGGCCCAGAGAGGTCTAACGCAGAGTGGGCGGGCCCGGCGCTTCCCCGCGGCGCGCCGCGTGCGCGGGCAGGCGAGGGGCGCGGCCCGGGCTCCGCCTGCCCGCGGGCCCGGGCGGGGGCGGGTTAAAAGGGCGGAGCCAGCGTTGGCCCAGCCCGCGGCTCGCCCCGCTGCCCCCCGCGCCCGGTACGGCCCCGCAGCAAGAGCGGCGCCATGGAGGCCACCGGGGTGCTGCCGTTCGTGCGCGGCGTGGACCTCAGCGGCAACGACTTCAAGGTGAGCTGGCCGGGCGTGGGGCCGGGCCTCCCTCCAGGCCGTCTCTTCCGCCCGGGCCCGCGCCGGTCTCTGCTTCCTGTCCCGCCCGCCTCCGGGCCCCGCGCCGCCCAGGACTGAGGAGGGCCCGGGGTGGGGCTCCCCCCGGGGCTCGGGACCTTGCCGGGAACGGACCCCCGACGCCTCAGCTCAGGGCCCGCACGGGAAGAGCGAGGCCGGCCTGGGCCTGACGGACGCTTGGGGGCGGAGTCACGCCGGGGAGTGGTGTTGGGGCCCCCACCCCGCGTCCCAGACCGGGCGTCTGGGCCCCGCCAGGGCCGGAGAGTGGCCTGGGGGGCCGCGAGCCTCCGCTCCCGCCTCCCCGGCCCTCCTTCCCCGCCCCTCTGAGGTCATACGCCCAAGCCAGGCCCTGACTCATGGCCGGCTACCGGCTGTCGGCTGGCTGTCGGGGGCGGGTCTGGAGCACACTCATCACTGCCCTGTCCCTGCCACCGCCACCCCATCCTGTGTGGTCTTGGGCAAGTCACTTCCCGTCTCAGAGTCTGGGTTTTGTCATCCGGTGAAGGGACTGTAATGTAGAGGCATGGATTGGTTGGTGTGGAGACTGTCAGGCTGATGTGCAAGGCCTTGGGGTGGCTGCTGTCTGAGCAGCTGCTGGACCGGTAGACTAGGGCCTCAAGGAACTGGAGCCCAGCCTTCCAGCCAGTTGGTGGGTGAGGGGGTTCTAGAGGGTCAAGAATGAGGTGGGCAATGCTGGTAACCAGAGGAGTGGAAGGAAGAGCTGGCCCAGCACAGGAGGGGTCAGTGAGCAAGCAGCTGAGGCTGGGGTCAGTGTCGTGTCAGCCTGGGTCTTCAGCACTGGGGGGGCCCAGGCTTTGACTAAGGTTGGGTTAGACCAGGGCTGAGGAGGCTGGCAGGTCCTTCCTGCATTTACCCACATGTGCACACACTTTTGACCCAGGGCCCAGGCGGCCACACCACTTTCCTCCGTCCCCATCCCTACCATCCTCACCTGAGGTCTCCATTGTCCTCTCCAGACTGGGAGAGTCTGAGTCACCAACTGCGAATGTGGCTCTAGGGGAATGGGGACACCAGCCGAGGGCGCTGAAGGCACGTGATGCCTCAGACTGCCTGCCATAAAGGTGAGGGGTACTGAGGCAGGCATTCGAATGTGGGGAACGAAGACATGAACAAGGCCTTGCACAGGGGGTTGGACCTTGGCAATGGCTTGTATGCCGATGGCAGGTTGGGGCACAGTCAGGGCCTTGTTGGAGCCTTAGGAGTCCCCCCATCTCTGGAGGCCTAGGTAGGGCCTGGAATGGCAGGCACAGGCATTTGAGCCAAGCTAACCACACAACTGAGCACTGGGATGTCCCCTGGAACAAGCCAGTTCCGTCCTGGCCCTTTGAGGGCTCAGAATCCAACAAGAGATCTTAGACCAATAGCCATCCTGATAATTAGTCGGTCCTAACACTTTTATCATGAGGAGTTCTTATTAGCCCTGTTACATTGATGAGGAAGTTGAGGCACAGAGTGGCAAAGTGACTTGTCCAGGGTCACACAGCTGGTAAGAGGTGGCTCTGTTGCTCTCCCAAGGCTCCCATGCAAACGGGGGGACACAGAGGGTGGTGGAGCAGGGGCGCCCGTCATCCCAATCAGTCTCACCATGACACATACCCCCAGGGCGGCTACTTCCCTGAGAATGTCAAGGCCATGACCAGTCTGCGATGGCTGAAGCTGAACCGCACGGGCCTCTGCTACCTCCCAGAGGAGTTGGCAGCCCTGCAGAAGCTGGTAAGGGGCTCTGGGCAGTCAGGGAGGGTCCCTGTGGATTGGGCTGGGCCAGGTGGGCAAGCCTGCACAGAAGGCAGTCGACATAGAGGAAGATGCTGACAGCCATGAGATGGAGTGAGCACCCTGTCCTGGGAGGTATGCAAGAAAAGGCCACCGTGGGAGGGAGGGAGGGTGGGAGGCTGCAAGAGGTGGGCTGAGCGTGTGTGGCTGAGGGCCCCCTGGATGGTACAAAGTTCTGGTGGCAGTAGGGGGACTCTGTAGACACCTTACCCACACTGCTGAGCCTCTGCTCCCCCGTCCTGGCCCAGGAGCACTTGTCTGTGAGTCACAACAACCTGACCACGCTTCACGGGGAGCTGTCCAGCCTGCCGTCACTGAGGGTGAGTGCTGCCAGAGGCCATTGAGCTTGGGGGCTGGGGCCAGAGTCCAGCCAGTGGCGTGAGGGCAGGGCCAGACCCCAGGCTGGACCAGCACCTCTGGCCATCCTGTGTCAGACTCGGGGACCTGTTCCTAAAGGGGAAATGACGTCATAATCCGCTGCATTAAGTAATGCGTGGGGGGGAAAAATGTAAAAAACCCAAACTCCCACCCATTTTAGACAAATACAGTGAGAACAGTTGATAGCAGCCAAGCACTGTTCCAACTCTTCCCTATGGGTTTTTTTTTCATATCGTCCTGACCTTCGCCAAGTTCACAGATGCAGACACTTGGCCACAGAGCCAGGTCACTTGCCCCAGGCTGAGGTCACTCGGCCAGGCAGGGGGAGAGCTGGGGTAGAGTGCGGTTTGGTCAGAGCGGTCCTCTCGCCCCTCTGCTCTCCGTGGAGCCTCTGACGTCCCAGAACATCAGGTCCCCATCCAGACCCTTCGGGCCTCGGTGAGGGTTTTTTCTGTCCAAGGCCAGAGCCCTGAGCTGTTAAGAGCACAGCCTCTGGACTTGGGCTGCCTGAGTTCTAATCTGGGCCCTGCCACTTCCTGGCTGCATGACTTTGGACGAGGCCCCTTCCATGTTCTGGGGAGGGTTCCGTGGGTGACGGTGGGAAGGGGCAGTGTGGTGCTGCACAGACACGAAGGCTGAAGGAGAATTGGTCGCAGCCGGGTTGTGGTGTCGCGGCACAGTTCTCTGGCCTGTTCTCTCTCCCCCTCAGACTTTCTGCATGTCTGTAGATGAGGTTTCAGCCCCGAGAGGAGGAAAGCAGACTCACTCTCAGTCCACACTCTAATTTCTCTTTGGTCCAGCCCCCTTCCTCTGCCCTAGACACTCTGCCTCAGAGCTACGCATTTATCTCGCCCTCTGGACTTGGGAAGAAGAGGGATTGTTCAGTCAAAAGGGTTCCCTGAGCATGCTGTACTGGGCTCTAGAGCACATTTGAGCTGGGCTTTGAGGCGTGCATAGGAGCTCATCAAGGGGGGCTAGGAAGAACTCTCCAGGTAGAGGGACTATGAGCAAATGTCAGGGTGGGACGGCACTTGAGCCTGGCCTCTGGTGGGTATCCTGGGGAGGTGTCCTTCCCTGATCTCTCTGCTGCTTCCTGGGGGTGGAAGCCAGGAGTCATGGACTCTCATGGTGTATCCCCAGGCCATCGTGGCTCGAGCCAACAGCCTGAAGAATTCCGGAGTCCCCGATGACATCTTCAAGCTGGATGATCTCTCGGTTCTGGTCAGTGGCTACCTACCCACCTGGTGCCTGTGTTGGCCCACCAGTCGGTTCTCCTCTATTAGAGTGGTCTCCTCAGCCGCTGTTACACCGTTTTATAGATGGAGAAACTGAGGCTTTAGAGTGCCTTGCCTGAGCTCATTCACGGAGTCAGATCCCTAACCTGGGCACCCTTTCTCTCGGGGTTCTGACTGTCTGCTTTTGGCCCCGAAAGCTCCTCAGCCACTCCTTCCTCAGTCCCCCATCTGACCCCCAAGGCTGGCCCTAACACCCCTGACCTGGCCTCGCCCGTTCTACACAGGACTTGAGCTACAACCAGCTGACGGAATGCCCACGGGAGCTGGAGAACGCCAAGAACATGCTGGTGCTGAACCTCAGCCATAACAGGTGCCTGTCGGCTGGGGTGGGGGGCAGAGTCTGGGGGGGGGACTGCAACACGGGGTTGCATCCATCCAGGAGGGGCACATCTGGCCCTGACGGCCCCTGCCTGCCCCACCCCCACCCACCCGCAGCATCGACACCATCCCCAACCAGCTCTTCATCAACCTCACCGACCTGCTGTACCTGGACCTCAGTGAGAACCGTCTAGAAAGCTTGCCCCCACAGATGCGCCGCCTGGTGCACTTGCAGACGCTGGTGCTCAACGGGAACCCGCTGCTGCACGCACAGCTCCGGTGGGCGCCTCCTCAGACCACGCCCCACCCCCGAACCCACCCTGGGGAATCTGGCCTTGTCCCTCAACTCCCCAGTAGCCCCGGCCCTTCCTGCTTCGGGCCCCCACCACATCCCTGCCCCTCCTGTGTGGGCTGGGCCCCTCAGGCCCCATCTTTCCTAAGTGTCAGGTCCTCCCTCAGTCCTGAGTCCTGTCTACCCCACCCTACAGCCGCCCTCGACCTTGTCTTCTGAGACCCTCTCAGCCCCGTGCGCTTGGGCCTGCCCCCGGCCTGACCACCCACGTCTCCCTGCAGGCAGCTCCCAGCTCTGACGGCCCTGCAGACCCTGCACCTGAGGAACACCCAGCGCACCCAGAGCAACCTCCCCACCAGCCTGGAGGGCCTGAGCAACCTCGCAGGTTGGCAGTCCCTGGGTGATCTCGGGCTCTGGTCCCCTCGGGTCCCTTGCTTCCTTACTCCCTTATGGAGGAAGGGATAGATCCTGCTTGCCTGCCCACCTGCCGGAGGGCAAAGGACACGGTTATGTTAATGAGTAGTTCTTGCCTTACCGTGACAGCTAGTAATAGCACCAAATTATGAGCACTGGCTTTTTTTTTTTTTTCTTTTAATTTACATCCAAGTTAGCTAGCTTATAGTGCAACAGTGATTTCAGGAGTAGATTCCTTAGTGCCCCTTACCCATTTAGCCCATCCCCCTCCCGCAACCTCTCCAGTAACCCTCTGTTTGTTTTCTGTATGTAAGAGTCTCTTATGTTTTGTTCCCCTCCCTGTTTTTATATTATTTTTCCTTCCCTTTCCTTATGTTCATCTGTTTTGTTCCTTAAAAGTCCTCATATGAGTGAAGTCCTATGATATTTGTCTTTCTCCGACTAATTTCGCTTAGCAAAATACCCTCTAGTTCCATCCACATCGTTGCAAATGTCAGGATTTCATTCTTTTTGATTGCCGAGTAATACTCCGTTCTATATATATACCATGTCTTCTTTATCCATTCATCCATCAGTGGACATTTGGGCTCTTTCCATACTTTGGCTATTGTCGATAGTGCTGCTGTAAACATCGGGGTGCATGTGTCCCTTTGAATCAGCATTTTTGTACCCTTTGGATAAATACCTAGTAGTGCAATTGCTGGGTCACAGGTAGTTCTATTTTTAGTTTTTTGACGAACCTCCATACTGTTTTCCAGAGTGGCCCCACCAGTTCTCATTCCCACCAGCAATGCAAAAGAGATCCTCTCTCTCCCCGCATCCTCGCCAACATCTGTCATCGCCTGAGTTGTTAATGTTTGCCATTCTGACAGGTGTGAGGTGGTATCTCAGTGTGGTTTTGATTTGTATTTCCCTGATGATGAGTGATGTTGAGCATTTTTTCATGTGTCGGTTGGCCATCTGGATGTCTTCTTTGGAGAAGCGTCTATTCATGTCTTTTGCCCATTTCTTTGCTGGGCTATTTGTTTTTTGGGTGTTGAGTTTGATAAGTTGTTTATAGATTTTGGATACTAACCCTTTATCTGATAAGCCATTTGCAAATATCTTCTCCCATCCCGTCAGTTGCCTTTTAGTTTTGCTGATTGTTCCTTCTCTGTGCAGAAGCTTTTTATCTTGATGTGGTCCCAATAGTTCAGTTTTGCTTTTGTTTCCCTTGCCTCCGGAGATGTGTTGAGTAAGAAGCTGCTGCGGCCAAGGTCAAAGAGGTTGTTGCCTGTTTTCTCCTCGAGCATTTCGATGGCTTCCTGTCTTACGTTTAGGTCTCTCATCCATTTTGAGTTTATTTTTGTGTATGATGTAAGAAAGTGGTCCAGGTTCATTCTCCTGCATGTCGCTGTCCAGTTTTCCCGACGCCACTTGCTGAAGAGACTGTCTTTATTCCGTTGGATATTCTTTCCTGCTTTGTCAACTACCCATTGGATATTAGTTGGCCATACGTTTGTGGGTCCATTTTTGGGTTCTCTGTTCTGTTCCATTGATCTGAGTGTCTGTTTTTGTGCCAGTAACAAGCACTGGCTTTATGGCTAGACTCAGCTGTATGAGGAAGTCTTTCCAAATGGAGAAACTGAGGCTCAGAGAGATTAAGTCACTGGCTTCAGGCCGCAGAGCCTGGAGGCCAGTGGAGGTGGGGCTCACGTTAGGGCTGGCTGCCCCTGGAGCGGGCTGCGGGGGCCCCAGCTGATGCACCCCACTGCACACCCCAGACGTGGACCTCTCCTGCAACGACCTGACGCGGGTGCCCGAGTGCCTGTACACCCTCCCCAGCCTGCGCCGCCTCAACCTCAGCAGCAACCAGATCTCGGAGCTGTCCCTGTGCATTGACCAGTGGGTGCACGTGGAGACCTTGAACCTGTCCCGCAACCAGCTGACCTCACTGCCCGTACGTCCGGGCCTAGGGTGGGGAGAGGGAAGGCTGCCGAGCCGCCCTGGCTCCTGCCCCTGACTCCCGCCCCCCGCCCGTGTCTCCCCTCTAGTCAGCCATCTGCAAACTGACCAAGCTGAAGAAGCTGTACCTGAACTCCAACAAGCTGGATTTCGATGGGCTGCCCTCGGGCATCGGCAAGCTGGCCAACCTAGAGGAGTTCATGGCCGCCAACAACAACCTGGAGCTGATCCCTGAAAGCCTCTGCAGGTGCCGGGGCGAGTGGGGGCGGGGAGACTTAGGGCATAGAAAACCCCAGATTCGTAGTCAGAACCCCCCCCTGCAATCTCTGCCCATCATGCAACATGGATGGGTTAACTTGGCTTTGTGGGTCAAGACCCACGTCCTGTGCCAGCATGAGTTTGGGACACAGCGCCATGTCTGTCTCCTTCTGGAGGTCACTGTGTCCACTGGCATGGCCTCCTCAACACTCTGAGAAGTCCTTCAGGCAGAGAACAGAGGACCCCTCAGCGGCTTCCAAGCTAATTTGAGGACAGAGTATGTTTTTTGTTTTTTTTTTTTAAAGTATAATTGTTTATTTTTCAAGAGAGAGGAAGAGAGCACAAGTAGGGGAGAGGGCAGAGACGGAGAGAAAATCCCAAACAGGTCCCGTGCTGTCAGTGTGGAGCCTGATGTGGGGCTCCGTCTCACAAACCGTGAGGTCATGACCTGAGCTAAAATCGAGAGCCAGACGCTTCACCGACTGAGCCACCCACGCGTCCCCGAGAATGATTTTTAGTGTCCTGTTGGTCACATGCAGGAGCCTTTAACTCTGCAGAGGGCCTCTTTGAAAACTGCTGTTGAGGGGCGCCTGGGTGGCGCAGTCGGTTAAGCGTCCGACTTCAGCCAGGTCATGATCTCACGGTTCGTGGGTTCGAGCCCCGCGTCGGGCTCTGTGCTGACAGCTCAGAGCCTGGAGCCTGTTTCAGATTCTGTGTCTCCCTCTCTCTGACCCTCCCCCGTTCATGTTCTGTCTCTCTCTGTCTCAAAAATAAATAAACGTTAAAAAAAAAAATTAAAAAAAAAAGAAAACTGCTGTTGCGTAGAAGCCACTAGAAGATCTTCCCAGTCACGTAGCTTGAGGAGACTCCAGTCCCACTTGCGTTAGCCTTTCCTGCCTCTCTCGGCCTGTTTAAACCCAGTGGTTTCGTAACTAGCTGGGGTACTCAGTTCCTCTGGTCTTACCCGGCTCCCCGTCTCTGGGTCCTGGAAGTTTCCCTGCCTCCCCCGCAACCTCATCTGTCACCTCCCTGAGGCTCCGGCTCTGTCCTCACAGGTGCACAAAGCTGAGGAAACTCGTCCTGAACAAGAACCGCCTGGTGACCCTCCCAGAGGCCATCCACTTCTTGACGGAGATCGAGGTCTGGGCAGGCCGGGGCCAGTGCCAAGAGGGGCCTGATGGGGAGGGCGGAGGTGCAGACAGACACCCCCTCAGGAAAGAGCGCACAAAGCAGTGTCACTGGGGTGGGGACACCCAGCAGAGGCCCCCTGGAGCGGCGGCAGGGCCACAGTTGGGAGAAGGTGAACCGCATCCCCGTGTCCGTCCCGTGCTTGATGGCAGCGTTTTAGCCCCGTGACCAGCCTGCAAGGTCCCGTTTCACAGATGGGAAAGCCAAAGCCCACGAGGGGCGGCCGCAGAGCTGGGATGAGAAAGAACCCCAGCCCCCCCCCACTGGACCAGCACTAGCAGCTGCCGAGAGCGACAGACGGGGGTGGGCGTGACGGGCGGTGGATCTCAGGCCCGCCACCTCTGCTCACCCCGCGAGGCAGGTCCTGGACGTGCGGGAGAACCCCAGCCTGGTCATGCCTCCCAAGCCCGCTGACCGTGCTGCCGAGTGGTACAACATCGACTTCTCGCTGCAGAACCAGCTGCGGCTGGCAGGTGCCTCCCCTGCCACGGTGGCTGCGGCAGCAGCTGGTAAGCAGAGGAGGTCGGGCTGGTCTGGGAGCCGGGGGCGTGCTTCTGCCGGCCTCAGCTTATCCATCTGTACATTGGGTGGGACACACATAGCTTCTGGATCCTGGGAGATGGGGTTGGCCCCTGGTTGGCTCGTGCCCGAGGGCCCAGCTATTTACTCCTCCCCTAAGCAGTAAGTGGGCCCAAGGACCCCCTGGCTCGCAAGATGCGGCTGCGGAGGCGCAAGGACTCAGCCCAGGATGACCAGGCTAAGCAGGTGCTGAAGGGCATGTCGGATGTGGCCCAGGAGAAGAACAAAAAGCAGGAGGTAAGCCAGGTCAGGGGCTGGGAGGGGACAGATGTCCCTGGGCTCTTCTTAAGACAGACTGTGTGACCCAGGCCAAGAGGGAGAGTGGGTCCTGGATAGAGAGGACAACCCATGCAAAGGCCCTGAGGTGGGTAGCAAATAGAGATCTGCCTGAGTGACTGTGACGAGGCAAGCCATGCCTTGTGACCGTGACCCCAGGAAAGTACTGACGCGCGAGCCCCTGGGGGCAAGGCACGGCGCTGGGACCAGAGCCTGGAGAAGCCCCGCCTTGACTACTCTGAGTTCTTCACGGAGGACGTGGGCCAGCTGCCTGGCCTGACCATCTGGCAGATCGAGAACTTCGTGCCTGTGCTGGTGGAGGAAGCCTTCCATGGCAAGTTCTATGAGGCTGACTGCTACATTGTACTCAAGGTGAGAGTTGGGCGTGTTGTTGGGGGCTAGGACCCCCCCAGTAACCTCATCTTAGATGGCTCAGGGCCCCCAGCTCCACAGTTTTGTTCCTTGAGGCAAGGTGGGAGGGGGAGGGCTTTGCAGAGGAGGTGAGGTGGGGATGTCCTAGGCAGAGGTGTGACAGCGCCGCCCACCGTGGGACTGGGGAGTCTGTGGCCGTTAGAGTGGCCTTTGGGGGGTGAGCTGGGAAGCCAGGACGCCTTGGCCAGGGCTGACACGGCCTATGCTGCCCGCCGCCCCCCACCAGACCTTTCTGGATGACAGTGGCTCACTGAACTGGGAGATCTACTACTGGATCGGCGGGGAGTCCACGCTGGACAAGAAGGCCTGCTCTGCCATCCATGCCGTGAACCTGCGTAACTATCTTGGTGCCGAGTGTCGCACTGTGCGGGAGGAGATGGGCGATGAGAGCGAGGAGTTCCTGCAGGTGCCAGCCAGCGAGAGGGCGGGGCCTTGGGTGGGGTGGGGCCGGGAAGTGGGCGCGGCCAAAGGCTGAGGGCGGCCCAAGACCTCTGGCTCACACTGCCGACCCAGAGGTGTTGGGGGTGGAGACCTAAGGCAGTCAGGGAACTGGGTGAGGCCAGTGGTGGGGAGCCTGGGCCGGTGGCCAAGAGAGAGCTGGGGAGCTGGGACCAATAGCGCCAAGGAGGCGGGGCCACGCGCAGGACCCTGAGTCAGAGAGCAGGGTTAGCAAGCTGTGCTGTCCTTTCGGCCAGCTGGCTACGTGGAGATGCCCAGACACACGACGCTTTACTCTGCTGTCTTCCATGAACCTGCTTGGTCCTGTGCCCTGACACGCGCGTATCTAGACATGCTGTGTGCGGCTAAACCTTAACAAGAGTGAACGCACCACGAACACATAGTTTTGTAGCTGGTAACATTGAAATAACGAGTTTACGGTTATAGACACAGATCTTGTTCTTCTTTGTTGTTGTTTTGTTGAACTTCATCATGGATCTGTGGCACTTGATGCAGGGTCAGGCAACTCTGCCCCCCTGACAGGAGGTATTTGAAGGGGGGCCGGGGGGGGGGGTAGCTCAGTGACAAGGGACCACACCCTCACACACACAGGTGTTTGACAACGACATCTCCTACATTGAGGGAGGAACAGCCAGTGGCTTCTACACTGTGGAGGACACACACTACGTCACCAGGTGAGGGGGTGTGTGGGTAGGTGGCACTAACCTAGACTCAGCTGGGAAGGGTTGGGGGAGAGGGTGTTAGGGCTAAATCGGCCCCTTCGTGTCCCTACCTCCCACCCCCTGGTCACTCTCGCTCTGCTGCCAGGATGTACCGTGTGTATGGGAAAAAGAACATCAAGTTGGAACCTGTACCTCTCAAGGGGGCCTCCCTGGACCCAAGGTAGGCCCCCATGACCCGAGGTGGGAGTGCTTGAGCCCAGACCTCCTCCCCACTAGTGGGGGGCAGATTTGGGTTTTAGAAGAAGAGGCCTTCCAGCAATCCTTTTGACCCCTGTCTTATCGAGTTTCGTGGTACCCACAAGGGGGATGAACCCCGTCAGGAGGGATTGGGGCCGGGCCTAGGGCATGAGGGCAGTTGCTGCCCACGTCTAGCACCGCCCCTTCTGCCCCTCCCATCCAGGTTTGTTTTCCTGCTGGATCGAGGGCTGGACATTTACGTGTGGCGGGGGGCCCAGGCCACACTGAGTAGCACCACCAAGGCCAGGTACGAGGAGTACGCCCTGCTGGGACATGGTGGGGTGTCTTCTGCAAAGACCGACTGCCACCTCTAAGAAGGGGCACAGGACTCACCAAGGGCTTTGCACGCCACTCCCCCTCCAGGCTCTTTGCAGAGAAAATTAACAAGAATGAGCGAAAAGGGAAGGCAGAGATCACACTGCTGGTACAAGGTCAGGAGTCCCCAGAGTTCTGGGAGGCGCTGGGCGGGGAGCCCTCTGAGATCAAGAAGCATGTGCCTGATGACTTCTGGCCACCTCAGCCCAAGCTGTATAAGGTGAGCTGTGGTGCTGGGTGCAGGGCTGGCCTGACTTCCTGAGCCTCGCACCACTGTGGTGGCTGTGGACTTGGGTGGGGAGAGGGTGCCACCTTCTGGACAGGAAATAGCCAGAGCAAAGGTCTAGAGGCTCTGAGTGAGGCCGAGAGAGACAGTGTTAGGGTGTGTGTTTCCAGGAAGGTGGGGCTAGAGAGAGAGGCTGCAAAGTGCCTGGCTTCCAGGGCTGAGAACCTGGCCTCGATTCTGCAGGTGACGGGAAGCCCGTGGGGGTTTTGCAAGCAAGAAAAGGACGAGTTAGAAGATTAGAAAAGACAGTAAGGACCTGGAGAGGGTTGGCAGGGAAAGCACCATTTAAAAGCCCTTCCACTGATAGAATGCCCTTAAAACACCGGTGGAGGGAGGAAACTAAGGTCCAAAGAGGAGCAGGCGATGGTCCTGAGCACCCACAACAGGGCAGAGGCCAGACTCCAAAGCAGGGGGCTGCTGGTGGGTTGGGCTCCTTCCCCCAGACCCTTCCCTGCCACGCCCACCTCTTCATCCTGCCAGGTGGGCTTGGGCCTGGGCTATCTGGAGCTGCCACAGATCAACTACAAGCTCTCTGTGGAACATAAGAAACGTCCCAAGGTGGAACTGATGCCGAGGATGCGGCTGGTAAGACACACAGAGGGAGGAGGGCGAGGGAGCCAGGACCCCTCCGTGGCGGTGGGGCATCAGCATTGACCTCCAGCCTTTGCCCCGCAGCTGCAGAGCCTGCTGGACACGCGCTGCGTGTACATCCTGGACTGTTGGTCCGACGTGTTCATCTGGCTGGGCCGCAAGTCCCCGCGCCTGGTGCGCGCCGCCGCCCTCAAGCTGGGCCAGGAGCTGTGCGGGATGTTGCACAGGCCGCGGCACGCCACCGTCAGCCGCAGCCTGGAGGGCACGGAGGCGCAGGTGCGTGTGTGCCTCTGGGGCGGCCTCTTACCGTCTATCCTGCCAGGCCCCGCCTTCATTTCTAGACCACCCTCCGCTTTTCCGGACCCCGCCCCCAAGCCACCCCGACCTCTGCCTTAACCTCATCAGACCCCCACTCCAGCTGGTGTTATCCCTTTGGCAGGTGTTCAAGGCCAAGTTCAAGAACTGGGACGACGTGTTGACAGTGGACTACACGCGCAACGCAGAGGCCGTGCTGCAGGGCCCGGGACTCACCGGGAAAGTGAAGCGCGATGCGGAGAAGAAAGAGCAGATGAAGGCTGACCTCACCGCGCTGTTCCTGCCCAGGCAGCCGCCCATGGCACTGGCGGAGGTGGGGGCGGGGCCCCGGGGGCGGGGGAGGACTTGGCCCAGGACCTGCCCTGCCCGGTGGTGACTGGCGGCTGTGGCCTGCAGGCCGAGCAGCTGATGGAGGAGTGGAACGAGGACCTGGACGGCATGGAGGGTTTTGTGCTCGAGGGCAAGAAGTTCGCGAGGCTGCCGGAGGAGGAGTTTGGCCACTTCTACACGCAGGACTGCTACGTCTTCCTCTGCAGGTGCCCACGCGGCGCGCCTCCGTCGCCCGGCCCCTCCCCTGGGGCTAGGGGCCTCGAGCCCCCGCTCACCGCTCTCTGACCCCCCCCACCCCCCAGGTACTGGGTCCCCGTGGAGTACGAGGAGGAGGAGGAGAAGAAGGAAGAGAAGGAGGAGGAGAAAGCAGGGGCGGAGGGCAAAGAAGGCGAGGAAGCAGCGGCTGAGGCAGAGGAGAAGCAGCCGGAGGAGGACTTCCAGTGCATCGTGTACTTCTGGCAGGGCCGGGAAGCCTCCAACATGGGCTGGCTCACCTTCACCTTCAGCCTGCAGAAGAAGTTCGAGAGCCTCTTCCCCGGCAAGCTAGAGGTAGGTCTGTCACGCCCACCCCAGCTCCAGCCACCCGCCCCCCCACCCACCACCTCCTGAGGGGGACTCAGACCCAGGGGAGGCTTGGCCTGAGGGGCAGGGTGGGGGTCCAAGGAGCTGTCCTTAACATCTCCACACCCCCAGGTGGTCCGCATGACACAGCAGCAGGAGAACCCCAAGTTCCTGTCCCATTTCAAGAGAAAGTTCATCATCCACCGTGGCAAGAGGAAGGCGGCTCAGGGTGCCCTGCAGCCCAGCCTCTACCAGATTCGCACCAATGGCAGCGCGCTCTGCACCCGGTGCCTGGCCTGGGCAGGGGGAGGGGGGCGCAGGGGGTGGGACTGGGAGCATATGGTGGGCAGACGGGGGTCAGTGGCCAGCAGCACCTCCCTGCTGACCCCTCCCACTCCCCAGGTGCATCCAGATCAACACAGACTCCAGCCTCCTCAACTCCGAGTTCTGCTTTATCCTCAAGGTGGGCTGTGGGTGCGGCCAGCACTGTGGCTCAGGGTGGTGGGTTGTAGGCGGGACCTGACTTGAACCCCCTGCACACTCCCCAGGTTCCCTTTGAGAGTGAGGACAACCAGGGCATCGTGTACGCGTGGGTGGGCCGGGCTGCGGACCCGGACGAGGCCAAGCTTGCGGAAGATATCCTGAACACCATGTTTGATGCCTCCTATAGCAAGCAGGTGACCAGGGCGGGTGGCAGGTGGGCAGGCTGTCGTGTGAGGGCCGACAGGGGACCTGGGCCAGACAGACGCTTTCCCCACAGGTCATCAACGAAGGTGAGGAGCCCGAGAACTTTTTTTGGGTGGGCATCGGGGCACAGAAGCCTTATGACGGTGACGCCGAATACATGAAGCACACTCGGCTCTTCCGGTGAGGCCAGAGCCCATACCTCTCCCCGCGCTCCCTCCTCAGTCCTGGCAGGCTCCTGCGACCCTCAGCCTCTCCCTGGCCCTTGACTTCCAGGTGCTCCAATGAGAAGGGCTACTTCGCCGTGACCGAGAAGTGCTCTGATTTCTGCCAAGATGACCTGGCGGATGATGATATCATGCTGCTAGACAATGGCCAAGAAGTGAGCCCCCTGCCCCCCCGCCCCCCCCCCCCCCCCGCCCATTCAAGGGGCCTACCCGCTGGTAGATGGGAACCCGGGGCTGGAATGGGGGTACTCTCAGGTCCCGTGAGACCACCTGTCCTGCTGTCCCCACAGGTCTACATGTGGGTGGGGACCCAGACGAGCCAGGTGGAGATCAAGCTGAGTCTGAAGGCCTGCCAGGTGAGTCGGTGGCGGGGAGGGCCGGGGCCGGGCCTGGCGGTCCCGGTGCGCCGCCCAAGACTCACGCCTTCTCCTGTCGGTCAGGTGTACATCCAGCACGTGCGATCCAAGGAGCACGAGAAGACCCGCCGCCTGCGCCTGGTCCGTAAGGGCAACGAGCAGCACGCCTTCACTCGCTGCTTCCACGCCTGGAGCACCTTCCGCGAGGCCCTGGCCTAGGGCGGCCGTCACCCGCCTGCAGTGCCCCCGCTGCGACCCCACGCCAGGGCGAGGAAGGGCCTCCGTCCGTCCACTGCCTGCCCGCAGAGGCAGCCCCCGCTCCAGCCACCACCCCCAGCGCCCCGGTCCCCAGCGCCACGGTCCCCGCAGCACCGACGGGGAGACCCTGACCGGTGCCCTCAGGCGTCTGGGCACCTGGAGTCCCTCCCTCCTGAGCTCCTGTGTGACGCCTCCTCCCCACCAGGGATAAAGCAGATGTGGCTGCCTTTTAAGAGATATTAAATGCTTTTATTTTCAATATTAAAAATCAGTATTTTTAATATTAAAACAGCGCTAATTTTAACAAAATGACAGGAAAAAAACCCCAAGGTACAATCTACAGGGAAATCCATCCTGACCGACCTCCCCGCCCCCCCACCCTTGTTCACACACACACACGCACACGCACGCTCGCACACGCACACGCACACACACACCCTGACTGGGCCCCCAGTCCTGGGTGCCCGGCAGAACTCCCAGTCGTCTATATGCGCACATCACAGACTTGGGGGGGGGGGGGCGGTGGGTGCTGGCCCAGGAGCAAGTACCAAAATAGTTTTAGAAATGCCTGTCCAGACCGGCACAGGCGTTAGAAAAATATTCTTTGCAAAGGCAGTGGGGAAGGACGGTGTGCTGAGTGGGAGGTGGCATGGGGCTTGCCAGGCCCAGCAGTCCTCGCCCTGTAGCGCCTGGCTTCCAGATGGCCAACTGCCTACTGGAGCGGCCAAGGTGAATCTACCCCAGAGGCTCTGGGCTGAGTCCCGGGCCCACACCCCCCCATACCGCACTGGGGCAGAGGTGGGCAGGTCCCCCTGGAGGCTGTAGGTTAGCAGGTGTGGGTCTATGCGGAGGGGCCAGGGGCCCTGGATCCCAGCTCCCAGAAGGGCAGTGGGTAGCCAAGCAGTTCTGGCCTTCCTGGTAAAGGAAGAGAAGAGGGATCAGAGAAAGCCAGGGAGCCGAAAAGTGCAAACGGCCTGGCTGCAGAAGTGCCACCGTGCCCCCTCTAGGGCAGGCCAAAGGGCCACCCCCACCCATTTAGGAGCAAGGGCTTGCTGACTCTGACCACTGACCACGCTGGGCCCACTGAGGCCCAGGGCGTGGCCAGGGAGGAGGCAGCAGTAACCCCGGCAGCAGATGAAGAGGGAGCTTGGGGGTGGGGGTCTCTGCCCGGCGTAGGGCCAGGCTGTGTGGGTAGGGGCACCGGGCAGCGAATGGGTTGGGCAGACCTCTGGGCCCCAGATCTGGACTCCAGATCCAGGCCCCGCTCACCAGGCTCACCTGGCAGGACCCCACCACAAGAGCCTGAGTGATCATCTCTGCAAAACGGGCTGGCCACACCAGCCCCTGAGCCCCGAGCTGCCACCACCTCTAAGTGGTGTGCTCTGGCCTGGTTCCAAACACTACCCGTGCCATCCAGGAGCTGACAGGCCGGCCTAGCCTTTCTAGTACCGAACTGTGAAAATCGGGGCTGTCAAACAGTAAGGACCAGGCAGACCCAGGGCCCCTAAACCCGCAGCACCTCATTTGATCAGGACGGCACAGGCTCGAGCCTCATCTTCGGCCAGGTTCCTCAGATTCTTCTCAGATTCCTCTGAAGAGCTGCAGGGAGGGGAGCGGAGATCAGAGGGTCCCGGGACCTGGCCCTTCCTCGGGCCTCTGTGCCTAACTCGGACAGAAGGCAGGCAGAGGGTAGCAGAGGGAGGCTGGGGAGGACCCACGGCAGCCCCTCTGCGGACCCGCCCACCCGCCTCACCCCAGGAAATCCTTCACGTCCTCCACCGTGACGTCCCCTGTCGTGTCCAGCGTGGTGTCAGCACTGGTGGCCGAGTCAATGGACATGGGCGAGAGCGTGGCCTCGGGTGGCTCTGGGGTGTCTGCAGGAAGGAAATGATCGGGACCCCACCTGGCCATCTGGGCACCCTCTGCACTCTACCTTCCATCCCCTGGGGACCTGACTCGGACCCAAACCCAGCCCACAGTGAGACTTGGGACTGCAGGCAGACCACCCCCCCCCTCCCCCCACTCCTGCCCGGCCTGGCCCCCCCACCCAGGCTTCCAGCCTCTGTCAGGTTGCTGCCACCTACGGAGGCTTGCCCCCCGTCCTGCCTCAGCTGCGTGGATATCCTGCCACTTTCACTTCACATCCAGCGTCCTTACCAGCTCCCTTGCTGCGGGCAGGACCAGGGCTTCCATCGCGGCTCCCTGGGGCCAGGACCACGCCTGGGGTCCCATTAGCCTGGCTCAGCTTGGGCGACTCTCGGAGCCTGTGGCTGTAGAGATGAGGCCACGATGGGTGCCACAAGCAGGCGCCTCAAGTCTCAAGTGCCAGACCCTACCCTCCCTCTCCTGGGGCCCAGGACCAGAGCGGGGTGACACGAGGGAGGGCCACCCTCGTTCCACGCAGGATCCGAGCATGAGGATGAGACCAGCCTTAGTGAAGGCCCCCTGGGCTGCCCCTCCCACGCACCTGGTGCGGGTGGTATCTCGGGGCCAGCTAATGTCCAGAGAGCAGAGCGGCTCTGTGATGTTTCGAGCACTCAGAGAGAAGCGTTCAAACTCCGATGGAGAAATCAGGTAAAAACCTGGGTGGGCGGGTGAAGAGTGGGGTGCAGTTAGGGGGTGTGACTGCAACCACAATCCCTCAGTGGCCTCCCCCTGGCCTGTGCCGGCCAGTCCCGAGCCCGCCCTGGGGCCCCTCTGCTGACGCTCCCCGGCAACTCTTCCAGCCCCGCTCAGGCCGCTTCTGCCCCAAGAAGCCTTTCCCTCACCCTGGCCGTGGCGCGTGAAGACACAGGAGGCGATGCCGCTGATGTCCTCCTTCCGGATACAGGAGTAGTGTACCTGGGGCCGCAGGCCAGGCACCGAGAAGACGTGCACGTCGCCCAAGTTGGTGAGGCAGGCCAGGCAGGTTTCAGCGTAGTCCTCACAGGCCACGCTGGCAAACGTGGCAAGGGCCACCTTGCGCACCCGACAGCCCTCGTGGGCCGTGAGCTTGAACTTGGTCTTGGCGCTCACCTTGGGTAGTGTGAACACCTGGCGGCAGGCGGGCGGCCGGTGAAAGGGGCCGGCCCTGTCCACGCCCGCAGGGCCCACCCTCCCAGATGCGGGCACCAGCCCCCGCCCCGACCCCGGCCTGCCAGTTGGGCCTGCAGCCCCGGCCGCCCGGCGGCCTCCCGCCTGGGCACCCTCTCCTCAGACTTCACCTAGGAAACCTCCCAGGGTACCCCCATCTGTGGCCAAACCAGTCACACTGGGTTGTAAGGGTAAGGTGGCCGGTATCCACTCAGGTCACGAGTTCCTGCCGGACAGAGCCCTGAGGAGTCTTCAAAGGGTCCTGGCAGGGACTCGGTGAGGCAGGAGGGTCCTGAGGGGATGTGGCTGGCTGGGGGAGCACCTGGGTTCTCCAGGGGCCATCTCTGCTAGTCCAGGGGCATGTGCCTCAGGCAGACAGGGGGTCTCAGCAGATGGGGAGCACAGTGAGGACAGAGTTCCTGGAAGGTCTAACGGTGTCAGGTGGGAGCCAGGAGAGTCGCCACGGTGGTTTACCTTGAACTGCTCCTCAGACGCGATGAGCACAGCGTGGCCGCCCTGCATGTCAGGCGCCTGTGCCAGATCCCGAGAGGCCTCATAGGGCTCGGGCAGCGGGCGGCCGCGCCCATCCAACACGGCAATCGCCACCACGGGTGCACGGTGCATCAGCTGCACCTCCTTGCCCAGCACGGCCTCCACCGCCCGCTCGGGTCGCTTCTCACCACCTGCCGCGGCTGCCGGCACCTCCAGCGCGTAGGCAAACACGGACCCCGAGTTGGTGCCTGCCCACATGGTGGGTCCATGATGGGCCGCTGCGGGACGACGGGGGCTGGTGAGGCGGGGTGTCGGCCGCATGATACAGGTTCCTCCCCTCCTCTCCGGATACCCCGGAATCAGTTCTCTCGTGTCCCACGCCTCCCCAGGGACCTCAGAGGGCCTCAGGCCCGAGGCACCTTCTCTATATTACTGACGAAATTTGGGGCCTCAGATACAGCCCTCCTGCAGAAGTGGGAATGGCCTCCAGAACATCTCGAGGATGTCAACAGGCACCCAAACTAGACCCTGATCTCTCCAATCCCATCCCACTGTACCCTCAGCCCCCATTTCAGGAACAGAGTCCCCCCCCCCCCCATGCAGCCCTGACACCCCCTCACCATATGCCATCACTAGTCTTACTGACAGACTTGGAACCAGCCCGCACCCTGCAGATGCGTTCCAGCTGGCCACAGCCCACCCCCCCGCCGTGTGCTTTCGGCCCAACAGCCAGACGCGGAGTCCTCGGGGCCGGGCTGGAAAGAAATGAGGCCTGCGGGACGCTGTCTAGCCAGCTTTCCCTGTGTGGGCTGAACCTCTGGGGAAGGTCCTTGGTGGAGAATCACAGCTGAATGTCCAGGAGTCAGCAGGAGCCAGAAGAAGCCAGCAGCCACTGCTGTGTGCCCTTGATGAATCGCGGTGGCCTCAGCAACAACCACCAGGGGGAGCCAAACCCCAGGGAAAATAAGCAACTCAAAATGTTGCCCAGACCTAGGACACCCAGCCAGCTGGGAACCTGAACGCCATAAGCCTTCTCACGGTGACAGCGGAACAAGGTAAAGAGCCTGGGGCTACCATGTCCAGACTCTGAGAAAATCCACTGGATAAAAGATCCTCAACAAATACATGACATCGGAAGGCGGGGTGGGGGGGGGGGGGTCCCTGCTCGGATTCAAGAGCCTGAAAGTCACATCAGTGAAACACCAAGTGCAGAATGACTAGATGCTGACCCAACATCAACCATAAAAAGGCATTTTGGAGATGAAAGGAGAAAGCCACCACAGCCCGAGTGTGACAAGAGACTGGATCAGCACCAGTTCCACGGGGTGCGGTGCAGGCACCATGGCTGTCGGTTATGTCTGTTAGACACACACTCAAGTCCTGATGTACAGATATTCATTGAAAATGCTCCAGCAAGATAAAAGCCACTGTGTGTGGGGGGGGGGGGGAGGGGGGCTGAGTGGCTTCGCCAGTTAAGCGGCTGCCTTCAGCTCAGGTCATGATCTCATGCTTCATGGGTTCAAGCCCCACAGTGGGCTTTCTGCTTGGGCTTTCTGCTGTCTGTGCAGAGCCAACTTCAGATCCTCTGTCCCTCTTTTTCTCTGCCCCTCCCCCACTTGTTCTCTCTCTCTCAAAAATAAATAAAAATTTATTAAAAGCCACCGTGTGGGGCGGGGACGGTGCAGCAGCAGATGGCTGGCTGTCTTTGTGGGGTGACTGCACTCCTGTTGTTGTGTATGGTTAAAATTCTCCACGATACAAGGTAAAAATCCATCAGTGAATCAGTCAATAAACCAGACCACATTGGTCTGCAGAGGACCGTCCCGGGGCACCCACCACTCAGGGCACTCGCCACTGCAGAGTGAGGTGGCCAGCACCCAGCGTCTCCCCAGCCTCCCCATCCTCTGCAGCCACCACGCCCGGGTCATCTCCCCAACACATACCCACCTCAGCCGCTGGCACTGGCTGACCCCCACACTCTCCTCCCCCAGATCTTGGGCTCCCTTCTCCCTCTTCAGGTCTCGGAGGCCTGGCTCACTCACCAACCCCTCACAGTTGGAAGTTCCAGGGGGGACCACTTGGGGTGGCCGGGGCACTGTCGCCAGCTCAGTCCAGCGCATAGGGTGTGCCTTCCAACCTCCCAGCCGGCGCGGTCCCACCCTTCCCTGTTTCCTAGATGGCCGGCTCAGGCCCATCCCCCCAGCCCGTCCCCCTGGCCTCACCATCTCGAAGGAACGTGTCAGCGAAGTAGAGGCAGCGAACAACACCCGAGAGGGAGTCGTCGGCAGAGCGGGGCTCAATGCGGCGCTGCACGGGGGTCATCTCCACGTCATGGGGGCAGGCCTGCTCGGCCAGCTGTGCATTGGCCTCCTGCAACTGGAGGGGCACAGCCTCCAGAACTCCGCCTCCCCAACCCCCTCTGCTCCCATACAGCCTGGTGCCGACATCCCAGCACCTTCCCCCCCCCCCCCGGCTCATCCTGATCAGCAGGGCGGGGGGGGGGGGGATGGGAGGGGGGCCCAGGGGCTGGGGCTACTGAAGGGAACAGACACTTGGCTCTCGGAGCTGAGGCTCCACTGCTGTGCCTGGCCCCAGCAGGCAGAGAGGTGGCATCCGGGCAGCGCAGCCCCGCCTCACCTTGCTGTTGGCATTAGCGGCCCGCTTCTTGCCCGAGACTCGGCTTTTGCGGATGCGCCGGAAAGACTGGCGCAGAGACTTCTTGAGCGACTTCACCCGGGACAGCGGCCCTTCCATGGCCAGGGAGTCGTTGGGGTGCAGGGTGCACCTGGGGGCAGGCAGGTGCCAGTTGTGCCACGGAGCAGACTCCTGGAGCAGCCGCCGCGCTCCTGCCGGCCCCGTGGCTCAGGAAGCCGGAGCCCCTCTGCCCCTCGAACCCAGCAGCCGGGGGCGCTTAACACTCTACCAGCAGCACTTTTCATAAGGACAGAGCTGCCAGCGGGGAAGGCGGCTTTAAGGTCGCCCTACCTGCACCATGTCAGATCTCAGACGGGGAAACTGAGGCCCAAACAGGTGTGGGGAGACACCAAAGGTCTCACAGGAGGCTGGGGCCAGGTGCAAGTACAGCCCCCGCTCACCGGGCTCCGGGCCCACCACACACACACCTGGCCAGCACAGGGCTCTTGCGCTGGTAGTCGAAGAGGCCAAAGCCATGACTGGTACCGAAGGCCACGAGGCTCCACTCGGCATGGAGCGTGACAGCGGTGACAGCAGCTGGTGGCAGGCACTGAACCAGCACTCGGGGCTGGAAGCCAGCGGGCCACGGCAGTGGCCCTGTGCGCGGACTCAGCCGCTCGTGGCCCTTCCACGTGAAGCCCTCTCGGTCCTGGAGGAGGTCCACACTGGCCACGCTGACCGCCTGTTCTGATGGCACATCACTTAGCTCCAGCACCAGCACCTGAAAACACAGCCATGGCAGGGTGGGGGAGGGGTCAGTGTGGAGGACAGGACTACCCGGGCCCCACCTGAGCCTGCAAAGCCACCATTAGGCCAGTCCCAGTACTGTCTCTCGTTTACCCGCTTAACAAGCACTCACTGAAAGCCTCGTGTATACCAGGGCCTTCAATGAGCACTGGGGAACACAATGGTGACCAAGACCAGCTGTTCCTTGCCTTCCAGGAGCACAATATCCCACCCCTGCAAGTCTCTCTCCCTTTAGCAATGAGCATACATTGAGCACCTTCTGCATACTGCACGAGTGAGAGGGGAACAGCAGTCACCAAGACCCGCTGGCCTTTGGAGCAAAGCACCCCCCACTAGCCTGTCTCCCATTTAACGGTAATTACCCACTGAGCCCCATATACCGTGTTGAGTGCTGGGGCACGGCAGCGACCCAGACCAGCTGGTCCCCACTCTCAGTGCTCACCTAACACCCGTGCTCCCGCCCCTGGTGTGGTTCCCGGCGGCCAGAGCTTGGACTCCAGGCCTCCTAGAGATTCCACCTCCCTGGCTGGCCTCACCGCAGCCAGCCCCACCTGCAGCCCCATTCCCATCTCCGGGCTTTTGCCCACGTGCGTCCCCCACCACTCCACTAGACCCTCTAGGTCAGGCCCACCTCCTCCAGAAAGCCCTCTGAGACCCCAAGCCTGGGGCACCTCCGCCTTACCTGGCCTGCAGTGCCAGCCACCACCATCTGGGCTGTGTACTTGCAGAGCGCCACCTTCTGCACGCCGAGCCGAGGATCGTCGCTGTAGGGGTCAAAGCAGCCCACCTGCAGGGCGGGATGGAGCGATGACATGGGGCAGAGCTGGGACCCGGCTCCCCAGGGCCGGGGCAGGGCCTACCTTGCGAAAGGGCGGCCAGTCGTCCTCAGCGGCCTGGGCCAGGCTGTCAGCGTGCTCGCAGTCTGTCTGGAAGAGGCCAGCTGTGCTGAGCTTGTAGAGCGGCCGCAAGGCCACACCAGATGCATCCCAGAAGCGCACGGTGCCGTCCTCGTGGCTGTAGGGAAGGCAACATCAGGCCCACCCCGGGTCCCCGTGCACCACCCCCATCCCGCTCATCCAGTGACCACGCGCTGACCACCTACTACATATGCCAAGCACTGACCAGACTCCCACTGCACACAGCAAACAGGAGGCATCTACTATATAGAGCAAACACATCTTGAGTGCCTACAGTATGCCAGACCACATGCACCGGGGCCCCTCAAACAGGGTGAGAAGGTATGGAAATAATCACCAGTGTGGCGAGCAGGAGATGACAGAGGAGATAATGCAGGGAACAGAGGACTACGGGCGCATCCAGAAAAAGCGATGGGGAGTTAGCCACAGAGCAGAAGGATCATGAGGCATGAGGCAGCCATGTAGGCAGAGCAGCAGGAAGCCTGGGGAGGCTAGGAGGAAGCAGGGAGGGGAAGCGGGGGGCAGGAACAGACAAATCTGGGGTGCAGCCTCAGGACACAGCTGCAGAGCCCACGTCAGGGACCTTTGGGCGGTGGTGGGAGCCCAGAGCCAGGGCGAGAAAAGGTGTGTGAGTCTCTGGGGCTGGTTGGGATACCTCCAAAAGCTGTGAAAGCCATGATTAGGAGCTCTCAAGCAGGATAGGGGACACTGGAGTCAGAGGCCTGAGGGTCCCAGCACAGGCAGGGGCAGGGCAGGAAGTTGGGGCCTGAGTCACTGGGCACGTCAGCGCCCGCCAGGCCCAGACTGGGCTCTCTAGCACCTGCCCTGGGCAGATGAGCGTGGGCCAGCCCAGATTTTCCGGTCCCAGGGCAGGCCGGGTGGGTGGAGCTCAATTCTAGACCAAAAGGCAGGGCAGGGCGGGGCCTTTAACCAGGGCCTAGGGAGGCTTCGTCCCAATCCACCCTGCAGGAGAGGGGAATGGCCTGGTCCCACCAGGGCTGGGGCCTGAGTCACCGGGCAGGTCAGTACCCACCATCCCAGGATGGGCTCTCCTGCACCTGCATGGGCCCAAATACACACGCGTACACACACACATACACACACGCACACGTCACACCTGTGCTTGGCCATGGAACACATGTGTCTGCCTACCCAGTCAGCAGTAGCCCCCGCTGTGATGGCTCCTGGGCCAGGTTCCGGCCCCCGGTGATGGGCCAGCTCTGGGAGAGGGAGGCAGAGATGTGGAAGCGGAAGGTCAGGACAAACACCTTCTCTCCTCACCTTCAGCATGGCACCCGGGGCCCAAGCTGCCTGAATTCCCCGTGTACACCTGCTACATCCCCACCTCTGGGCCTATGCCTGCAACACCCTCCCTCCCCATGTCCCCGCCCCTGCAGGAGGCCCTGGGCACACACCGAGGCGCTGGAGGCAGGCTGGGGGCTCTGCTGCTCGCCGGCGCTCACAATGCGGGCCCACAGCTTGGCGGGGACGTTGGCGACATGTGCCGAGCAGGTGATAGCAGACGAGTGCAGCGGGGCCAGGTAGGGGGCAGGCACAGCAGGCCAGCCAGGCGTTTGCAGGTCGAGCACCACCAGCTCCTCTTCGAGCAACACAGCCAGGGCCTGGGGCTCGTCGAACTCTGCGGGGCGAGGGCTGGGTGAGCAGAGCCACGGGGCGGGGGTGGGGGGGCACAGGGCATGGGGTGGGGAGGGCAGGGCACACACCGTCCTCGGGCCGTGTGCTGTGCACCGTGAAGAAGTCGATGATGCGGGAGGTGAAGTCCAGCGTCACCAGAGTCTCAGCCCGGAGCACACTCACACAGTGGCGGTCACCGTAGCTGGCGCGGGGCATGCCTCCACTAAAGATGATGAAGTGGTCCCTGCACGGCAGGCGGGGAGCCACGTGAGCCACCCAGACCCCAAGGTGCACACTGCCCGACCCAGAACAGGACATCCCTGTGCCCCAGAGCCCACCCTCCTCCCCCCTGCAGACACAGCCCCCAACCCACATCTGAGAACCAGCTCCCCACCTACCCAGATGCACAGTTTCGCCACAGAATCTTGTTAATGGCTTTGCAGGGGAAGGGGCCTGGAGGGGTGGGACAGTGTCGGGCTCATTCGCTCACAGGGACCAGAAGGGCCCCAGGTCACATTTCTCCAAGCTTCTCCCGTTCCTGCTCTGCCTCCATCATCCTGGCCTCACAGCTGCTTCCTGACCCCGAGGGGAAGGCCCACTGCCCAACCGTGCCCCCCAGCAACTTCACCTTCGAGGACGTGGCTCGGCATGGCATCTCACACAAGGCCTCCTGGGTACCCCCACCAAGGCCGGGCAGCCCCAAGTGCCTGAGCTCGGGGTCCCCAGTCAACCCCACGCTCAGGTGGCAGGGCTGCCCTCAGCCTCCCCGGCACTCACCGTAGGGCGTGGTGGCTACCGTGGGCTGTGTCACAGGGGAGCCGCCGGCACCCGCAGACCAGACAGCGTAGCTGCCGTCACTGTGCGAGCTGACCAGCGTGTTGCCGCTGCGCTCCCAGCACAGGCTCTCCAGCTGCTGCAGGGGGGGGGGGGGGGGGGGGGGCAGTGTGAGCAGGGCCCTAAGCAGAGGGCCCCGGCTGCAGGTGCCGGCCTCCCTCACACACCTGGTTCCCCAGGAAGACACGGTCCGCGCACTGCGCCGCCCTGTTCCAGATGACCAGCAGGCCCCGGCTGTAGCCGATGAGGATCTTGGTGGGGTCCCGCAGGTGTCCTTGGAGTGACTCCACGGGGCCCAGCGCCTTCCCACACCGGTAGTCATCTGGCACGCTGCAGAGGGGCGCAGGTGAGCCGGCAGGAGCACCACCCGGGCGTGGAGAGGCTACTGGGAGGTCCGCCTGCCTCTTACCTTCGAAGAACGTCGTCCGGGGCAAGAGTCTGCCCCTCGAGCAGCGTCAAGGTGGGCACATCCAGGAAGAAGACGCTGCCGCCCTCGGTGCCCAGGGCCGCCAGGTCACCGGCTGCCAACAGCAAGACCACCGTGACACGGGCGAGGCTGAGCGGGCCACTGCAAGGGATGAGGGGAGTGGGTGAGGGCGCAAGCCCGTCCGCCCGCTGAGGAGTGGTGTGGAGGGGGCTGGGCTGCTACTGGCAGCTCATTATGGACCCTCTGCGCTCATAGAGGCCGGATTATCGAGTGGGCTGGCTGGCGCACTGGGAAGGCGAAGGTGGTGGCTGCGGGCATCACAATTAGCTCACTCAATTATTCATCAGGATGTTGGGAAGGAGAGGGATAAAAATAGGCTCCTCGGGTCTTGGAGACGGGCTCCCGACCCCTCCCCCTCACTAGGAAGGAAGGTAGGAACCAGGCCAGTGCCTGGGCCAGGACCAAGGGCTCTAGGACACACACAACCCTCCTGAGCCTCACCCAGGAACCCTGTCGCCAGCCTCAAGATGTCTCCCTGACTTTGCAGGAGGGCCCCAGATGGGACCTGGCCTGCAGAGGATGGGAGACCCCAGAAGCCCACCCCCGTGTGAGGGTGTCACCCAGCCCCCAGAAGGAGCAGGACAACTCTGTTTCAGCAGGGCCAGACCGAGAGGCCCCTTACACTCTCACTGGGGGTCTATCTAGGCCCACTCCACTGACCCCTGGAGCATCCTGCTGGCACCTCATACAGCCTGGGACAATGCTCCTTGCCCCCCGGGTGCCCTTTCACCCATGTACATTATCACCCATCGCCCCCTCCAAACTGTTAAAGGCCCCAGCGGTCCCCAGAGCATGGACACTACCTGCTCACCTCAGACTTGGCCAGAGCCCCCTATTTCACACCCGCAAAATCCACAGGGCACATCTCTCCGGGCCCCGGGCCCAGCCCCAGGTACCCTGCCACCCCGTACCCTAGCTTGAGGGAGGCTTCCTACCCCCACAGCACCTTTGCAAGGCTGGCTTCCACAACCTCCCCCGGGCTCCCCCTCCCACCCCCTGCGCCCAGCAGCTGGTCCCCAGCCAAGTCCTCCGGTACCTGGCACAGTCAAAGCCCGGCCGACTGGGTGGCTGGAAGCTGAGTGCTTCCTCCAGGTGGGCGCAGCCATTGTGGTGGACGATCTCCCAGAGATGCAGGCTGCTGTCGTCCAACAGGGTCAGGAGGCGGCCCTGGTGGATGAGCAGAGACCAAGACTGGGCTGGCCTGGGATGGGGAGGGCATGGGGGCCACGGGAGCCAGTGAGGGTGGAGGCTCACCTGGCCAGGCAGGAAGTGCATCTGGGTAACGGTGGCCGTGTCTCGGTGTAGGCCGGTAAACTCCACGCCAGGTGCACCGTAGCTGAGAGCACAGGTCAAGGGCAGAAGCAGATACGGGAGATCCTCCTTTCTGAGAACGGTTCCAACGGGCCCCAACCAGGCCTGCCTATCCAGAAGCCCTCCAAGGTCCAGATGGGACCCCTCCCTGAAGAAGCACTGTCCTATCCCCCCAAGATATCCCCAGGCTCAGCGTGCAGGCTCCACTCTGCTCCTGCAAGTCAGTTACTTCCTCATCCGTAAAAGGGGCTAGTGAGTCCCACTCCCACCTTGTAGGGCTGATGCAGGGCAAGTGAGAATAAAGACATACCCAACACAACTGGCCCAGGCCCGGCAGGCAGCCAGGGTTCTGCCCTGTGTTAGCCGTGTGCGTGTGTCTGTGTACGTAAGAGCTGGGCCCCCCAGGTTCGGATCATACAGGCAGAGACGCCAGGCCAAGCCTGGGCACGGAAGTCTGGAGCAGAGGAGAGTCCAGGCTGCCTCTTCCCACAGCTCCAGGCCAACCTCCGGCTATGGGCAAGGAAACCAACCTCCCTCTGGGGCACGCAGCCAGCAGCCCCCACTGTGACCAGGGAGAGGCCTCAGCCTGCCCATTTCACAGACAATCCGCAGAGGCTTAGACTGGGTGACCCGCTTCAAGTGTCTGGTGTCAGTGCCAGAGTCACAGCAACACCAGTCGGGCAGGGCCGAGGGGGCCCCAGGAGGGAGGGTTAGGGAGGGGTCAGCGTTGCCCAGCAACGACGCAGGAGCCGGTTGCTTTGGAGCTAGAGTTGGGATTCCCTGCAGGAGCCAGGAGAACACAGAAGAGGGGACAAAAGAGAGGGCAGGAGCGCTGGGCGGGAACCAGGGTTGCCAAGGAGACGGGCCACCCTTGAGGGGGAGGGGTGGCTTCTGTGGCCAGCCTCAGTTTCCCGACCCAGGGCTGGGAGCTAGGGTAGACTGGGGGAAGGACTGAGGGGACAGAGGAGGGCCCCAGCTTCCTCCGGGGATGTCTTCTCGCCAGTACATCAGGTTCTTTGTGAGCGGGAGGAGCCTGTGCGTGAGACCACGGAGCGACAGCTCAAGTGGCCAACAGAGTCGCGTGGAGCAGGGCACTGAGAAGAAGAAAGGGCTTCGGGACCACAATATACCTGTGAGGCAGGCCAGCACCACAAGGAGTGGGAGCTGGCCAGGAAGTGCATGCCCCCTCCAGGGCAGGTGGGGACTTGGGGGCACGGGGTCCAGGCACTGCCCCCTCCCCACCCCCTTCCCTGCCCCACCAGTGCCTCAGGGGCCCACGGGAGAGGAAGGGCATCCTGGCCCAGCCACACTCCCTGGAGAAGGCAAACTCACAGACCACAGGCCCAGACGCCCACCCAGCCCTGGGGTGGGAAGACCCCCATCCCCACCCTGCCTCCTTCCAGGCACTGACTCATCTTCTGCCAACCAGTGTCCCCAACGAGGGTACTGAGAGCCAGAGGGTCCCAAGAGGAAGGGTGAGGGTGGGCACCCCTCACCGAGCCGCCTCCAGCCAGACCCCACACCTCTGTCTCCCCACCCAAGGGGCTTCCCCGAGGGCAGTGGGGGTGGGGTTCTCCATGGCAGGCAAGGAGCATTCAGCTGCCTGCTTGCCCCCACCCCACCCCCACCCTGCGCTTGCAGGAAAATGCCCGCTTTGTGCGGCTCACACGGCCCATTGTGCAGCCGCCAGCATCCAGGTGGGGGCCGCGCCGCGCTCACCATGCTGAGCCTGGCACTGCCCCCAGCCCCTCAGCCGAACACACGTGTCTTCACATTGGCATACGTGTGTGCCCAGTCACCAGGGCAAGGCCCACTGTGTAACCCTGGCCCACTCAACACCTTTGCTGGGTACCGTGCGTGGTTAGCCTCCTGGCCTGGTGTCCCCAGTCAATTAATTGCTGGAACGACGCTAGGGTCGCCTAGGTAACTGGCTGGCTGAAATGCAGCGATGGACAGCTGTGACCACTGCAAGCAGACCCCATCCCCACCCCCCCCAACCATCTCCGCAAGGAAGAGTCTCAGGGCAGAAGCCACACCACCAACCTCCGCCAGGATCGAGGCGCCTACTGCGGCCTCCCAGGCCAGCCCCCCTGCCCCCCCACCCGGCCCAAGGAGCCCACAGGAGCTTCCGAAGGGCCCTGAAGGCCTCAGTTCCCAAAGGATACATCTTGACGGCCCCAGACCTGGTGCCGATGGCCATGATGCGAAGCTCCGGGTCAAAGGCCAGGGCGCTGGGCTGGTTGGGGAAGCCATGCTCCACGGTCTGCGGGGGAGGGGAGGGCAGTGGCATTGGCACAGGCACAGGCACGGCCGCCCCTGGCCCACCTGAGTCCCACCCCAAGGCAGCCTCCAGACTATGGCAGCCGCAGACCAGGACTGGAGCTGGTCCGTCTGAGCTCTGTGCCTCAGTGGCCTCAACTCTGAAACAGGTGTTCGCGTGTCCCGTCCACACCGCAGAGGCCCTCCCCCTGCCAAGCCCCTGTCTTTCTCAATACCCGTCTCCGGCCCGCTGTGTGCAGGGCTCTGGCAACAGAGAGAAACAGGACCAACGGGGTGCAGGCACAAAAGTCAACCCTACCTGTCCCCCAGAGCAGGGTTCTGCATCCCACTTTTAGCGGTGAGCCGCCATGCTGTCCGTAGTCTCATATGATGTCCCTGGCACTCCCCACAGGCCCCACATGGAGGTCGGAGGGCAACACCCAAGATCAGCTAGGTGGAGGCTCTTGACCCTCCCCCTCCCCCAGGGCCACTCCTCTTGGCAGGGCCAGTCCCCCCCGCACAGACCCCTGCCCACCAGGTTCTCGATCCTTCCTTCCACCCACTCGTGCTTTCCTCGGTTTTCCCACATCCACCAAGGAGCTCCTACTCATCCCCAGAGGCCCGGCTGGAGGGGCCCCCACCCACTGTCCTCAACACCAATGTGGGACACCGCATGTGGGTCCAGGTATCTCCTGACCACTGCCTCAGCAAGAAACACATTTCAGAAGAAACCCTGGTCCCCAGGCCTGTAGCCCCGGCCTCCACCAATCCAGACAGGGACTGAGCCCTTTATGCAGCCTGCATGGGCTCAGGCTAGTCACAGTACTCCCCAAGCCTCAGTTTCCCATCTGGGCACAAGAGGCAGTGCGCCCAACCTGAGGACAGAACAGTCCGTTTAGCTGGGGGGTAGAGGGGAGTGCTTCCCTTCCCTTCCCGCCCCCACGCTAGCATCACCACACGTTTGCTAGATCTGACCATCTGACCGTGTCTAGCCAGTCCCCACCCTCTGCTCAGGACCCTCTCCAAGCTCCCACCTCACCACCTGGCCCCTCCCCGTCCTCTTCTTCCCACTCTCCCCCAGCTCACTTGACTCCAGGCCCAATGGCTTTCTGCTCTCCTCCAATTTACTAGGCAGACTCCTGCCTCAGAACCTTTGCATCTACTGTCCCTCTGCCTGGAACGTGCTTCACCCAGCACTGCCCAAAGAGGGGTCCTTCCCTCCATTCAGGTCTCAGATCGGGAGTCAACTCCTCAGAGCCCTCCCTAAGCCACCCTGCTCTAGCAGCCTCCCTGTCCCCACACTCCACACCCTCAGCCTACTTTATCTACAGCACTGGCTGTTATCCAAGCTACTGCACGTTTTACTCTTTTGCTTTGGCTTTTCACTGTCTCCCCCACAAGTACATGAGCATCCTGAGTGAAGAGGCACTTGTCCCTTCTGGTCACTGTGGTGTCCCCCATACCTAGAAGGGGGCCCTGCACACAGTAGGAGCTCAGTATCTGTTAAACTGACATAGAGTGGACATCCCACAGGCACCTTGTGGGCAGGGCGGGGATTTGGATGTGAGACCAAGTCCAAAGTCCAGGCTTGCTTCTGACTCCCCTGCCATCGCTTGGGAATGTGGGACCTATTTATTCTCTAGTGATCACCTACCACCTCCTCTTGTGACCAAGCCCCTTGCCCCAAACCACACCCCTCCCGCCAATGCTGCCCACTCAGAATGGGGCCTCACTCTCCTTAGCAGGGAGCCCTCGGCTTCTACCAACCCAGGGCCAGCCAAGCGGAGCCAAGCCTCTCCACCACCTCTCCTCTTCACACCCGACTCAAGGAAGTGACACCTTAACACATGCCTGTCGCCACCATCATTCTCTCGCCTCCCAGGGCTTCGCCCTCATAGCCACCCAGCATAGGAAGGGGGCCATCCGGGAGACCCTGGGCACCAGCCTCCCCTCTGGGCCCCTCAGGCCCCTGGCAAGTGCTCAGCTGCCAAGTCTGAAGGTCCTGGCAGCCTCCCCATCACCAGGAAACCTTGCCTGCCCTGAGAGACATTCCCACCTCAGCCACTGCAGGTCCAGTCACCCCAGAGCGTTCTCCTGGACGAGAGTGTCCTTGAGTCTGGCCCAGGACCACAGCAGTCCCTCCAAAAATCCCTGCCCCTCAAGGCTAAAGTCAAATCCTGTCGACAAGGGGACACAAGGACAAAGTGCCCCAACTCGCTCTGTGACTTTGACAAGTCAGACGTCACCCCTCTCTGAACCTCGATTTTCTCACCTGTGTGACGGGGATAACAACTCTAATCCCCAAGAGCAGTGAAGGGCTGTGCATCAGAGGTTTGGAGTAAAACTGAGGCCAGAAGCAACACCCCAGGAGAAGTTAACAAGGCAAAGGTTGGGGCCTGGATCTACCACACATCAGAGCAAGGGTGGGAGGAGGTGGGGGCTGCAGGCAGCCCCTTTCCCATGGCCCCTCTTGCCCTACCTGGGAAAAGAAAGGAAGGAGCAACCTTCCACCCCCTCACCTCCACCTTGGCTCAAAGGCAGGTCAGCTGGCCCATGTGATACAGGGAGCCAGAGCCCACAACCAGGTGGCTCCATTTCACAGCAAGGGAAACTGAGGCCCCACACACTGAAGGGTAGTTGAGTACAAAGCCAGGCATCTTCCTTGGAGACCCCAGCAGCACAGGGCAGGTCAGAGCCCCACAAGGCAGAGCCTAGGGCCTTGGGGGAAGGAAGGAGAGGAACATGGAAGGGATTTCCCAGCCCCACCCCCCAACATCTGCCTCTCCTCCTCACCCCTCCCCACTGGCCTGGGTGCAAAAGAAAAACAAACTGGGGCCCTGGGCTGCCCTCAGGGCTGAGCAGGGGCTCCGAGAGCCCCCAAAGGAAGAGAAATAACGAGACAGAGAGTGAGAGTCGGAGTGAGAGTTCTAGAGACCGCACAGGGACACATGCAGGCAGACACACACGCAAGAAAAGACCGGCAAAGACTCACAGATGCAGAGACAGAGAGATGAAGGGAGACAGAGAAGAGGTACCCAGAGATACACAGGGACAGAGGTAGAGGCACCCCCCACTCCCCGGACACACAGGCATAGGCTGAGGATAGGGAGGCGATCACAGGCAGAGACAGGGACAGAGACCCAGAGACAGGCAAAGAGTCGTACAGAGACAGAGACACACAGACCCAGGTAGACAGAGACCTGCAGAGCCAGGGCCAGTGAGGCCCACAGAGACCCGGACAAGCTGACTCGGAAAGTCAGCGAGAGACCCAGACCCACCCAGAGTCCGAGAGTGGAGCAGGGAAAGAGGCGAGAAGCGGGGCCCGAAGAGGGGCGCGCGTCCCGGCCCCCGCGCCCCGCCCCAGCTGGGCGCCCCCTCCCCCCGAGCCCGACGTGGCTCCGGCCCCCGGGCCCCCGGCTTGGGCCCCCGGCCCGCCCCCTCCTGCCCAGCCCGAACCGCCGCCACCGCCGCCGCACCTTGTTGAAGGCGAAGAGCTCCTGCTTGAGCTTCTCGCGCTGCGGGTCGGCGCCCTGCCGCCGGAACCGAAACTTCATCATCTTGCGTCCGGCTGCCGGCGCCGCGCCCGCCGCCGCCGCCGCCGCCCGCAGGATGCGCCGCGCGGCCCCGCCGGTCCTGGGGCGCGGGCGGGGCGCCAGGCAGCCCGGGCGCGGGCGCGCGGGGCGGGGCCTGCACGGAGGCGGGCGCAGAGCGCAACCGATGTGCTGCCCGACCAATAGGTGTGCCCATACGCCGCCCGCCCCGCCCCTGCGGGCCAGACAATGGGGGAAGACTGGGCCCCCGGGTTCGGCAGGGCTCGCGAAGGTACTCTCGCCGAGCATGCGCTGCGGTGTGGGGCCTGCCGGGACTTGTAGTCCTTGAGCCAGGCCTCCTGCGTGGGCGGCTGGGGACGAGCTTTGGAGGGGGCCGGCTAGTGTTCCCGAACTTGGAGGAGGCGTTTTCCTTCCTCCAACGAGGAGCGACGCGCTTACTCGGGTAATGAGGCAGACCCGTCCCGAAAGCCAGGAGAGTTCTGACTGGGGCAATTCCCTGACCCCCTCAGCCTCAGTTTCCCCATCTACGCTATGGTCTAGTGATTGCCAAGTTATATTTACAGTTTCACGGGACACCGCTTTGTACCCCAGTGGGCCAGAACACCTCCCCCGCCATGCTTTTACCCTGGCTGGGTGGTCAGTCAGGAATGCCCTCCTCAGCGCCTAGCCCCTGGGGAACTCCTACACATCCTTCAGCATCCAAACTCCAAGGCTACGTGCGGCAGCACCGGATCCTTAGGAGGGCCGTCAGGTAAAGACAGGGGCAGGTAAGCAAGAGGCCCTTCCTCAGGAGTGACATTTGGGACGATCCTGAGATTGGATTTGGGCTGTTCCGAGATGGGGGAAGGGCCTCCCCTGCACAGGGAACAGTGTATAAACAAAGCTGCACCCCGCCTCCACTCTCAGAGGGACAATCGGCCTGTCCCCACCCACCTCCCAGGCCGCCTTTTCTCATCTGGACGATGGCCTCAAGGCTGAACCTTTCCTTCCAAGGCTGAGGATCATAGGTTGCCCGGGGCTCAGGGCTGGGCCGAACGGAGGAGTTCCCAGAAGCCCCGGTGGGGCAGGTGGACCCGGCCCCAACCCCAGCAGCCTGACTTTTGACCCTGAGGTAGCTGCCAAGCAACAGGGGCCTGGCCATCTCCCCCAGCACCGCTCGGCTCCCGCCCGCCCACGCCCTTGGGGCTGCATCTGGAAGAGGAGCTGGTGGGGGAGCAGCGAGGTGATCGGAACAACAAATCTTAGGAGCACCTACTCTGGTAGGCACTATTCCCAAGCCTTTCCTAGTTTCAAATGACTTCATACTCTCAACTTACGGGTGAGGGCGGAGGAAGCCGTATTCCCCACTTTACAGTTGAGGAAGCTAAGATAGATGGGCAAAGGCCAGGGGAGAGCTTTGACCCGAGCTGTGGGCAGAGCTGGCTGGACGGAAGGGTCAGATCCCTCCGGCCACTGCCCATCCCACCCCCAACACAGGCAGCTCAGGCAACTCAGAGGCCTGGGTTCTGGTCCCTGCCACCCTGCCACTGGCTGAGTGACAAGCCCTGAGCCCCAGTTGCCTCCTCTGCAAAACGAGAGCCTCACAAAGGGAAGCGTTGTCAATTTACAACCCCGGCATCATCACTTACAAGCTGTGTGGCCTGGAGCCAGTTACTTAAGCTCTCTGTGCCTGTTTCCTCACCTGTGAAAATGTGGAGACTATTAGTACCTACCTCAAAGGGTTGTTGTGAAGATGAATTGAATTAGGACTTGTAAAGCCCTTAGAAAGCTCCAGGCAGACAGGAAGAGCCATGTTGCGTGTTAGCAGTTCAGAGAGTTCTTGCTAATTGCTATCTGAGCTCTTCCCCTCTATCACCCTGGGCAAGTCCCTGCCCTCCTCAGTCTCCATCTTTCTGTCTTTGAAAGGGGACTTAGTCATCAGGCAGTAAGCAGCCCTGCCTCCCCACCACACCCCCAGCTCACAATTGCAGGGGGTGGGCGACCGGGCTGAGTGGAAACCGTGACCACCTTGTACCATGATGGGAGACGCACGGGGGCTGTGGGAGCCCAGAAGTGGCATCTGACCCAAGGAGGTGTCCTGGAGGGAGGGGGAAATTCAAGCTTGCCTGTAATGCATGAGGAGTTTCACAGGAAGAGAGACCTGGGGGTGGACAGAGAAGGGTCCCATGGCAAGGAGGCGTTCGTGGTGTCGGAACTCACCCCCATGCTTGTTAACGATGCAGATTCTAGGTCCCCCAGATGTGAATATGTGAATGCCCCTGGAGTGAGCCCCCAGAATGTGGATTTTAAAACAGCCCTTTCTCGGGTGACTCAAGCCCAGCTTGGCCTCATCTGATCAGTTTGAAGCGGGTTAAATGGGTACACGGAAGTACAAACGGGTAAACCGAGACTTGGGCAGACTTGCCCAGCCCATGAATGGCACCGGAGAAGGTACCATCCCAGGCTGGGAGGGTCTGGGGCACTAATGACTCTTTGTCTCTCCCCTCCCCCAAGAGCCTGGTTGGGAACAGGCCTGTGATTACTACAATAGCCCAAGGCAATAGGGCCAGGCCACTAGGCTCATCACTTGATGCAGGAAACAGGCTCAGGGGAGCCCAGGCAAGGGCTTGAGCACAGGATCTTCAATGATCTCAGGCACCCCCATACCTTCCTGGGAGCACTGAAGGGAAAGCAGTTTCCTCCTTTGGATCTCCCAGCTTCGGGTCAACCTCAGGCCAGGGGTGGATTGCTCCCTTCTAGGCATTTCCTGGGTGGGGTGGCCTCTCCCTTCTCCCGCCTCCTCCTAGGGCACTCCAGGGCCCTGGCCCAGCTCTAAAATGAGACTCCGGTCTGGCTTCAAACCCCAAGACATCTTGCTAACTGGATGACCCCAGGTAAGACACTTGTCCACCTTGGGCCTCCGTTTCCTCCTCTGTAAAATAGACTGTGGACTAAATGAGATGATTCAAAGTAGGAGTCAAGCATGGGGCAGGTTCTATACCTAGTGAGCCACCTGTTTTTAGGACTCTCCCTAGGACCCGCTGGCTGCCTCACTGTTCTTCAAATGTGCTGGATGTGCTTCTGCCTCAGGACCTTTGCAGTTACTGATTCCTTGCCTGGAACACTTTGCCCCCAGGTTTTCACTTAGCCAAACCCCTCACAAACAAGCCAGAAGTAAGTTACTTTTAACTTAAATGATATTTGCTCAAAGAAGCCTATTTCCCTTACTCCTGATGCCCTTCTCTGCCTGATGCTTCTGATGACCTCTTCCCACTCACTACCTATTTGACTTCTTTATGTGGATATTGTCTCCCCAGCCTGAGAATGAGCTCCCTAATACGGTCTTGGTGGTTTTTAATGCCATTGTTCATTGCTGTGTCCCCAGTACCCATAACAGTGCCTGGCACACAGTAGGTATTTAACACATTAAAACATACATATTTAAAAAGATCTGAAGCCATTAAGACAAAATGTTAATATGTGTGGTAGGTGCTCTTGTGGCTTCTCTGTTAGCTTAAGTGTTTTTCAGTGTGTTTGAAATATTTTATTAAAAATATAAAACACAGTGGGGCACCTGGGTGGCTCAGTCGGTTGAGTGTCTGACTTTGGCTCAGGTCATGATTTCGCAGTCGTGAGTTCAAGCCCCTCATCAGGTTCTGTGCTGATAGCTCAACTTAGAGCCTCCTTCTCTCTTTGCCTCTCCCCTGCTTGTGCTCTCTCTCTCTCTCAAAAATAAACATTAAAAAAATGTTTTTTTTTTGTTTTTTTGTTTTTTTTTAAAATTTTTTTTTTTCAACATTTATTTATTTTTGGGACAGAGAGAGACAGAGCATGAACAGGGGAGGGTCAGAGAGAGAGGGAGACACAGAATGGGAAACAGGCTCCAGGCTCTGAGCCATCAGCCCAGAGCCCGACGCAGGGCTCGAACTCACGGACCACGAGATCGTGACCTGGCTGAAGTCGGACGCTTAACCGACTGCGCCACCCAGGCGCCCCAAAAAATGTTTTTTAATATAAAACACAAATAATCATCATCCACATTGTTTAGGAGTCAAGTTCATAGGAAATGGTGGTGGACGGCATGTGGAGAAGCGGGTGGGTCAACAGGGGGATCCCCGAGCCAGGCTGGCGTGCATCAAGGACTTCCTCAGAGGCAGACGCCCCAATAAATGCCATATCTGTGTTTTATCTGCTTGTATCTTTGCAGCCACGCTGGAGGGAGGTACAAAGGAAGATCCCACTTTACAGACAGTAAATGGAAACTAAGGGTAGAGAAGTGACTTGCCCAAGGCCACCTAAGAAGGGAAGGAGGGAAGGGTGACATGGGAAAGCCCCAAAGGGAGGCAGAGTAGGGGCAGCGAGGGGGTGGGAGGAAAACCTGACTGAGGGAGGCAGGCCCTGCCTTCCAGGAGCTGGCCCAGATCCCGGCCGAGGCCACGACCCTCCTCTGCTGCCCAAACCACACACGCAGCTTCTTCCTGGCTGCTTCCCCCGGGGGCCAGGCAGCCCTAGGATTCCTGGAGTGGAGTGTGGGCTGGGGGTGGGCAGGGCCTGGGGTGGAAGGAAATGAGGGAGAAAAGCGGGTGGGGAGTCGACTGGGAGGTCACTGGGGAGTCTGGGCCCAGGGGTAGGAGAGGAGTGAGCACCTCATCCTTCATGGTGAATGAAGCTGGCTCTCAGGGTGTTCTTAGGGTTTAGATAGGCGAGAGGCCGGTGGATGTGGGGGCCCTCAGTGCCCAGAAGGTGAACAGTGTGCTGGGCCTCAGTGAAAGAAAGGCCAGACAGGAAGAATGGTGGAGCAGACCCAGCCTGTCCTCATTTTACAAGGGAAGATGCGGGCTCAAAGAGAAGTGACTGGTCTCTAGACCTCCAGCCAGTGGTCCTTCTCTGGATACAGGACTCAGCCCTGATGCTCCTGACACTCCCCCTGAGCCTAGATCCTGGGTTGTGCTTTTTTTTCCAGCTCCTACTGGGCCATAGGACCTGGTGATTCAGGTGCACCCGCCCCCTGCAGGGACTGTCAGGTTTGATGCTCCAGGTTGACACTGTCATAGGCCTATCTGTGCTTCATTCCTGTCTGTGGCCCCAAATTCTAATCCTGCCTCTGCTACTTCATTTTTCTAGGCCTCGGTTTACTCATCTGCAGAATGGGGGAAAATATTAATTGCTACCATTTATTAACACTGAGCATTTAGTCTGTGCCAGGCCCTGTAGTCGTTCATATAGTCCTATGTCCATTGTACAAAGGAAGAAACCAAGATCAGAGAGGTTAAGTAATCTTCCCAAAGTCACATAGCTAGTACGCAGCAGAGTTGGATTTGGGCCCAGGCCCCAAGTAAGGTATTAAAGGTTGTGGTGAGAATAAATTGGGACAGCTTGTAAAGGGCTGCACTCACAATGAGAGTCCAGGAAGAGGGAGGAGTTGGGTCCTAGTGTCCCAGCCTGGAGTGGAAGTGCTGGGACCACACAGCACACTCTGGACTGTGCTGAAGGAAGCCAGGGGTCTGGGGAGCCCAGAGGCAGCCCTGAGGAGACTGGATAGGGGGCCAGAGAAGGTAGCCCCCAGTGGAAGTT